>NC_090934.1:476327720-476630750 GCF_040938575.1 Ambystoma mexicanum
GATAAGCGTCATTGTCAGAAAGACCAACACACTCATAACAACTTTGAAGGTCTGGAAAAAATAGCAGAATTTTTTTTTCCCGGACCGGCAAAGCACAAGTCTGCCGGCACGGGCACTAATCTACCAGCAGGCCTAACCTGCCGGTAGTTCAGGCCCCTACCAGCAGATAAATGCCAGAATCACGTGCACCGGTATTACCGGATTCTGGAAATCTCATCCCATGGGGTCCTATAGAACTACATGGGAATGGGAACTTATCGTCACTCCGCCACCTGTAATATCCTGGTAAGAACGACAAACACACAATGAGGCCGCAAGTCTTTGAACAGTTGGGAGGAGCTACATGAGCTTATGAAAAAAATCTGAGAAAGGCATCAGACGGAGATACCATTAGGAACAGACTTTCTAAAAAAGAGACATTTGCATATTGAATATGGGTGTATAACAATAAAGACCTCAGAGAAAGCCTAAAGACAAATGGCCAAGCGGTGACAACCAGATGGTAGGTTCAAGTAGATTTACGTTTGGACTGAGGTCCTTTTTGAGTTGACGACAGACAAGCACCTTTAATTTAAATAGGTAGGGAATCCCCCTATGGCGTTAGGATGAGATAGGCCCGTTTTTCTTATTGAATAAAAGATCAGAATGTCTTCTATATATCCGACTCCTCTTTCCGATTCACGACAAAAGTAATTACTGCAACTCATCTCATTGTCCAAGGGTTGGTGAGCTGCACATTCTATTACGGCTATCCGGTTAGGTAGCATAATGGCATCCAAAAGGGCTTTTATGCAATGATGATTTGGGTTGTCTCTGTGGCAGAAGTCAGGTAGTGAGCAGGACTTGCAAGGGGTTGCACCTCCTCCACTTCTTGGTAAGTAACCCACTACCAGTTGTAGCTTGCCCTGGGGCCGGGTACGGTCTTGCTAGTCGGTGGCCATCCTCCTTTCACTGGACCTTTCACTTTGAAGGTTCAAGCTCTGCTCTTGCATCACCTTCCTCTTTATTTCCACAGGTCTCTCCAGGGCCACAGGTTCTTCGAAAGTCCAGAATAATTACTGAAGATTCCTTTGCAGCTGTTGTGCTACCTCTGTGTTGTTTCTGAAACTCAAAGTAGTTACCAGAAAACAAAACTATTTAACAGGGATCAGGATTGAAAGACAGAGGTAGAAATGTTTGAGGGAGAAAAGACCAAAGATTATTTTTCCGAAATAACCCTCGGTCCTTTCTCCCTTGAACATTTTAGACTTGGCCCCACCCCCAACTCCCCTTATTTACCTTGCTTCCGACTTGTCGTGTCCCTGCAACGCCTGTTCACTTTCACTTCTGTGATCGGGAACCGGCGCCGCAGGGTCCTTTCCTTTTTTTTGGGGGGGGGGGAGCTGCGGGGGACACCCCCGCATCTACCACTCACAATATAGTGAACACGGGTGCGGGGCACAACCCTGCAGCCCCCAGCACTGAACTTTTCGGCCGTACAGAATTTTCGACGACTGAAATTCGGCCAAATCACGCATTCTGTCATTTTTTATCGGTCATATTGGCTGATTCCATTCAACAGTATCATTGAAATCCTTTTTTAGCTCATGTGCTGTTTCCTCTATACTACACCCGGTACAGCCACCAAGTGTAAACCTGTAGGTATGTCTACCGTCTTATTAAGCTCATCAGTACTTACTCCCTGGTTAGTTGTGATCACCGCTGTTGTGGCGACTGATCCATTAAGGAACCAAAAGGAGGTCCTTTGCATTTCCCATTCCACTTGTCTAGGGAGTGAAACAGAGTGAAACTATCGTTGAGATCACGAATCCATCCCACACCCCCAAACCCCTCTATCAAGATGTTATGTACCTGCAACAGCACCAGGGCCATGATTCAACATCCAAGAAAGTTACCACATGACACAAATTATATTTTCAACCAGGCGTGTATCGGCATTACAGCCTGTAACTCACTTAAGGGAAGGTAACAGCTTGACATAGAAACAAACAGTAGAGGATCAAAGTTGTTGGGCAACTTAAAACTTTTCCCATTCACTACTTCAGTACTACAATGCACTTGCACTGTGTTGTATGCATCCAAGTGGGAATATTGAAATATATTCACCTCTTCTTCTATTTGTACGAGTTCTTTGGAGTTTTAAAGGGAGATGGATCAGGGGTCTCCCTCATGAGAGTATGTACTCATCCCGAGAGTGAGTTACTGAAGCTAGCTTGGCAATTGGATCTGCATAGTCATTGCTGCAACTCACCTTATTGTCCAAGGGTTGGTAAGATGCACATTGTATTATGGCTTTTGCGCAAAGACCATTTTTGATTGGCAGCCCTTCAGAGGTCAGAAACCCTCATTGCTTCCACAGCAAACCAAAATCATGGGCCACCGCAAAAGCATACCTTGAATCTGTGTATATGTTCACTGTTTGCTGCTCTGCAGTTTGTATGCTCTAGAGAGTGCTACTAACTCTGCTACTTGTGCTGAGGGTAGTTTTCCACTTTTCAGCACTTTTCCTGGGGCACACATGGCATACCCCACCACCAATTTACCATGTTCATCTTGATAACCACCCACAACGTATATTAAGTCTACATTGAGTGAGGGAGTGTCTGTTAAATAACCCAAGGGCATTAAAAGAGAGTCTGTAATAGCCACACAGTTATGGGATTCTGTTCTGTGAGGGGTGGGAGCAATGACTGGATTCAGCGCTGGACATTGGGTCAGGTTAACATTGAAACCGTTCAACAACAGGACCTCATACCTGTTGGACTTGGACACAGATGTGTTGTGTTTTCATTTTCAATAATAATGACACCCCAGAGTTAGCCACAGCTACTTCCAGAGAGACCTTAACACAATATTCTTGCACTGCTGTTGCTGCTGTAGCTACTGACCAGAAATAAGGCAGCATACAGGCTAATACCGGATCACGTTCCTTACTGTAATACGCTACAGGCCTTTGATGCAACTTGTTTCTGTGTCAGTACACCGTGGGTGAATCCATTCCTCTCACGACATTACAATGTACATTTTCTCTTACAGTCTGGTAGACCTTGTCTCGGAAGATAGCTCACGGGCAACGTGCTTGCCTTGGAAGCAAGACGTCACGGAGCACCACAGGTTCGATCCCCGGGTCCGCGCTTAGAAACCTCTGAGTATTACGCACGTTATCAATAACCTATCGTACCCAAAGCAGGTGCCTCAATCAGTTTCCTTTTTATGTTAGTGAATGCCTCTGACTTCTGGTGACCATTGTAAAGGTTCTATAGTGTTAACTCTTGTATAGTATTGTAAGGGCTTTATCATTTCTGCATAACCCAGGTTGACCAACAGTGCACCCAAAAGTAAAGACTTTTAAAAGAAAGTTATTTAAAACACAGGTACCATCTACAGTAGCCCACGTTGCCTAGAAAGGCTCTCATTCTCATTTTGTGTAATGTCTCTTTTCTTGAGGAGGCTATCACTTGATAACCCATTATAATATGTCCTAAATAGTGTACCTTTTTCCTACACAGTAGTCATTGTTTTCTTTGAGGCTTTCTGACCTTTATTTGCCAAAGCAGTAAACAGTACCGATGTGATGTGTCCATTTTGCAAACCTCATTGAAAAGGGAATCTAGTAGGTCGTTCTTGTACTGCACCAATACTGAATTGCCTGGAAACCTGATGTCTTTCTTTAATTGCTGGGAAAACAGGGTAGGGAACTCAGTGCATACTGCGAGAACAGAGTCCAGATGTATTGGATGCTCCTATGGGAAAAACCTAAAAAGTTGTGACTGTCTTTATGCAGAGGAACAGAGAAAAAAGCTAAACACAAATCCTCCACTGCGAAATGGGTTGCATTTGGAGGTATACATGATAAAATGGTAGCTGGGCTGGGAACAAAAGGATGGAATAAGCGCTTAATTCACGGTATGCATCTTGCACTTATCTGTATATATTTCTAATGGGCTTCTCAACAGGCCATATTGAAGTGTTGGAGGGACTGGTGGTGGAAATAATGATAGCTTGCTTCAAAAATGGTTCAATAACTGGAGTAGTACCTTCTTCCACTCCGGTATCAAGAGATACTGGGGAATGTGCAGCAATCGAATAGAAAGGTCAACTTCAATCGTTATAGGTTCAGCGTTCTGAATTTACCCAACTTCAATATCATGGACAGACCAGAGGGACTATGGTATGGAGTCTATTAATCTTTCAATTTGACTGACCATTGCCTTGCTGCTGACTTTGCGTCTCGTCAGTTGGGATTCGGACAGCTGCTAAAACTACTTCTGTATTCTGGGTAGTGACACTCAAACACCCTTTTTGGAGTGCACTAAATAGTGAACCTAAGCTTACATAGCAAACCACTACCTGATAAACTAACAGGGCTGGAAGTGATAAGAAGGAAAGTTATAAGTTATACTATCTAAAGTGACTGCAAGGGGTTCTGTAACTTATTTTACTACCAGAATGTTAGAGATTCCTACTTCTTTCACTATAGCTGTGAATAATTGTACATTGGGAAAACATTCAGAACGTGTGGTGGATATGCTAGCACCAGTAGCAAACAAACAAACAAGTTACTTTCTTACCTGGTAACGTTCTTTCGATGGGATGGTCCGACGATGTATTCCATATATATGACAGGTAATGTCCACAGCTGTGCTGCTTCGGAAAATCTTCGGCATCTGCGTCCTGCGTCAATGACGTCGATGCGCCATCCCCGAGGACCACCTCCAACGGCCGACGTCACCCGATGTGATAAGTAGGATGCACTACGCCCACAGCCTCAGTTATAGTTTTTTCCCCACAGAACGTGTGCAACCAGTTTTCTGCCAGTCAGACACACAAGGCCTTGCGGAACGCAAGCTGCAATCGCAAAAGAAATTCTGCAGCGGGGAAGGTAGGGAGGGAGCGATATGGAATACGTCGACGGACCATTCCATCGAAAGAACGTTACCAGGTAAGAAAGTAATTTGTTCTTTGAGGGGATTGGGTCCTCCGACGTATTCCATATCTATGACAGACTCCCAAAGCAGTACCAAGCAAGGAGGTGGGAAAAGAATTTAGAACACAAATTTAGCATGCCCAATCAAATTGCGGAATATAGGACTGCCTTGCCAAAGGCCAGATCCTGCCCTCTGATGGAATCGAGGGAGTAGTGACGTACAAAAGTATGTACTGACGCCCAGGTGGCTGCATCACAGATGTGACAAATAGGAACACCCCTCTGCAGGGCAGTAGACGCAGCCACTCCCCTGGTAGAATGGGTCTGCAAGCCAGCCGGAGGGTCCTTACCCGCCAAGCGGTAACACTCGGAGATAGCTAAAATAATCCGAGACAAAGTCTGTTTCGTCACAGCTTGTCCCAAACGCTTTCCAGCGTAACCAATGAAAAGTTGATTGTCCACTCTGACCCGGGACATGCGTGAAATATAAAAGCTCAACACTCTCCTAGGATTAAGCCTATGGAGCCTCTCCTCTTCCTTACCAGGATGTGGAGGAGGATAGAACGCCGAAAGAACAAACTTCTGGCTCAAATGAAAATCCGAAACCACCTTCGGAAGAAAAGAAGGACGAACTCTAAGGACAACCCTGTCCTTATGAAACACAGTGAAGGGTAGCTTAACTGAAAGTGCCTGTAACTCACTCTGTGAGCGGAAGTAACCGCAACCAAAAACACAGTTTTAAGAGTTAGCCGTCTCAAAGGGCAAGAATGTAAAGGCTCAAACGGAGCACCCATAAGAAACTTAAGAACAAGGTTCAAATCCCAACCGGGCACCAGAAAAGGAGACGGAGGGAACACATTAGTGAGCCCTTTTAAAAACTGAGAAATTAAAGGAGTCTTAAAATAGGAACATTCTTCAGACAAGCGCTTAAAGATGGACAGCGCTGCCAGGTAACCTTTAATGGTCCCCACTTGCAAGCCCCTGTGGGCCAAAGAAACCAAAAAAGACAGAACCATGGGAATGTCACATTCAAAAGGATCCACATTCTTAACTCTGCACCAGTCGCAGAACTATCTCCAACGGCAATGGTACAGAGACTTTGTTGCCGGCCGCCTGGCCGAGAGCAACACCTCCATCACGTCTTCAGAGAGGTCCCAATCCTTATACCTCAACCTCTCAGAAGCCAAGCGTGAAAGTTGAGGGATCTGACCTCTGGATGGAGAACCTGACCCCCCCTCCCGTGAGAGCAGATCGTCTCGGTAGGGAAGACGACGTGGAGGGCAGATGGACAAGTCGAGAAGGTCCGGGTACCACGTCCTCCGGGCCCACGCCGGAGCTATGAGGATCATCCGGGAACCGAACCTCCGTAACCTCTGCAGTACTTGTGGATGACGGGGACTGGAGGAAACGCGTACAGCAGTGGGAATGACCACTCCACCACAAACGTGTCTCCTAAGGCTCCTTTTGGAGGAAATTCACGCGGGCAAAACCTTTCGCACTTCCGGTTGACACTGGAGGCGAAGAGATCTACTTGAGGGGTCCCCCAAAGGGCGAAGATCTCCAGGAGAATCTCCTGAGCCAGCTCCCACTCGTGAGAGATCGTGCTCTGCCTGCTCAGAGCATCCGCCGTCTCGTTGTCGTCTCCGGCCAGATGAACCGCCGAGATCGAAACTTCCTGCTGGATGGCCCAGAACTCGAGCTGTATCGCCTCCCTGCACAGAGGAAGTGACCCTGCCCCTCCCCCCCTTTTTGTTGAGGTAGTGCATGGCCACCGTTTTGTCCATTGGAATCAGGACACTCTTTCCTCACACAGTCAGCAAAAAAGCCTTCAGGGCAAGCATGACGGCCCTCAGCTCCAACAGATTGATATGGAGCCTGGACTCCGACGGAGACCAACGACCGCTGACTGTCAACTCGTTGGCATGAGCTCCCCATCCCGTGAGGGATGCGTCCGTCACGATCGTCGCCTCCGGCCAGGGCAGCCAAAATGGGGCCCCCTTCATCAGATTGCCTTCGACGGCCCACCACAGAAGGTCCTGGGCGACCGAGGGCAGCACCTGGACAGGGTCCGACAGCCTGCCGGAGGACTGAGACCACTGGAGCTTGAGTGCCCACTGCAAAGATCTCATCCTCAGACGAGCCTCCGGCACCAGAAGAATGCAGGATGCCACGAGGCCGAGCAGTCTCTAGAACTCGGACGCTGGGAGATTCTGGGCAAGTTGAAACTTGTGCACCATCTGCTGAATGTGAAGAGCCCTCACCTGGGGAGGAAAACGCTGCCCCAGGGATGTCTCGAGCACTGCTCCGATGTACTGGAGCCGCTGCGTTGGTGTCAAATGGGACTTCTTTAAATTGAGTGAGAAGCCCAGCTTGTGAAGGGAGTGGCAGGTGACGGACAGATGATCCAGGACTTGCTCGGGAGAGCTCCCCCTGATCAACCAATCGTTCAGGTAGGCGTAGACCGTGCAAGTCCATGATGGGTCTCAATCCCCCGTCTTTCTTCGAAATCAAAAAATAAGGGGAATACCATCCCTTGTTCCTCTCCGCTACAGGCACCAGTTTTATGGCGCCTTTCTCCAGCAGGGCCTGAATTTCCTGCGTAAGGAGCGGATCCGGACTCTTCAAAGAGAGGTTCCCAGGTGGATTGTCGTGAGGCCTCTGCCGAAAAGGAAGACAGTAGCCGTGGGTTATGATCTCCAGAACCCACACATATGAAGTAATGGCTCGCCACTCTACAAGATACTGCACCAGCCTTCCCCCAACCGGCGAACCATAGGACCTGGCCTCATGACACAGTGGTAGCGGCGTTGCCTGAGGGCAAAGAGGCAACTGCCCGAGCGGCCTTGGCACCTCGAGTACCCTTGTTTCCACCTCTGGCACTCTACGGTGGCCTCTTTGACTGCTAGCTCCTCTCGCTTTACTGAAGGATGAGTAATAGCGAAAGGAACCTCCCCCCCATTGGTATCCCCTAGGACGAAAAGGCGGAGGTTGGCGGACTGCAGCGCCCACGACTTCGCTGCAGCTTTGGAGGTCTGTAACCTCTCAAGGCCCTCGTCAGCCTTGCTGCCAAAAAGATGATCACCGTCAAAAGGCATGTTGAGGAGCCGGGACTGCACATCAGGAGCGAACCCACTTCCGCAACCACGCAAACCTGCGTATTGTGGTGCTCGCCGCCATGGACCGGCTGACACAATCTGCCATGTCCAAACCCGACTGAACGGCCTCACACATGGCATCCTTGCCAGCCTGAACCATAGCAAGGAAACAATCCCGTTCGTCCCCTTCGGGAATATGTTCAGCCGCTAATGCAACACAGTTCCACAGAGTGTGTGTGAAACGAGACAAGGCACATATGGAGTTGGCCGCCTGAAGCGCCATACCCCCTGAAGAAAACACTTTCTTCGCCCAGCCGTCAAAACGTTTGTCGTCCCTATCCGGAGGGATGGTAGGATAAGACGCCTGCTTTGCCGGGGCCATTGCCGCCTGCACCACCAAACTCTCTGGAGTGGGGTGCCTGGACAAGTAGCAGGGGTCGCTACTGGCTGGACGGTATTTTCGCGACAAAGACTTGCCCACTGCCGGGAGACTCTCCGGAGCAATCCAAGCCGCCGCCGCCACCCTTCTCTGCAGAGCCATATGAAACGGCAAAACCGGGTCAGTGGGGGGACCAAGATCAAGGATGTCCGTGAGATCATCCTGAACGAACTCCCCTGGGGGAGCTGACCAACCCAAGTACTCGGTGACCCGAGACATAAGGCGCTGATATGAAGAATCGGCATGAGTGCCAGGCTCCGGCCTACAAAACTCCACCTCCGGAGAGGTGTCCAGTCCACTGGCATCATGCAGTGACTGCCTCAGGTCATCAAACTGGCTATGGCCCGAGATAAGCTCATCTGGTACCGTAACCGGAACCAAGCCGTCATCAGAGCCTTCATCAACCTCTGAAATGTACTCTAGGCGGGGAGAGGAAGACCTCTGGGGACCAAAGCAGTGCCTGACTTTAGCCAGAGCCTTTCTAGGGGCTAACCCCATGCCACGGGGCCCCTCCGACACAACCGCCTCGAAAGGCGCCGAACGAGTCGGCATCGACAGAAACGGCGTCGACGTCGAGCGAATCGGCGTCAACGTCTGCTGCAGCGCCGCCAGCATCGGCGGCGTCGACACAGGCCTCGAAGCCGGAGATCCGAGCGTGTCTCTCGACGACCTATGCGCCGACAGCGTCAACGACCCCCTCGGAGGTAAAGCCTCGAGAGAAATCGTGGACGACCTCGGCGGCACAGGATCACGCGGTCTCGAGCGCGTCGAAGACGGGGACCTGGAACGGGCATGGCGAGAACGGCTGCCCTTGTCTGAGCGGGACCTCTCCCGCGAGCCGTGCCGACCACCCGAGCCCAAAGGCGTACGAGCGGTGTCTCTCGACCGGTGCCGACCGACCCCACTCGGAGGCGCGGATGGACCGGTGCCCTGCGATTCAAGAATCGCTAGCATCTGCTTCCCGAAGGAAGCCCATTCCTCCGGTGTCGCTTGCATGGAGGGATAAGCGACCCACCGACGGGGAATGCCTCGAAGAGGCGGAGGAGTGGCGAGACCGACTCCTGGAAGGAGACCCACTGGACTGCCGACGATGACGCGGAGAGTCGCCCCTCGAGTCATCCGTCGAAAGCCCCGCAGACCTCGACTTCCGGTGCTTAGACACCCGACCTACCGACAGCTTCTTCTTGCGTTCCCGCAAGGCCTTTTCCGTGAGCGACTGGCAGTCGACACAGTCATCCGTATCGTGGGCCTCCCCGAGGCACCAGAGGCAGGCGTCGTGCGAGTCCGTGACCGACATCTTGGACCCACAGTCCCTGCATTTCTTGAAGCCCGGACGCGGGGTTGAAGACGAAGTAGACATCGCCACGAACAGGTCTTCACAAAAAACCGAACAGGTTCAACGAACCGAGAAGAAAACAGCAAACTCCAAAGAGTCGAGGCTTACCGAGATTCACGAAGCAAACACGTTCGCGGAAAAAAACGGAACTGAGGCTATGGGCGTCGTGCGTCCTACTTATCACATCGGGTGACGTCGGCCGTCGGAGCTGTGGACATTACTGTTATAGATATGGAATACGTCGGAGGACCCAATCCCCTCGAAAGGGTATAGATATTTTTTCCAATTCACATTGTACATATATGGTCCTTCTTAATCCACTGGAATCAAAGAGTCAACAGTGAGAGTATCTTTCATTCTGTGTCAGAAAGGATACAGGTCTGTTGTTAGTGGCATTGGGGTTTGGCAAGTGACCAGATGTGTTTGAACTGTGGTAGGGGAAAAGACTTGAAGTGCCTGGTTCAGGGTTTCTAGTGGGGCTGTGTTCCTGGGAACTCAAACACACCTCCTTTGGGTCTATAGGAACATTTGTTCTTTGTGACCAGAATGCTTACAGTAATTTCACACCGATGGATCAACATAATATCCCTGCTTTCCCTGATGTAGGGCTCATCCACCTCTGCTCTTACTCTTAAATTTCCCGTCTCCCCCTCACCAAGTCCTCCTTGAAATCCACCCTTGCCACAGGGGTTGCTTGCACCTTCTCCTGTAGATGTTGGGTTTGCAAAGTCATTCATTTATTCTCAATATTTTCTTCCTTTTAATCCCAACATGCTAAAGAATGATTTGGAACCAAAACCAGTTCGGTCATGGCATATTTTGCCACGCGATGCAGATAGTTTTCAATTGACCCTGTATCATGGGTAGCAGACCAGAGACAAAGGAATTGGCTATCACTTCCTGAGCTGTCTTGACAGGCTTGGCAATACCTGAACAGTGTGTAAACTATCTAAATAGTTGGCAGGCCATTACAGTTCCCAAGGTTTCCCCAATCCATTTTTCAGGGGCAGATTTCAGGGACAGCAGTGGTAAACCTATTCCTGGATTGTTCAAGGTCATTCCTCCAAGCCAGGATTTGCCACTGGCCAATTAGCATTTTGGGTTAATCTCGGTCTAACCTCCGGGAACATTATTACTCTCATGATCTGGTTCACGCAAGCCCATGCAGGGTTGGAACACTGGATGACTGACCATTTCATGAATTAAGCGCTGAGGCTCCTCTCTAATGATTGGGAACTCCTTTGCTAGGGTACGCAAATCCCCTAGAGTACTGGGGACATGGACAGTAAGTACATGGTGATTCTCTCCACCCACCACCATAGCTCTCATTGTCTGCCTTAGCAGTGGTTTTAGGAGAGCAGAATCCATCCCATAAGTTGCATCTTTCCTAGTCTGCAATTGGGTGTAAGAGAATTCCAGGGACACTTAGGGTGCTAGGTCCTGGCTGCACTTTTGCAATAGATACTGGCCTTTGTTGCAGCCCTCTAGCAGGCACTGGTGCAACACCCATGACGCAGCATTCAGACCTGCCACTTAATGTTGCTGTGTGGACTCTAGTGCTTAGGCATCTAGTCCCCAGAGGGGGCCACAGAAGTGCAACATTTACAACTGACCTACTCCCGATTACCCCTGGAGTTTTTTAACCAGGACCCCTTAACCTCTTTCTTTTGGTCATGCACTTCGGTGTTCGAAAGAAGGACGCCTGCAAGCTCAGCAGTGCACCAACTGTCAGAAAAAAAATAAAGCACAACCTTCGATTTGGGTCGATGGCAAACAGAGGGGATTTATTCATTGCCTTGCAAGTCAAGGAATGCAGCACCCTGCCTACAATAAAACCCTCCTAACTGACCCCACCGCCGTCCAGACCGGTTACCTTTATAGATCTCCGGTCAGCTGACCAAGGAAGGTTTGATAAAAACCTCTGACTAGGCCTACTTGCAAGTTTATTCCACCCACCAAACAATAGGGCCATTCATTCAAGATAGGAGTCCCTCTATAATGTTCATGAAGGGTAGGGAATCCCTCCCTTTTCCCCTGTATCCTCCTCTCGGGTGGCCAGGGAAAGGTCATCGGTCTTGGATCCTGACCCTGGGGAGGAGACTTGGGGGCACGCGGGTGGGGAGAGGACGTCCTAGGTGACCCATAGTATCGCCCATTTCCTTTTCATAACAAACCCTCTTATCCCTCAAGCCTTTATACGCTATTGCCAGCCCTTTCCCTGTTCTTCCATTAAAAAAAACCCCAAGAAACACCAGTTCAGCACTGACACGAAGAAGAGACCAACTAGAGAAAGACATCCTTATTGTATTAATGCTTACATATACAGACTCCATTTGAGTACTGAGACGATGAGGACGACAACAAGACGGCAGAACTACAGTTTCAACAGTGAGCGGTCTAGTCCTTTTTGGACCAATCATGGTGGCAGGAACTTTAAAAGCTGGAATCTTTGTGGAAATGGAGTCAGCAATGGAGTCAGCTATGGAAGCAGGGCTACGGGCTGCTGGTTACAAGCAGACCTCTCCGGGACAGCAGTGTGGCAAGCGTAGTGCTTTGGAAGATGCAGAGTATATGCAGCGGGAAGCGAAGCTGAAGGACGCTGGTGGCCGGTGGCAGACCGCGAGAGGGAGACATGCGTGACCGAGCAAAGCAATCACGTGAATCCCGAGCTGCAGGAGGAGCATCGCTGGGTGAGCGAAGTCACAGAGAGGCTCTGGGGGAATAAGCGAGGTGCCGCACGCGAAGGAGAGAACTCGTGGTGGCAGAGGACCTTGCAGGAAAGCCGTATGCTCCGAATGGAGTGTGTACCAACAAGGGGGAACACCGAGCTAGCAGGCGAATATGCAAAGCAAGCAATGAACATTGATTTGAACAGAAGCAAGCATTTCTATGAATACCGATTTGAGTGAAAGCAAATATAAGCACTTTTTTTATAATATATTTTATTGGATTTATAACATACATCCATTGGGCCTTCCAGGGCCAACATTTAAACAACATTACTGATAATAATAGAAATAATAAATAACGTTGGATGGGAAAAGCACTCATATGGAACACATGTTAAATGCTATTATGTAACATTCGGTACATAGCGTAATGATGTTTGGTACAAAAGTAGGTATTCGGCATCATTGTCCATAACCTTTAGTCTATGATGTTATGATATTACAAGTTCAGTAGTTCATATCGTGGCTTCCCAGCGTTGCCATACTCTATCTGCTTTTCCAGGGCAGCCTCTGGCTCTGTATACCCTTCTTTCTATTGAGATGCAGATTTCTACATCTGTGATCCATTGATTCACCTGCGGTGGTTCCGCTGCGCCCCATAGGCGGGCTATGTTTCTTTTAATGATTGCTGTTGTGGTCATGAGGCAGAGCTTTTCGTATTTTGAGAGATCTATCTCACTGTCCACTCCCAGTAGCAACAGTTTGGGATCTCTGGGGATTGTCTGGGTCAGGACTCTTGATAACACGTCGCAGCATTGCTGCCAGTAATTACTGATTACCGGGCATTCCCACAGTATATGGAAGAAAGTTCCTTCCTCTTCCCGGCAGCGCAGGCAGTTGGGTTCAGCTATTTTGCCCCATTGGTACAGGGCTACCCTCGGGTAATAGATCCTGTGTAATATCTTCAGCTGTACTAGGCGTAGTCTGGCCGATATGGTGACCTCACAGGGGTACATCAGGATTTGGACCCAGTCTTCCGACATAATTTCTCCCACCTCAGCCTCCCATTTCGACTTCAGTCGTTCCAGTTCGGGTGTGGCAAAGGAGGTGATAACACTGTACATAATAGTGGTGACTTTGGCTGGAATATGGTCTTCCACTATGTTCCGTTCCAGTGGAGTAGAATCTGCCATGTCGGAGAGAGCAGGGAGGTGCTGTTGCAGGGCATGTCGGAGCTGTGTGTAGTGATATCTCTGTTTCCGGGAGGTCAAAGGTCGAAATTAGTTCATGAAAAGGTCTAATAGATCCTTCTGCTATAATGTCTTGCACCTTTTTTTTATGCCGTGTCTCATCCAGGTCGGCCATTTCGGCAGTTTGATTACCTCGGGGAGGTTCCTGTTCCACAGCGGTTGCAGTGGAGTGATTTTGTCTCCCCAGCCTATGAAGGTGTGTGACTCTGCCCAGATACGTGGCATGTGCGAGTTGATGTCACGTGGGAATGTCCTAGGTGCCGCGGCGTATAATTCTATGGGGGGGTGACGCTCACATGTGGTAGTGTTAGATCGGCGTGTAGAGTGTCGTTTATCACCACCATCTGACTGGCCCAGTACTATGTCTGTAGCCTCGGTAGACCGATACCTCCTTCCCATATAGATCTCTGTAGAGTTCGAAGTGCTATTCTATGGTGTCTGCCACTCCACAGGAGTTGCCCAAGTACACGCTCTATCATCTGGAACGTCTTGGTTGGTATGTGCAGCGGAGCATTCTGTAGCACATACAGGTAGCGGGGAAGTGTTAACATTTTGAACAATGCAGCTCGCCCTAGGAGGGTCAGGGGTAGAGATTTCCAATGTTGCACATCACTTGTAAACCTTTCCGTAATGGGTTGCAGGTTGTCAGGTATATAGTCGTTGAGATTTCTTGTAATCTGGACGCCCAGATATCGAAACTGTTCATGCGCGACTTTATATGGGCAGGCTTCAGGGGGCTCGTTTCCCAGTTGGTTCAGTGCAAATAGTGTGGTTTTGGATCGGTTCACTCAGACCGCTAAAGGTGCCATATTCTTGTAATAGCTGTGTTACCACTGGGCAAGTTTTTTTAGGTCCTTGAAGGTATATCAGTAGGTCATCCTCGTATAGTGAGACTCTGTCCTCCCACTCTGGTCCTCCGGGGATGCCTTTCCATGTGCGGGTGTCTCTCAGCCTTTGGGCCAGTGGGTCCATGGCCAGCGCGAAGAGAAGGGCTGATAGTGGACAGCCTTGTCATGTCCCCTTCCCCAGGGCGAAGGATTGCGACGTCCAGCCGTTCACCCTCACTTCGGTTTGTCGGCGCCTCGTACAGCAGTTGGATCCAGGTTAGGAATCGCTCGCCAATCCCCATTTTACAGATGATCACCCAGAGTGCTTCCCAGTGGACCAAGTCGAAGGCCTTCTCAAAGTCTACCGTGAGTACTGCCGTGGGGATGTCCAGGGTCTGGGCGCGCTCAATGGCCAGGTGTAGTCGGCGTATGTTCATTCTCATAGATCTACCAGGCATAAAACCACATTGATCTGGATGTATTAGGGATGTTATGACTTGTTGTAGGCGCATCGCCAACAGTTTCGCCAGTATCTTTGTCTCCCTGTTAATTAGAGATATTGGTCGATAAGAGCCACATTCGTCTGGGGGTTTGTCTGCTTTAGGTATCACCACTATTGTCGCCTTCCTTAAATCTGCTGGTAGGCTGCCTTTGTCTCAGGCCTGCTGATACAGTTTGAGTAAGTGTGGGGCCAGTTCAGGTCTGCCTATCTTCTTCCAGGTTTCAATGGGGAAACCGTTCGGACCAGGTGTCTTTCCGGACTGGAGTTGCATCTAGCTGCTACTATCTCGTCTTCTGTGATTTCCATTTCTAGCCCAGCCGTTTGTTGAGCATTAAGAGAGAGAAGGGCGATATTGTCTAACACTGAGGTTTCAAGGGGAGTTTCTGGTCCCCTGTATAGTTTTTCATAATATTTTGCAAAATTCCTCTGCAATATCTGCATCTGTTGATCTTGTTTCAGCGTTTTGTGTTGTTATCACTCTTACTTCGTTGTGTCCTTCATCTCTCCGCTCCAGCCATGCTTAGCATCTTTCCAGCTTTGTCTCCTGTTTCATAGACTCTGGCTCTCATCGCCCCGTGTGCCTGTTTAGCATTGTCCAATGCAATGTTTTGTAGCTTTTTTTGAGCTAGGATCAGAGCTCTGTTCGCGTCAGGAGTATCATGGATTCGGTGCGTTTCCTCCGCTAGTTTGACATTTGCCTCTGCTTCTCTTATTGATTCCAGGTGTGCTTTTCTTTGTGCCGCGGTCCAGGAGATGTCTCCACGAATCACAGGTTTGTAGGCTTCCCACAGCGTGATGGGGGGAGTCCACCGTTCCTTCATTTAACTCGAAGTATGTTGTGCTAGCGTGTGGTAGACGTTCTAGCAGTTCCGGGGACCCTAGATGGTAATTTTTCAGCCTCCATACCAGGTGGTGGAGTTGGTTTATACGTCGTGATTGACATTAATAGGGAGGAGTGATCTGAGATGCCTCTTGGGAGGTACTCTGCCTGTGTTGCCGTGTGTATTATTGATGCTGGTATAAAGAAGTAGTCCAGGCGCGACAGTGATGCGTGCACCCCAGAGTGATAGGAGTATTCTTTGCTTTCCGGGTGAAGGTCCCGCCATACATCCCTAATTCCAAATGCTTCGACAAAGGTGGCCAGATTAATTCGGCGATTGGGGTCTCTACTGCGGAGGTGTGTGCGGTCTCGGGTATTGTCCATTACATCGTTGATGTCTCCCCCCAGGATTAGGATGTCTGAGGTGTCCATAGTGATCAGTGGCGTGATGTCTTCTATCAGCATGGCTTGCAGTGTGGGTGGGGCATAGATCGCCATTAGGGAGATCGTTTTGTTCCAGAGCGTGCCTGTGACATGCGTGTATCTGCCTCCAGTGTCCTGTATTGTGGCCGTAAGGGTAAAGAGAAGTCTTTTGTGTATCAGTATTATTACTCCTCTGGCTCCCATCGTGAATCCTGCTTGTATTGCTGTGCGGTAGTTGGACCGCTTAAACAGTGCATTGGTTGTTCCTGCTAGGTGGGTTTCTGTTAGGAAAGCAATATCTGGGCTGTGCCTATTCAGGAATTGTCACACTAATCGTCTCTTCAGACTGCTTCCTAGACCATTCACGTTCCAGGTGAGGAGCTTTAAAGTTCGGATCTTAGTGTCTTGTAGAGTCATTTAGGCGTATGTGGGTGTAAGTGACAGTAATGTCCTTTGGGGTCTGGCCTTTGCGTTTGTTTGTACCATGGCAGGGAACTACAGTCTAGGCCGCACCAAAACCTGTGTCTCGAGAACTTCAATGTTCTATTGAGTTTGTCCATCCTTTAAACAAAAAAAACATATATCCAACTCCCGCCTCCCCATACTTCACCCCCAAATGAAGCATCTGTTGCCCCTATACAACTCTAATACAAATTAAACAAAAGCTGTAGACTCGCAGCCCATCGCTCGTAGGTTCCCACCGTGCTCCAACGCAGGGAGGCGGGGGGGGGGTCTTTCCAGGGGGGGGGGCATCCACCTGTTCTGACGCTTTTCTATGAGTCTCTTCATGGCTGTTATAATCGTGTAAACAGAATGTCAACAATACACAGTACCTTACACCTTGCTTATTGGGGGCTTCAGAGTTCCTGATTATTCATGCCTCGGGTGTCAGCCTTCTCTTTCTTGTGGTTGCGGAACGTTGCCTGGCGGTTGTCGGTCCGGCGGTTCATGTCTTGGTCGGGCTCGGGGGGTTTTGTTTCCGTTGGCTCTTGTCTTGGTCCAGTCGCCATCAATGTGTTGCTCTGCCCACTTCCACGCTTCTTTTGGGTCAGTGAAGTGAACCGTCGTGCCTTTATAGTATATTTTAAGTTGGGCGGGAAATAGGAGACCATATTTCACATTCAAGGTTTGCAACTGTCTTTTGAGTTGATCAAACGATTGTCTGGCTTTTTGCACGTCTCTGGTGTAGTCTGGAAAAAACGCCATCTTCGAACCATTGTAAGTGAGGGTGCCTTTTGCCCGTGCTGTTTGGAGCAATGCGTCACAATCCCGATAGTTTAATAGCTTTGCTAACACTGTGCGTGGGGGGGCACCCGGTACTGGGCGACCCGTCGGCACACGGTGGGCCCGTTCAATTGAGAAAAAGTTGGAAAATGTATCCGTTTCGAACATGTCAGTGAGTAGCTGCTCCAGAAATAGTTCCATGTGCGGGCCTTCAACTTTCTCCGGCAGGCCCAGGATTCTAACATTATTACGCCTGGATCTTCCCTCACTTTCATCGACCCTCTCCTCCACGGTTTTCAGGCGGGACGTAACTCTGGCCAGCTGTTGTTCTACTTGCCGTAGGCCGTCCTCCGTCCCAGATATGCGTTGCTCTGCTTCTCCGGTAAGGGACGTCAGCTTCTGGAGATCATGTCGGAGGAGGGAGACGTCCATGCTGATGCCATCTATTTTTTGCTCCATTGAGGCCCGTGAGTCTGCTATGGCAGCCATGATGTCTTTTAGCGAGATTGTGCCTTCTGCTTGTAGTATAGTGTCTGGTAGGTCTTGTTCCGACAGGGTGCTTGCTGTCGGCGTCGTGAATTGATCCATCCTGCTCTGGGAGATTAGTTTCATGGGTTTATCCTTGCCCATGTCGTACGGCGATGGTGAAGTGCCTCCGACTTAACAGGTGCACAGTTTTGGGGTTTCAGGCCGGCTTGCATAGTATTCCTTCTGGTCCTTCCTGGGTCGGGGGCGATTGTTGGTCCGTGGAGGTGCGCGCGTCTGTTTGTTAGGCCTGTGGGCAGCCGCTTCCAGGCATAGGTCGCAGATCTATCACAGTATGGTACTCCTTCACCCTGCTATGTACTGGCGGGTGCAGCCATTTTGTCTGTGTTTTCCGGCGGCCCTGTAAAATCAATGACCGCACTGATCGCACTAGGGGCCTACGCAGGCACGGGTCTTCGCTTCGCGTACCCACACATCGGAGTCCTTGAATGGTCTGCGGCGTCTCCCGAGACTGGTTATGAAGCCAGCGGGTCACGTGCCGTGGACCTACCGGGCCGCCTGGTTCTGCACGCCGTCTGGGCTCCTTCTCTTGCAGGCTCTGTACGAGCGCGAGGGCCGGGGTAGGGCGAACGTATGGATGTTACCCTAGGGTGCCGTCTCCCTCTTGGATCACCCTGGTGGCCCGACGGTGCACTAGGGGTCGCCACACCATTCAGACGGGCGCAGCGTGGATTCGCCGCCTTTGGGAGACGATGGGCCCGTTCTCCGTATTGTTCAACAGGTTCCCGCCTGGTTCGGTTTGCTGGCCGGTAGTGTTCCACGGACGACGTGAGTGTTGCTGTTCTGGTGGAGCTTCCACCTCGTTATGCGTGGCTGTTGTTGCTGCGTGTCTTCATTCCCAGCCACTGGTCACTGATCGCAGATCCAAGTCGGAGTGACAATCCTTCATTCGGCCACATTCCGACGGGCGCGGCCATTTTGTCTGCGATTTCCCGCTGTCGCGCGGCTTGTTTTCTTCGGCTCCGAACTCACACAGGAGTGTGCGATTTTGGCCGGGATTTCGCCTGGTTGTGCCCGGTGTGTTTGTCTTCTGGAAAATGTATAATTTCTACAGGAAAGCCATTCGTAGCAGGCTGTTTCTACAGGATATCTGCCGCGGCCGCAGGAGCTACAGGGGCTCACGTCCTCATAGCTCTGCTGCTTGCCACGCCCCTCTAAATATAAGCACTTTTGACTACCGATCGGAGTGAAAGCAAGTTTGAGCACTTTTGAATATTAATCAGAGTGAAAGTTTGCAAATCTGCTTGATACAAATAACTGTATTATAAGAGAAACTAAGCACTGGCACAAGGCCAAGAGAATTCAAGGAACTGTATTATATGAGAAAATGAACATTGGCAACAGCCAAGAGAATTCAAAGAAATGTATGTTATAGGAAAACATGCATTGGCAAGAGCCAAGAGAATGCAAGGAAGTGTAACAAGTGCATGGTGGCCAACCAAGCCACCGTACAGTGTCAGGAGAGTGACACACAGGTGAATAAATCAAGCATCACTGTCAAGTTGAAGCAGTGGCATAGTGTTGATGGAAAAGCAGCATGAAGGGGGTATCGGTTGCGTAACCTGTAATGGGTGGACCGTGTGGTCTGACAACTGCGCCTAGACCGAGTTCACACCTGTATGGAAAAGCCACTGAAAGCGCCCACAAAGAAGCTTGTGTTTGAACTGCAACAAACTTTTATGTGACTCTTGGGGAAAGGATCCCCTATGCCTTATGAACTATTTTGAACTTGGGGAATAGAAAACTGATTACAAGCCAAGAGATGGATGAAACTTTGAACTTTATTTTGAACACTACTTATTTATTTTGATACCGACATCCCTACACATTTCCTACAGTTAGACGTGAGGGCAAGTATAGATTTTGGACACAGACAGACATTTTCTTTAGACTTCCCGACACAGACTATCCTTAGTTTTCTTTAGGTAGGGAAATCCCATCTTAACATAGGGCAAGCAAGGCATTCCTCCATCCTGCATTTTGAGTTAATAAAAGTTTGTGGACCAAACTTGTAACCTGTTGTCTGTGTCTGCTTCTTGATGTGGGACGCAGCTCAAACGATACAGGTTGGGGAACCCTAAAGTTTGAGAAGTTAAGTCCCAAAGCATCAGGCTCCTCAGTAGCCACAAAGGGCTTTTTTTATTGGGTTTGCTATCTGCAGCAGTAGGGAAGAGATCATTCCCCTGGACTAAAGAGGATTAATACCCAGTGATATGATTCAAATACCTACATTAGAGGTTAGAATGCAGGTATGGAATTGATGTGCTGGTAGGGGTTACAGATGCAGACTTCGGGGGTGATATCAAAGTCTTACTAGAGAATCGAGGCAAGGACCCCTTCCAGATCAGTCAGGGGGATAAAATTGTACTAGGGTGCTCGAGAGAGCAGTGTTCCCTAGAGTAAAGGAAGAGGCCGGGAAGGAAGTAACAGATCGAGGTAACTGAGGCTTCGGGAAGGCTGATGATGCACCCGACACCTGTCAAAACCATAAAGCCAGACTGGTCAAAGAAGAAGAAACAGAATCTCTACCCGAACTAGCCTTTGCCCAAAGAAAGGACCCACTGTTGGATGGAGCATTTTTGCAAATTATACCTGAACAGGAGGGCCATAAGAGGACAACCTTTTTTCTTTTTAAGACATGAGTTAGTGTACCAGGGAGACAATACTACAGAGGGCATAGCAAAAAAACAGTTAGTCATCCCTAAAAGTCAAAAGCAAGTACTCCTGGAAATGGCTCATTTCCACCTGACAGGAGGTCTTCTAGGACAGACAAAAACCCAAGCCCAAGTCCTTAACAAATTTTACTGGCCCGGAATTCATGCCGACATAAGAAACTTTGTTCAGGATGTGCAACCTGCCAAAAGACCAGTACACATATAACATCACCAGTCCCTTTTTCACATATAACATCACCAGCCATTTTCCAATCATTGAAGTCCCATTCTCAAGAATTGGCATGGACATTGTAGGCCCCCTGGAAACATCAACTTAGGAAACTATCTTGTTAGTAGTAGATTATGCCACCCGATATCCAGAAGCCTTTCCCCTTAGAGTGAACACCAACGAGCAGATCTTGAAACACCTATTCCTTTTCTTTTCGCAAGTAGGGTTTCCCAGAGAAATCTTGAAAGATCAGGGCTCTACATTTATGAGCAAACACATGGGGGAAGTAAAACAACTGCTGCATATTACCACTTTAAGTACCTCAGTATATCATCCACAAACAGATGGCCTTGTGGAAAGGTTTAATAAAACCTTGAAAACCATGTTGTAGAAATGAGTGGAACAGGATGGCTGAAATTGGGATTAAATGATACCGTGGGCTTTATTTGCGATTAGGAAGACCCTTCAGGCTTGTACAGGATTCTCCCTGTTCAAATTATTCTATGGACGTGAACCTCAAGATATCCTGGATATGTTGAGGGGAAACCCGGGAAGACAGGGAAAAATCCCAATTCCACTCTCACGAACTGCAAACCGATTTAAAGAACACGACGGTAGTTAGCGCTTTAGTTCAAACCCATATGGCCAAGGCACAGGAACAACAGAACACCTCATGTGTTAGAGAGGCTATCCCAAGATCTTTTTGAGTATGCCAAAAGGTATTAGCATTGCTGCCAACCTCAGAGAATAAATTAATATCCAAGTGGCATGGACCTTATGAGGTGTAAGAACAAACAGGACCCTGTAACTATAAAATGTCTCAACTGACCGTCGATAAAAGACCCAGGTATATCATATTAATCTTTTAAAGGGATGGAAGGAAAATCCTATAGTCTACTGCCCCCATTCTGTCCTGATTGTTGCCGGATGACTGATAACCAGGTTCTGATTGCACCTGTATTTAATAACCAAAAACAAGACCTATATGACCTCATACTCCAATTTACTGATGTATTCAGAGAGGAACAAGGGAGAGCGAAGGATATCTACCATCATATCCACACTCCTTAAGGCAAAGTGATACATTTAAAACTGTACAGATTACCTGAATCCAGAAAACCAACCATCATCCAGGAAATCAAGCAGATGCTTTAGGCTAATATTATTGAACCATCCGCTAGCCCCTGGTCCTCCTCCTTCGTGCTGGTGGCAAAACTCGACGGGAGCTGGAGATTTTGTACTGACTTCAGGAAAGTCAATGCCATATCTGCCTTTGATGCGTACCTGATGCCGCATATTGATTATCTGATTGACCGGCTGGATAACGCTGTCCATCTCTCTACCATAGACCTTACAAAAGGCTATTTGGCAGTTTCCGTTATATGGAGCTGACAAGGAAAAACATTTTTTTGCCACACCCATAGGTCTGTTACATTTTAAAATCCTCCCATTCGGAATAAATGAGGCGCCCGCAAGATTCCAACGGTTGATGGATAAGATCTTACAACCCTCCTCTGATTTCTGTGGGGCTTACATGGACGATATTGTAATACACAGTAAAACTTGGGAAGATCACATCTATCACCTCTATAGTCAGGCAAGTCTTGAGAAAGGTGGGTTTAACAACTAATCCTAAAACATGTAAATTGGTTCAATCTCCATTTATTTTTTTTTCATGGCGAATGGCACCGTACAGCCCCAACAGGAAAACATTAAAGCCGTCCTCGATACCCCCACTTCAAGAACAAAGAAAGACCTTAGAGCCTTTTTAGGACTTATTGGCTACTATAGCCTGTTAATCCCCAATTTCTCAAGTAAAACCTAAAGACTAAAACAAATTGAAAAATGCTGAGCCCCAAAAGATCAGGTGGAATGAAGATGATCAAAATTGTTATACCACATTGAAGGAAACCCTTTGTCAGAGCCCCATTTTAAAGGTAGCTGATTTCTCAAAAGAGTTCATCCTACAAACCGATGCCTCTTCAATGGGATTAGGAGCTGTCCTCTGTCAAGATCATGACAGACTGGAACACCCCATACTCTACATCAGTAGAAAGTTATTAAAATTTAGACTAGTTACCGATCATCTAGTGTGGATAAGTCAATGAAAAGAGACTAACCCGAGAATTATGCAATGGTTCTTGGACCTCCAGCCATATTGTTTCACAGTGGAACACCGGAAGGGTCGAGAGCAAGGAAATGTTGACTTCCTTTCACGGCTTCCACGTGAAACATCAAGGTCCAAAATGCATAGGGAAAGGGTATGCGAGGAAGTCCTCACCTCCCCTCGGGTGGCCAGGGAAAAGCCATCGCTCTTGGATCCTGAACCTGGGGTGGATATGCGAGGGAGGATCAACTGGGTGGAGGAGACTTTGGGAGGGGACGTCCTAGGGGAAAAATGGTATCCACCATTTCTTTTTCATAACAAACCCTCTCTATCCATCAAGTCTTTATAGGCTTTTACCAGCCCTTTACATGTTCTTCCCTTAAAAACATTCTCCAAGAATCACCGGTTCGGCACTGAGACGAGGAAGATACCAACTAGAGAAACACAGCCTCATTTAATTAATGCTTACACATACAGACCCCAGTTGTGTACTGAGACGAGGAGGACGACAAGAGTAAGGCAGGACTACCGTTTCAACAGTGAGCGGTCTAGTCCTGTTTGGATCAATCATGGTGGTGGGAACTTTAAAAGCCGTAATCACTGTGGAAATGGAGCCAGGGCTACGGACTGCTGGGTACAAGCACACATCTCCAGAACAGCAGGGTGGCAAGTAGAGCGCTCAAGACCTTTTGCAAGATGCAGAGTTTATGCAGCGGGAAGCAAAGCTGAAGTATAATGGAGGTTGGTGGCAGACTGCGAGAGGGAGACCGGCTTGACCGAGCGAAGCAGTTGTGTGAATACTAAACTGCAGGAGGACCATTGCTCGGTGAGTGAGCCACGGAGAGCCGCTGGGAGAATAAGCGATGTACCGCACAGGATGGATAGAACTCGTGGCAGCAGAGGACCTTGCAGGGAAGCCGTAAACTCTGACCGGTGAGTGTACCAAGAAGGGGGAACACCGGGCTGGCAGGCGAATATGCAAAGCAAGCAATGAACATTGATTTGAAGCAAGCATTCTATGAATACCAATTGGAGTGAAAGCAAGTTTTGAGCACTTTTGAATATTGATCGTAGTGCAAGAAAGTTTGTGAATCTGCCGATACAAAGAACTGTATTATAAGAGAAAACCAAGCAATGGCAAAATGACAAGAGAGTTCAAGGAACTGTATGTTATGAGAAAACACGCATTGTTAAGATCCAAGGGAATACAAGGAAGTGTAAAAAGTGCATGGTGGCCAACCAAGCCACCGTACAGTGTCAGGTGAGTGACACAGGTGAATAAATCAAGCATCACTGTCAAGTTGAAGCAGTGGCCTAGAGTTGATGGAAAAGCCGCAAGGAAGGGGTATCAATTGCATGACCTGTAATGGGTGGACCGTGTGGGTCGACAACTGCACCTAGACACAGTGCACAGCTGCATGGAAAAGCCACTGTAAGCACCCACAAAGAAGCGTGTGCTTGAACTGCAACAAACTATGCGATTTTGAAATCAAGAAACTGAACTACTTATGTGAACTAGTGAAAAGTAACAATATTAAAGGAGCTGGGAAGTGTGCCAAGGAGTTGTGTTTTGAAAAGCTGGAAGATTCAACTCTTGGGCACAGGAACCCCTATGATTTATGAACTATTTTGAACTTGTGGAAGGAAAAACTGATTACAAGCCAAGAGCTGGAAGAAACTTTGAACTTTATTTAGAATAATACTTATTTTGATGCTGACATCCCTATGCAGTTAGACGTGGGGGCAAATATAGGTTTTGGACACAGACATTTGCTTTGGACTTCCAGACACCGACTATCTGTAGCTGTGTTTAGGTAGGGAAAGCCCACCTTAACATAGGGCAAGTTAGGCCTTACTCCATCCTGAAATATGAGTTAATCAAAGTTTATGGACCAAACTCGAACCTGTTGTCTGTGTCTGCTTCTTGATGCCTTCACAACTGATGTTCTTCTGGTTGAGCATGACCTGACGGAGAGTGAGGACCCCTTTCAGCAAAGTGTTTCCGGTCTTGATTTATCAGCTGAGGGGCATAGGTCCTCCACTCCCTGTGATGAATCAAGGTTCCCTTACAACAGTCTATTGTACAGCCCGGTTCAGGCAGGTTTATTCTGCTGGGTTCAGCCATAAGGGGATGGAGCCAGTAGTCCTTAGCCTCTGCGCATGCGTCCCTTAATATGCATCAAGGCAAGCATTGTCTCCAGGCAAAGGTGGGGAGGGGTTTGCCTAATGAAAAGCCTACTAGAAAAGGCTTGAAGGTGCACAGTATCAAACAGGGCTGTCTTGTTGCCACAGTTGATATGGGATTAACCGATTGCTTCTGAAAAGGAAAACCCCTCCCCTCATTGTTTCCTCAGAGGTTAATTAATTTATTTATGAACGAAGACACCCCCACCAGTTTCAAGCCTAGGGCATTCAGACAAAATTGCTAGGTTCTCTCTTGTTGACACAATGCTACATAAGCAGCTATGTTTTTTTAACCCTGGAGTCCTCAAGTGGGATTTTCCTCTTTCAGTTCAAATGGCAGGATCCTACATTGGAATAGAGTAAAGAAACAAAGGACAATCACTGAGCGGTTGAGGGGCAGTCATGGCTCATTACCTCCGTCACCATCTCCATTGCGTCGACAAAACAGAATAACAGAAGTCAATTTAGCACTTCCTATGGTGCCATGTCTTTGCTACAGTGACATTTACTGCGTATGCCTTTCTTGCGCAGTAAATGCCACAGAGCACTTTCCTTCACTGCCTGACACCTTTTCCACCCTGACTTGCTTCTTCGAAGGGTATTAACACCTTATGCCCCCATCACCCTCAGGTTCTTCAAGGAAGGGGTGCCCCTCCTTCACCTCCACACCCCAGCCCCACATTTACCTATGCCTACAAACGTCATCCCAATGCACCACACTGCATAACTCATTTATGCCTTGCAGCCATGCCTGCCCCATCCACAACCATTTCTCGAACACCCAGTCCACCTGCTAGTCATGGACCTGGGAGACACAGCTTTCTCATACCACATTTGCAACGTAATAGTGACCCATGATTTAAAGTCACTGCAGTGAAGACCTGCATGTAAAAGGCAAAGCCGGTAAAACAGGTCCCCCTCCCTCTTACTCAAACTGGTATCAGACTCCTCGAAATTGAGCATATTATTTACATTGATCATGGTTGTACAATACTAAGATTTTAAACATTAAATGGAGTAATCATGATCGTCGGAAACAGCCATCTTCCAAGAACAGCTAACGAAAGATTTACAATACGAAAAAGGAAGGAAAAGAAAAATGGTCTCACTGTCAATGAAAGTTAAAACATGTAGGTGGGAGACAATAATGCCTTACAGCTAGGTAGGTGTTAAACGCCTAAAAGGAAAGACAACATGTGTCCGGAGATACTAATTCAACAAGAGAAAAAAATTTTTGGCCCTTGGCGCAACAGGTTATGGAGATTATCTCTAGGATTACAGCCCCATAAATGCCAGACTCTTAATGCGTAAAAGAAAAAGGAAAGGTCATATTAAGATGTGTTCCTAAGTCCTCCACCCGGTAGGGGGACATTTTTAATAAGAGCATGACTGTGATCCCATGCTGGAGCAATATGCATTGCTCATTCTAGGGCCATACACACATCTTCAATGAGTCCCGTGGCATTGTTTGTGCTACTAATAGTACCGAAAGTCCTTGGTTTACCTGGATTATTGTTAAACTAAGGACAGAGAAAACATCAGTGTATTGACCTGCTACTATGCCTCAACGAAAAAGCTCCATTAATAAATTACGTTTTTAGCCAGCACATAACATCCCAAATGTTGCAATTCTCGCCCACCACATTACCATTTTCTGCTCCAATTTTCAGTGCTACGCTGATGACACTCAACTCATCTTCAGGTTTCCCTTGGCCACCTCTTCTCCTTCTCTCATTGCCTGTCTACCATTCAGGATTGGTGTGCTGCCAACGATCTCTGCCTGCATGCCAGCAAGACTGAGATCCTCCTCATCGGCACACCTTCGGCCTCCTTTCCTGTCACTCTTTGGTTGGCCTGCCTTGGCCCTCCTCCTGCCTCCACCTGCGAGGCTAAGAACCTCGGGGTCATCTTGGACTCCACGCTTTCCTTCTCTGCCCACATCTCTGATGTCTCTAAAAAGTCTAACTTCCTACTGCACCTCCTCAGAGGTATTCTGCCTTTCCTCTCCTTCCCCCAGAAGCTCACTGTCTCTCGAGCCCTTGTTGTCTCTAGGTTGGATTATTGCAACAGCCTCTTTCTAAATCTACCTGCTTCTCATCTCCGCCCTTTACAATTTATCCAGAACAGGACTGACTATGAGACTTGTCCTTGTCCTTGGCCTCAAGCCCTGGGATCGTATCTCTCCAGCCCTGAAATCCCTCCACTGGCACCCAGTGGCTGCAAGGATTAAATTCAAGACCCTTTGCAGTGTCCACAAGGCTTTCTGGGGCCTGGGTCCAAAATATCTTTAGCTGTCCCTCTGTAAATACCTTCCCTCCCGAGCTCTTCGCTCCTCCACCTCCAACTCCCTCAGGTTCAGTCGTTTTTAAAAAACGAGCCGGGGGTAGATCTCTTTCTTCGGGCTAGAGCCTCCCTCTGGAACAGCCTCCCTGCCACTCTGAAACTTGAGGAAAACCATCTCTGGTTCCGGAAGCACCTCAAGACCTTCCCTCTTTGCTTCTGCCTTCGCTCCTCCTCTCCCTTGCTGATCTGCTCTGCTTTGGCATCGTGCACCTGGTTACCCTCTGACTTTCGGGCCTAGGTACATGTTCACCCTGCGACCCATCTGCACTGCCTCCTGGCAATCCCTTGCACTGGGGTCTGTATCTGTAACCCTACAGTTCCCCCGCCACCCTCCCTTCTTCTGCACATATCAGAAACATCTTGTCTGTTGCCTTAAACCTAGCACTTGCCACTTGCTGGCTGCACTACCAGTTTTTTTCTAAATGCATTTATTTATTCCCTCGCTCAACACTTTCCACTCCCCCCCATACACTTTCCCCTTTCCCTCTCCCCTGCACTTGCGTATTCTCAATGTCACTGGGCCAAGTAAGATCATTGTTTTTTCCCCCTTGCCTAGTCGCGCTCTGAAACACTTGTGTACAAGCACAATACAAATACAATATCAATATTAATATCAAATCCATCCAGGTCCCATTAGATAACTGTAACTCAACTTCTGACAGCACACTTCTGTCCCAAACATCAAACCAACTAGAACCCCTAACCTCAGCAAGAAGCACAAGACGTGTACAGAATTTCCTGAATTTAATCCTAGGAAGGTACATGTATTAACAATACAAACTTTTCACTACACCGCCACACAACCACCAGTTTAGTTAACTATTTTGTTGTACAGAGGACTATGGAAAGCAAGACTTTCCTTTAAGGCATTGCAACACAGCAACATATTGCACAATCACTCTGGTGTTTGAAACTGTTTAATGCTAGAGTAGTTTTTACATTTTAAAAAGCAGATGTTCTTTTGTCATCTCTTGCCCATATAACAAAGTGCTGTATGTTCCCGTTACCACCTAGGGGGTTGGGCTGTACTGAACCTGGGGTTTCTTCCCAGAAGTCGTACCTTGCTATCTAAATGCACGTAAACCATCTTGACATTACTGTAGAGGAAGATGCTATGTGTGATGCCGCCGTAGAAGGGAGTTGCAATCATTACAGCATCTGAAAAACAAGATGAAAAAGGGGGGCCATTGCTAAAGGCAAGTCAAATGCATGCTGATGGCAAAACCCACAAAACATATTTCTTTAACTAAATGGATGCATATTGAATATGAAACTTCAGAGAAATCGACTGCGGCTTTGTAAAAGTGGCCCAATCCACTAGTCACCTAAATGGGGGGTATGCAATATAAAGCTTTAGCGCTGTAATCATTAGCTGTAGGACAGTGATACCGGTAACTACATTAACAATCAAAGAAGCTTTCTTACATGCTGTTTCAGTGTACCCATCGTATCTCCCACTAAAGTCCTTCAGAAAGATCCATTTCTTGTCTAGCAAGCACAGGACCTTGCTCTAGTTATCAACAGTAACCACTGCTCCTGTTGATACTTTCATTGCCTTGCCAAAGACACACTGTTTTACCCATCAGAAACAAAAGTTTGTATAAAATATGCAAATATGTGCCACATTTGAAATATCTAATGAAATAGTCCCCATCATTGAAAACCTATTTAACAGCTTCAGAACTTGGAAATCCTGCAGGCTACTGTCACTTTTCTACTGTTTCTCCCCTACTCTAATATCCAATACAATATTCTTGCCCATCAGAATGAAGATTCGGTTATTTATTAAGAGAAACAAAATTCACTTTGGCCTTACCCCCAGGATCACAGAGGACTGAAGCCAATGATGAGAACAGTGACCCACAGCCATTCAGCACCACCACCTGAGGAGATAAACACATACATGAGTAGTGCAATTTACTTTGATAAACGTTTGCATTTGGTTGTGGTTTCAGTGTCTTCAACATGAAACAGCAGTGATGGCTAACTACACGTTAAATGGCAGTGGTAATGATAGGAAGGAATCTCCCACCTTATGTTCAAGGTGGCAGGGGTCCCTTTCTAAACCTAGGCAAACTGGTTTCTAGAAGCTTTCTTTGGCTTCCCTTAGGATGAGCAGTGGTTAAGCAGTCGAGGTCAAATCTCAGGAGGGGTGCGGGATAGACATAAATATGGGGCAAATGTATTACTCTGAACAAAGGGATCAATGTACTTTTCTATGAAAATGAACTGTACTAAAAAGGGTAGACTTGAAAATCGAATCTGTTAATTAGACCTTACACCCCTGTTTTGACCTAACAGTCACATGATGCCCTATACTAACAGGACACAGTAAATGCATCCCAGGGTGAGATGGCTAGTCAAATGGCTGGACAATGTAAATTAACCTCCACAAGCGCCCAGACTCACACACCAATACCTTAAAGGCTGTAGCAGGACTCTGGAATCTCCAGGCAGGCCAGGCTGGAGCTTCTGCCGCCAAGGGAGCTGTGGGAAATCCCACTCACGGTTACAACATAGGCCCATATTTCCTTGCAGCTTTCTCATCTAAAGAACATGGCCTTTTCGGGGCATAGGGGTTTAAGTAGAGGGGCTTTGCATGCTGTGTTTTCTTGGACGTGGTTTCTACGTGCAGTGGCTCACCATGGAACTGTGGAAGGTCAAATATCAGGCCACAGCTAAGCCATTGACAACCTTTGTGTCCTTAAGCACTTTGCACACAAGCGCAAGACTAGGATTTTGGTAACCATGACATAAATGAGGAAACCAAAAATTGTGAGATGTCTTTGCTCACTTTTCAGGGAGCTTTTGTAAACTTGGAAAATGCAGATTTCTGACATACTTCTCTCTTTTTTTTAAATACATTTTTATTGGTTTTACATCAACAACAATATACCCTCCCCCCTGTCCCCTCGGGTGGTGCTTTTTGGCTCTTGATGTTGTTGTGTGTATTGGTTCATAAAATGTCCATGATTCTAATATTGTGCTGGCACCATTGTAGCATATGGTCACTTTGTAGGTAGGGTATATTACTCCAGTCAGAGCAGAAGATTTCAGGGGTTCCCTGTACTCTGCATGTCATCTATTCCATGGAAACTATTCTCCAGACTTTTTGGAGCCAGTCAAATATCGTAGGTGGGTTCTTTTGTTTCCAATGTTGGCCAATTGTCAAAAATGCTGCTATGATTAGCATCATAACTCCCTTCTGTTGGGTTTTTGTATAGGTCATCTGGTTCGGGTTCCACATGTCCGCCAACCAGACCTTGTTTTCCAGACCGTCAGCTCCTTGGACCATTATCCCTACTCATCTTTTTATCTCTTCCCAAAAGTGTATCATAGCTGGCCAGCTCCACCAAATATGCTTCCAGTCTCCTGTTGCAGCACACCCTCTCCAACATCTGTTGCTTATAGCAGGAAACATTGCATGTAGTCTCTCCGTTGTGTAGTGACATTGGAAAACAACTTTCTGCCACATCTCTCTCAATTGTATGGACCGTGTCAGCTTGGGAATTTTATTCCATTAGTCTTGCCACCGTTTCAGTTTTATTGGCTTCACCAGTGTCTTCTCCCATCTCTTCATGTATTTCCATTAGATTTCCTCTCCTTGCTCGTTTAACAGTTTGTATAGATTAGAGATCCGCTTGTGGGAACCTGTGTCAGTTGTCATATATATTTCAAACAGGGTTAGTTTTCTATTAGCGGCTTCTTTATTAGGGGGGGGTCAATAGCCAGTGTCTTGCCTGTTTGTATTGGTATTCCTCCGTGGGTTTTATCCCCACCTGTTGTGTACACTCTTGAAGTGTCATAATGTCTTGGCCTTTGTACATATCGCAGATTTTGGTGCACCCTGCTTGTATCCAGCTATGGTAAACTTTCTGCTACATTCCTGGTTGGAAGTCCGTGTTCCCAAACATTGGGGTGAAGGGTGATGGATATGTCGTAAGGGCCCCTCTTTTGAGCGCTATGTCCCATGCTTCGACTCCCGCTCCCATCACTTCACTTACTTTAGTGTTCAAATGACTAGCTTTTATGCAGCCATAGCAGTTTCGAAAGGGGGGCGCCCGCCACTGCCCTGTCGCGCCTAGATATGTTGGGGGGGTTGTGCCACCAATTCCTTTATGACTCACAGTTGCGCTGCTTCATGTCCTCATCTGAAGTGGGGGAGCGCGAGTCCTCCTTCGTTCGTCTGCGCCGTTAGGGTCGTCATCGCTATTCTTGGTGTTTTATGCTGCCATATGAAGGTGGACACCATTTTGTTGAGCGCCCTGAAGATTGTTCTTGGAATTGTTATCGGAAGCGTCTGGAAGTAATAGAGCAGTTTCGGAAGGCCCAACATTTTTATGGCCGCCAGTCTGCCCCGCCATGAGATGTAAAGGGGGTTCCACTTGACTAGGTCTGCCTTCAGCTTCGCTCGTAGCTGTGGGTAGTTGGCGGTATATAGCTGCCCTATTGAGGGTGTTAGGGACGTATGTGATGTTGTCTATGGCTTTATTCAATTGGGTTGTTTGAGCAAGATTGTCCAATGTTACTGGGTCTGCCGTCAGATTCAGGATTTCTGATTTGTGCCTGTTGATCTTTAGGCTGTAGATGGACCCAAAGTGGTCTAGTTCCATTAGAAGCGCGGGCAGGGAATGTTCTGGGCTCGACAGCGCTAAGAGCATGTCGTCTGCGAAGGCCATCGTTTTGTGCTCCTCTTCTCCCATTTCTGTGCCTTTTCTTTGCTGAGTCTCTCGAATACTAATCATCAACGGTTCCAGGAATATTGCGTAGAGGTGAGAGTGGGCAACCCCGTTTCGTGCCTCTAGTCAGTGGTACTTGGTTCGATAGGGTGCCATTCAGTGAAATCCACATCGAGTGTGTGTTATAATTAGCTTTGATCATCTGCATGTAGTTCTGCCCGAAGCCCATGCGTTCCATTGTGTGTAATTACTGCGTCCATTCTACTCTACCAGATGCTTTCTCAGCATCTAATGAAACAAGAATCGCTGGGGTATGGTGTGTTCAACTTTTTTAATCAGGTGACTCACTCTGCGTGTGTCATCTGCCATTTGTCTCTTGAGGATGAATCCAGATTGGTCTGGGCCCGTGATTGTTGGTAGCAGCCGGGTGAGTCTTCCCACCAGAATCTTCGTGTAAAGCTCTGCGTCCAAATTAATTAAGGCTATTAGGCCGTATGAGCTTGGTTGGGTCCTTTCCCAGTTTGGGGAATACGACCAATTTCGCTTTGTTCATTGAATTTGTTATATTCCCTTGTGTTTTGAAACTATTAAACAGGTTGGTCAGTCTTGGGGTCTCTTGATATTTTTTGTAGAAAGCCTACGAATAACCATCTGGGCCCGGTGCCTTATTTCGCTGAATTTTCTTGATTGGCTGCTTGACCACCTCTATTTGTATATCTCTATCCAGTATCTCTTTGTCTGCTTCTGGTATCTGGGATAGGGCTTAGATAAGCTTCCGGCTTATCTGTCTCCGGGTGTTCCGAACCATAGAGGGTCTGATAGTAAGTTCTCAGTATTTCCCCCATTTCTTCATTGGTAGTTTTCAGGTGACCTTACATGTCCCTCAATTTCAGAATGGCTGTCTTACGCTCCTTGTCGTGGAGCTCTCTCGCCAGGAGTTTGTCCCCCTTGTTGGCGCTGATATTGTACCTCTGTTTCGTTCCCAAGAGTGTTAGCTCTGCTTTTGTGTTCTGCAACATCCCTAATTGGCCTTGTATGTGCTTCAGGGCTAATTTCGCCTTCCTGTTGTGGGTATTCACTCATTTTTTTTGTACTCTCGACAGTTTCTCCTCTAGCTCTTCTTCCCATCTGATACGTTGTTTATCTCTTTGTGCCTTTAAAGGAGAGTTCCGGGACTTTTTTTTTATTGTCCCTACGGGTCGGCCATGTGTTTGTAAGCATAAATCGGTAGATCGTAGGAAACTTTCCTATGGACCTTACCCGACTTTTCGCCCCTTATCGCACTCGAAATCAGCCTCCATTTTGTGATAATCCTATCATTCCGCCGCATCGACCTGGCTCACCTGCCTTTGCGGCACTAAATCAAATCCCCCGCCCCTGAGCCTGACATCAGCAGACGCGTACTGCCCATTTCAAGCACGTCTCGTGTCAACAATCGCTGCGCCTCAGCTATTGACGTGTTGCCATGGAAATGGCAGGACGCCTCTTTCCCCAATAAGTATAAACAGACCGTTTCACAACATACAGCAGCAGATTTTCGATTCCATTCCTCTCTCTGTGTTACTTTGAGTATTCTGTGACTCGTTTCAGTGCTCTGGTCAGCTACCTTCGCCGCTTGTAGCCCGTGTGAACAGATACCAGTACCACCGCTATAAATTATTTTACTATCTTTACCGCACAATGGCCACAATAATGCCGTATATGTACGAGCCCGAGTACACCGAGGAAGAACTACTGGAAAGGCAAGCACGCGAAAACGATGGGGATTCGGACGGCAGTTGGGAGGACCAGTCAACGGATGAAGAGCCTGGACCATGTCGCATGGACGGCGTCTCCACCTGGTGCACGTGCAATCGGTGCGAGCTAATGCCAACTGAGGAGGAGAACTGCTGCTGCCGTGAAAATTCCGGGTGCTTGGCCTACATTTCGGAAAGCGAGCAAAGTCAGCAGGAAGGCGAGCAAAGTCCGCAATGCATCACCGAGCTGCCAGAGTTCAGGGAAGCCTGCCTCTCACGGACAGTGTTGAGGATGATGATGGTGCTTATGCACGAACTTCGTGGCACTGTTCGTCCGCGTAATCCGAGTAACGAGTAAGTATACTCTGTTTGTGATGTCAGTGATGCCACCACTATTTCATGGTCGTCTCCCACATATAAAATTACATTTACATATCATTGGAACGCATGTAAATTGGTTCCATATAGTGCATTTTCTAGATATAATTTTTTTCTAAGGAAAATGACATGTGTTACCTGAATCGACATTGATAAGAAAGTTTGGTCAGTTTAATACAGTTTGCATCTTTTTTTTTCACAGGTGGTACAGGCTGGTGGCCTATCGTTGCTTCACTTGGTGGCTTCACGGGAGGCTCGGACACCGCGTTCGGAGAGTAATACCTGCCTGTGCGGTACTTGCCATTAGACAACATTTCCCCAGTGACAGTGGACAATACCGCGGATTTTCCCTCGATGTGCTGCAACCTCAACTTTACAATGTGTAATGTTTATTATTTATGTTTAATTAAAATCTAAAATAAAGCCCAACATATATTTTAACAATGGTTGTTTTGATTTTTTAAATGAATCTAGTGTATATTCTCCTGGGAGGGTGAGGTATTTATAAACTCACCCCCCTGCCTTCCATGTAGTAGATCCTGCAGCCATCCTCTTACATTCAGTTAGATGGCCTCTCCTTGGTGAGGCCCTGCGGCAAACGGGTCTTGTCTGCACGACCACCGCCCCGATCCACCCCCCGCCTTATCAAAGGCAGTTCGCACCGGGGTACTTGAGCTGCTGGCAAGTGGAGCTGTCAGGGAGCGATAAAGGCCAAGAGGTGCCAAAGACCATGTACACTTCAAAGTGGTCTATAGAGCATGGGTTTGTTGTTCCCATGTCTACCTCCAGACCCCGTGTCTCCTGCCAAGCATCCCCCTCACGCTGGACGGCCCCCTGCAATCCACATAAGTGTGTCTCCATTCACGAGTCTTCCTGTGTCTTGTCTGCACGACCACCGCCCCGATCCACCCCCCGCCCTATCAAAGGCAGTTTGCACCGGGGTACTTGCGCTGCTGGCAAGTGGAGCTGTCAGGGAGCGATAAAGGCCAAGAGGTGCCAAAGACCATGTACACTTCAAAGTGGTCTATAGAGCATGGGTTTGTTGTTCCCATGTCTACCTCCAGACCCCGTGTCTCCTGCCAAGCATCCCCCTCACGCTGGACGGCCCCCTGCAATCCACATAATGCCACGACATATACACGTCATTCATTCACAAACACACCCCTGGTTCGAATTCTTTATAACCCACTTCATATTTCTAATGAGAACTTCTTTGCGCTTTGCTAGTCAACCCGTGAAGGTGCTGGTTATCTGCTCTTCGTCTCTGTGAACTTCCGTGACCACTTTGAGCAAACTCGTCAGTTTGCAACCTGTGAACTGCTCCCTGTTCTACGACAAGAAACTACTCTGATCCCTGCATCTAACTGTTTGTTCGTCAAGGTAAGTCCATGTACCATAATCATTTTGCGTCCAATTTTTTAATTTATATCTATTTGCTAGTAGTCATCAAATTGCATCCATGTTTTCTTTTCGTTCACGACAGTACATGCAAGGAACTAGTCACATGTTCTGAGTTTAGTCAAATTACTTTTTCTATTTTTTGAAAGTTATTGAAATACTTATCCGCATGTGAATAACGTGTATAGTTCCAAGAACCAAAACGGACCTTGCATTGAACCTTTTATGTGTCATTTACTGTTTTAACACATTGGTATTCATAGAGAATTGTTGATCTTTACTTTTCAGAACTTTCCATAATGCCTGCCTGTTCCATTGGCGGTTGCCCTTCGAAGACCCATAACAAATCTGAAGGTACTATAATGCATGTTTTCCCTAAGACAATAGATCAGATAAGAGAATGGGTCCGATATTGCGGATATCCAGCCTCTGAGCTAGAAAGTAGAGTCCTAGAAGTCTTTGCGGACAAGAGGGGTGATCGATACCGCATCTGCAGCAGGCACTTTAGCCCAGACATGTACTCCGCATCATTGCTAATAAAGAAGAAAACACCGCGAGCGAGGCGAAAATTGCTCTCAACCGCTATTCCCACTCTATTCGTCCACATCCCTCCACTGGTGAGTCAAGTTTACGTATTTATCTCTCGGCCTTGCGGTAGTGTGTAGCATTAGCTAACAATAATTTCCCCATTTATGTATCCACTCAATATGAAGGCGGAAGATTCTCCATCCGTGTCGTTATTGCAGTCATCAGCCACTTCAAGCGCCTATCGGGTAATCTTACTTAGCTATTCTGACACTGACTTGTTTTAGGCATGTAAATCAATAGTTTTAATTGATCGTGTAATTATTTTACCTAATGGTACACCCTTGTACTCGTCCTCTAGTCTTTGTTTTCAGTTATAATTATTGTTATCCAAAATAATGCAAGTACTGTCTTTCAGGGAGATGCTGAGGAGTCCAACGCATTGACGACAACCGTAGATGTCACTCAGATGCTCGAGGTACGTTTCCGGACAGTTCCATCGATGGAGATCATCAGATCTTGCATTCTTGTAGCGTGATTGTTACACACAATGTTTCTTTCGTTTTTAGCCATTGATATGTCCTTCTGTCGTCGCCCTCCTATTTGTCTTCTTTTTTCAATATTGTGTTCATTACTAATGAAAGTCCTATGTTTCAGGGAGTCGATGGAGCATTAGTCCAAGTAGAAGGGGGAGCATGCAGTTACGGGTCGGCGCAACAGCTTGCAGAAGTGTGCACCGCAGTTACATCGTCCCTTGATGTTCTTATGCATTTCGAGGTATGGATACTGACAGTTCGATCAAGCGAAATCATATGACGTGATTACATCCGCTATACTTCCTTCTTTATTAACGCAAGTACTATGTTTCAGGGAGATGACGGAGCTTCTTCTACAAGAACATCACCCCTAGTAGTTGATGCAGATCTCTGGGTGGTGACACTTCCAACGATCGAGCAAATCGAATCATATTTACATATCCATTATTTATTTTAGACAACTGATCATTTGTGCAGGTCTATTTAGATGAGCCGTTGACGCCTGCTCAAAGTTTATGTTCTTTTTAACAAAATAGAAAAGCATACTAATGCAATTACTGTGTTTCAGGGAGTTGCTGAAGCGTCATCTTCAATAATATCATCAATGGAAGTCTATGCGGAGCCCGAGGTATGGATCTTGACAGTTCAATCTAACTAGATCAACAATGCGTGAACTATTGTCGTTTGAATGTTCTACACAATGCGTTCATTCGTGTTTTGCTATTGAGATGTACGTATGGGTATTGGTCCCCAAGTACATTTTGTGTTTTCAATATTATTATACATACTAATGAAAGTTCTATGTTTCAGGGAGTCGATGGAGCCTCAGTGAGTGATGGATGTGCTTATCATGAAAATATAGTCGTTGCAGCGCGAGAGGAAGTGGAGACATGCACACACGAGTCGGAGCAACAGCGTCCAGATGTTGAAGTTCGAGGCAAGAAAGTTTCAAAGAAAAGAAAGCAAAAGAAGGTTAGTGTCCTGTTCACTATATTATGTTGTCTTTCACTGTCAATAGTTCAATACTGTAAGTTGTGTTTAAACTGAACATCCCTTTTCTAATCTGTCCTCTAGTTGCGAGTGGGTGTAAGAACTAGATCTACACAGACAGTGAAGCGAACGAGAGATGTTGCTTGTCAAACCTTTTGGCAGGGACTTGAGACTGGAGATGCATCGTGCCAATGGGAAGAATATGAAGTGATTGACAACGGAGCTATACCACCACCAGCCATTGATAGTGAATGTCCTCCTGGTAGTTTGGATGCAGTCGGAGATCAATTCACAGAATCCACACCCGCAAAAAATAAGAGCGCGCGAAAGTTGAAGACATTGTTTTTTTCTCCCATCTCCGGACAAGGAACAGATGTTGCAATGGAAGAGAATGACGTGGACGACAATGAAACACCATCAATATCACTCAGCATAGCGGAAGACGATATCAGAGATTGTACCTTTCATGCGAGTGACATGTCCTCAACGTTACAGGCCGAACCAGCTGGGATGCAGAGTGACAGTATAAGGAAAGAGGCCAAATTCATTGTATTCGATAGCTGTTTGATGGATATTATTATGATGATGAAATGTGGGCATTCGGTTGGTGGGGAAGTATGTGGGGAGCCATTGATTAATGTGACTCGTGCAATTCGAGGCACTAACCTTAAAATACATGCCACCTGTACACAATATCATCCGTTCGCATGGTCTGCACAACCCATGCTGGGGCAACTGCCAGCAGGCAATCTACTTTGTGCAGCGGCCGCACTTTTTAGTGGTTCAAGTTTTAAAAAGTTACAGTATTTCTTTCAGTTTGTGGGAATCCATTTCATTGCGAAAAGTCAGTTCTACAAATACCAAACCGATTATCTATTTCCAGCCATCAGCGAAGCTTGGAGAATGGAAAAAATGTCAATGGAAAGTACATTCGCGGGCAAACGCTTCAGGCTAGCCGGTGATGGACAGTGCGACAGCCCAGGATTTTCAGCCAAGTACTGCACCTACCACTTTCAGGACATGGAAAGTAAGAAAATTGTGAGTTCGGTGGTCGTGCAGGTGTCACAAAGTACATCCTCAGTGGCCATGGAGAAAGTTGGCTTTGTAGCATCATTGCAAGAACTACAATCGCGGGGAATGGTGATCGACCTGATAGCCACGGACAGACACGTTTCAATTGCCAAGACAATGAGAGAACAGTACAAAAATATAAATCACCAATTTGACGTTTGGCATCTTGCAAAATCAATCAATAAAAAATTGTCTGCTGCAGGTAAAAAAAAAGAATTGCAAGGTATTTCACAGTGGTCCAAGTCAATCAGCAACCATCTTTGGTGGAGCTCAAAAACATGTGAAGGGTCGTTGGAAATTCTACTGGAAAAATGGCGGTCAGTAATGTTGCACTGTAGCAACGTACATCGATGGTCGACAAATGAGCATTTCCACAAATGTGAACATGGCCATTTGTCTACAGAGGAGGCACGGAAGAAGAAGTGGTTGATTCCTTCATCACCCACTCACAAAGCCATTGAAAAGATTGTATTTGATAAAACTATAACAAAAGCTTTGAGGGGACTCACGGAATTCTGCCACACAGGAGATTTGGAGGTGTTCCACAATATGTGCCTCAAGTACAGGCCCAAAAGATTGCATTTTGGCATGGAAGGCATGATAAATCGGACTCTTTTAGCGGTCTTGGCACATAACCATAATGTTGGCCGTCAACAAAGTAGGACGACCGGAACTTTAGGGACGCTTCGCTACAATAAGGCCTTCACTAAAAGAAGTAAACAATGGGTGATCAAACCAGTGTTTGAGGATATGCAATATGAGTTTATTGAGAGACTTATCGTAGATGTCCTCGATAGGCACATACATGGAGTGGTGAACGAACCTATGCAGGGGACAACTGCATTGCCACCCAACATTGCCTCTGTTCCATGTCCACCTAAAGCAGAGCTCATTGAGAAATACACATCACGGTTTAAATGATTGTAATTTGATTGTCTGTTCTCTCGAGTCTCCTCATGTTGCAGGCCCATTGCAATTAAACCAAACAGTAATATAAATCATTTTTACAAAAATTATAGAATGTTTCCGTATTGCAAAAACATGGCCGACCCATAGGGACAATAAAAAAAAAGGCACGCAGACAAGATGTCCCTAAAACTAACTGCAGCTAACTAGAAATGTGTGCTCGCTCAAAGTGAAGGTCAGCTGCTTTGATGTTTTGCTCGGGTGGCGGAACGGCCCACGACCCAATATAAGGTTCTATTGTGATTTGACCTTGACAGGCCGGGACCATCCTGAAAGACTAAGAAAAGATAATGAATAAAAATTCAGAAACGAAACGATGAGCCACGTTAATTAGAAGAAGTAACGTCGGCAAAGAAGGAGTGGTGTTTCGGGTCTGCCCTACACAGAGACACAATGGAAAATGCAAATATAATGTAAGTAACTTTTGATGAGTTTATACCGCAATTTCATTACTATACAGTGGCTTTAAAGACGGGTTCAGTTGTACTTGTTCGTTCTATGTGGCATATTGTTTTCTACCGCGCACTATCTTGAGGAGAAACATCTGCTTTTACTGAAGCACCTCAAAACCTTCCTCTTTGCTTCTGCTTTCTCTCTCCCTCTCCCCTGCTACAACTGGTCCACTGTCTGCGACCTCGGTCCTGGGCCCTTCCACTCTCCACCTGCACTGCCTCCCTGTCAACCCCTGCACTGGGGGACTGTCTCAGTATCCTACAGCCCCCCCTTCCCAGCACTTGTTCTGCACTTACCTTGCACTTGCCACCAGCTGGCCCTATTTATTTATTATTTTATGCTACTTACCTTGTACTCCACTCCCCCCCCCCTCCATGCCTCGCCACGCCTTTAAACACTTGTGTACACCCAGTAGCGCTGTCCTCGCTATGAAATGAATAATTTTAATAAGGATCTGATGGTGAGACTAATTTCATTTTTTATGTTTTTAGGTACATCATTCACTACTGTCTGTGTCACGAGTACCAGACACCTGCGGACGGGTTCTACAGCCGCCAGTTGCTTCTCCGCGTGAACAACGTTACCACCCTGACCATTTTATGGGACGATCGCCAAGTACAAGTATGCCCTTACGCGGTACTAACGGTTAGATGCAACATACCTACCGTTGTGGTGGCCTAGTGCCTGGTTGTTGGAACAGCCATGCGATTATCAGTGCGACCGAAGAGCTTATTTTTATCGTAAACCAACACCCTGTGTACTGCACACGAACATCGCTTCCCTCAAGACGAACTAATTTGGATCGAGAGCAAAGAAAAATGCAAATCGCTGAATATTCTCTAAACATTTGATGTCCAATAAACGTACTTTGCCAAATGTACAATCTTGCCGTTTGCTTTTAAACCACGGTTTCACATTCCGAATTGTGGCGCTGTATTGTGAGATGCTCTAAGACCCTGTGTACAGCAAAGGACCATCGCGTTCCTCAATACGAACTTTTTGGAACGTGAGCAAATAAAAATGTAAATCGCTGAATATTCTCTAAACATTTGATGTCAAATAAATGTATTTTACCACATTTACAATCTTGCGGTTTGATTTCAAAGTACAGTTTCATATTCCGAATTGTGGCGCGCTGTATTGTGAGCTGATCTGTGTTGATTTCCGGGGTCTGTGTGGAGTCGCGTAGAAGACGCCTGGGCGCGTTTGCCTACGCAGCTCAGTCACGTCACGGATAGAGGCGGGGAATATGAATGTTTTGATAAAGTCTGTTTCAGGGGCGGGGGATTTGATTTAGTGCCGCAAAGGCAGGTGAGCCAGGTCGATGCGGCGGAATGATAGGATTATCACAAAATGGAGGCTGATTTCGAGTGCGATAATGGGCGAAAAGTCGGGTAAGGTCCATAGGAAAGTTTCCTACGATCTACCGATTTATGCTTACAAACACATGGCCGACCCGTAGGGACAATAAAAAAAAAGTCCCGGAACTCTCCTTTAAGGCTGTTATTTCTCCCCTCAACTGCCTTGAAAGCATCTCAAACCACACCCTGTGGGGTTGTGCCTGTATCGTTCTCTGCGAAGTATAATTCAATCTTTCCATTTATTGCGTCCACCAGCAGACTGTCTTGGAGAATATCTGTTGGGAATCTCCAAGCCCCTCCCCGCCCCCCTCGGGTTTGTTGATGTTGGAGGTTGCCGTTATCGGAGCATGATCCGAGAGGGTGATCGGACCAATTTCTAGGTTTGCCGCTTTTCCCAATAAGCCTGTGGACGCCCAGATGTAATCTATTCTAGATTGGGAATTGGAAATATGAGAGAAGTGGGTGAATCCTTGTGTCTCCCCTTTCCTGACGCGCCAAATATCATGGAGGGCTAGAGTCTCGAAGGCTTTCTTTAGTGCCTTAGAGGGCGCGCTTGTGCCCGTCTGACTCTTCGAGCTTCTGTCTAATCTGGTGTCCCACGCTATATTCAAATCGCCCCGCATGATAATCTCCCCTGTGGCAAATTCTGCTAGTGCCATGAGGGTTCCTCTCAGGAATCCATCTTACCCTGTGTTGGGTGCGTATACGGAGGCTAGAGCAATGTCTGCCTTCTATTCTTACGTTTAGAAAGAGGTGGCGCCCCTCCTCGACAGCCAGCAAGTTCTGAACTATTGTGATTTCTTGTTTCGTGCCATTCCCACCACCCTTGCCACCCTTATTAGCTTCCCCACTCCCCTTGCTATGTCCCCTCCCTTGCCCAACTTCCCTTAGCCCCTGAGGGGGGGGCTAGGTCTTTTGGGAAGGGAAGGTCTTTCTGACCCCTCTCGACATTCCCGCATGAAATGGATCTTGTGTTTGCCCAATGGTGGGAGACGTCCCCACATTTGTTTATCCGTGTATATGATTTGGACCACGTATTAACAACAAGCAAGACGGTAAACAACGCCATTTGGTGAGACATACAGACTCCATTTTGTGCCACCCTAAACGCCATTTGCTCGGCCACACAATGATCTCTCCCTCTGTCCAGCGCTGTGCACAGCGAGCCCAACCTCCCCCTCCACTTCCTGGCAGCTCCGCACAAACCCATTTCTCACGGAAGCTCAGCCATGTATTGTTGGAAATATTCAGTATCCTTTCTCTTCCTATGAGCTCACTGCCCTGTGTGTGACCGGGGCAAACCATGGCTTGCGTGCCCATCCGTCTCCACAAACCTGCTTGTGCTCCCTTGACCCCCCCACCTTTTAGATGTTAGTTTACATAGCCCCTGCCCCTCCACCTCTTTGATGCAGATAAACATCCAACCCCTTGTAGCGACCAAACCAAGCACCCACTACAGTCTTAATTCTCCCACACCATATATCCATTGTAGAAGCAACACATGTCAATTTATATCATGAGGCATCAGGCAGATCAAAAACCCCCAAGATGGGCACCTGGGTCAGGGTACTGTGGTTTATGGGTCCTTGAGTGTAAAGGGTAGATTAACCATATACTTGTCAAAGTGAACTTTGCAGCACCCCCATTAATGTCCGCTTTTTATGATGGTTATTTGTCTCATGCCTTTAGTTCCTGTTTCTCTGATAAATTAGTTAGTGATGTTGCATTTTCTGAGTCCGACCTTCGCCCCATGGAGATGAGCCCAGCTGACCCACGTGCCGCCTGCTGAACCTTCAAGCTACCAACCAATCTGTTTGTCCGGCTCGTATACTCACATAATGTATCTATATGTTTCGGCCTTCATATTTTAGTGTTATGCACCTATAGTGGACTGTCAGTAGTTACTTTTTCAGACCTTATAATGTGCTGCCTGTGTAATATTCAGCAGAGCGCTCTTAGGGCAGCAGTGTTCTCTGCATGCACAACTTTATCTTATCTAAAACTTTGTTCAACTTGCAATCCATCTCCTGGTCTCATTCCCTAGTGGGGTGTGTCCTTTATTTGGTATTGTGTTGGGACCAGGGCGCCTTCAAAGTGGTGACCAGTCTGACGTGATTATTTCTTGACGTCCCTGTACTGCGGCGAGATCCAGGGCTTCCCCGGGAGGGCCATCGCCACCTACGGCTGACCAGATTGTACAAAAAGCATATGCTTCTGAGCAGGTTTTGTGGGTCCCGACTTTGCGAATACCCAACTGCTCACTGGAGCCGGGCGGGGCCCATTACTGGGAGCCCTCCACTTGTGGATAAACAGCGATCAGAGGCTCTCAGAATACCACGGACACGTGAGTATTGATTGCAAGGAGAATTAAAGGTAGAAAAGTTGAAAGGCACTGAGCTGATTTATTAAGGGGGCGGTTGATGTTACGGGCTGGGCTGTACGTGAGTGAATAGAGTGATTGTTGAATATAACGTGGTTGTTTGTTCTTTCATGGCCATTAGGTTTTTTTATGAATAAGGAGATGAACTAAAAGGAGATACGGGAACCTAGCTCCGAAAGGGGGTGGAAGGCGGCGCTGTATAGCACTGTTTCGTCCAGTGCTGAAATATAAGTGAGAAAAAGAAAAAAAGTAGGAGCCTTCTATATTTAGTAGGCTTGGGAAGATGATAGTAGCTCTTCTTTTTAGTAGCTATAATCTTTTGGAGGAAAGCCCAGGAGGGGCGGAGGTGATGTGAATGTTGAGTCTGCGCAGGGGAACAGACTTTTTACTGACGGGGGCCTGGGGTATAAGGAGTTGTTTTAAGGTTTTATGTTTTCTGTTCAGTGTTATTGGTATATTTGTCGATCTGTCATGTCTGAAAGTTAACTGGTTTCATGTTTCCATATGTCCATCATAGCAATGCACAAGTAATTGATTTAAGTGTAGGATAAAAAGTGTAAGTGAAATATTGAAGGGTAAGGGGTAACGTGTAAGCACACATACACACGCTAAGGGAGGGGGAAGTCATCCAGTGATACCATGGGTGCAGACACGCCACTCTCGCATATTTGTAAGCCCCTCCCCCTTTACAGCAACAAAATAAATAAGTATCCTGGGCAATGGTTGACTGAAATTAAAGGGGAGGGGCTACCCTGGGTATGTCCAGAAGAGGGGTCCTTTGATAAAGTACTATTAGACAATGTAGAAACATAATTAATGGCTAAGTATAAAGTGAAGCAGATCCAAAATAGACGAGAAGTGTTGGATTTGTGGAGGATGTTCGAAGAAACGCCCCCTACAAATAGCAAGGAAAAGGAATCCGATGCTCCAACACTATCAAATGGTGAGGAAGGAGAAAAAGACAATGAAGGGCCAAAACCAATGAAATTACACCCACTGCTTATAAGACCCACTGAGGGGTATTCCGATCTGCTATATCTACCTCAGCCAAGTGCACCGGCCACTCCAGTAACTGCACCACCTCCCTCATACGTCCCAGCAAATTCCAATGGCGCCCATGTAGGTTTATATGCTCTAACAAGTACAGCTCCTGCCTCTGTAGGACCAACACAAGATTTAGAAATATTAATGACAAATATGCAAGCAGAGCTATCCCGATTGCGGACATTATGTGAAACATTGGCACCACAGGGGGGGAGGACAGCCACAGTTGCCGCCCCCATTACGAAGTTCCACTGTGTTACCAGAGGATGAATGGAAATCCGGGGATTTTTTTTCGAATAGACAGTACACCAATTAAAACAGTACGGTGGAGCGAGAAGGAGAAACAGTAAGCGTGAGACACAACACAGTAGCATCTGAAAAAGAACAACAACGTTGGAGTGACTGACGAATCAGATGAGGGGGCAGTGGGAGGAATACAGCACATACAGTGGGCAACTCCATGAGTAACGGAAGCAGACGGAGGGTGGGAGGGAAGGCTCTGCAATAGACTAGTGCTAGTGGCAATAGCAAAAAAGAAAGGAGGGAAAGCAAGTAGAGATAACGTTAGGTCAAAGCTACAAATGCCTCTTATCCACAAAGGGGCAGGACGTGCCCCACTATGTCCCAATATCGGCAGTGGGCGACCAAGCAGACGAGTGTGGGTGAAGACAGGGTTCCCGCCAGTAACGATGGGCAATGATCGACATGACGTGGCGTCTTAACAACGTGAGGGCACAAGTATGGGATGCACTGCGGAAGACCTTCCCAGACACCCCAGATCTACACTCTGTTATGCAATGCATTATGGGGGACGAGGAAGAAGCTCTGCAGTTGATTCTTTGGATGCAGGATATGTGGCGGGCGGAGACGGGTACAGCGTGGGAGCTGTTCTATTTCATTACTAAAAAAAAGAGGTACAGAAGGCCCTTGATAAAATTGATGGGATAGAAGCCAAGGGATGGCCAGAAATACAGAGCATCATAGTACACCACTGCAGGAGGATCAAAGAAAGGGAAAAAGAAATAGCCCAAAGAAGATTAGCAGACGAAGCAAAGCTGGTACAGAGTAAGTTAGTGAAAGTTGCAGCATTAACCGCAGGACCGCTCCCGGAGCGCCAGGGAAAAGGAGGGGGAGGGAACAGTAGCATTACAGGCTAGAATGGCAGCTACATGGGCAAACAATGGTCAGGAGCAACGGGGTGGAGCAGAGCAGTATGCAGGACCCCAATGCCAAGGAAGGGCCGCAAGAGGAAGAGGTGGGTACCGAGGGCAACGTGGAGGAGGATATGGAGGGCAAGGACCTAGGGGAGGAGGACAGGGTACATGTTGGTAATGTGGAAGGTGGGGCCACTTTGCGAGGGAATGTCGTGTTCACTCTGTGGCTAACTACCAAAATGATCAGAGATACAGCAATGGATACCAATATGGACACACACCCAGGCATCCTATATGGTTTACCTATGAGAGGTTACTGATAGGATAAACAGCTGGGCAACACACACACATGCCTAGTTAACAACCACAAAACATGCAGACACGTCTCACTCGTCAAAAACAGAAAAACACACACACACACACACACACACACACACACACACACACACACCCCCCCCCCGTTTTGGGGAACATTGCTCTGCAACAACATTTTCTCCTGTCCTGGGACAGACACTCACCTAGATTAGGACAACCCACAGAGAGCCCGTGTGTGTCCAGTCCTATCGACTACCTTACGCCCAGACGATGAACCATTGGTGGGGGCAGAGATAGGAAACAAACAGTTCATCTTTATGGTGGACTCAGGTGCGGAGAAATCATGTCTATGTGAAGGCAATTTTCCTCTCACAGGCAAAAATCTCGAAATGCAGGGATTTTCTGGGGCTGTGGTTACGGTTCCTTATACTGAAGATTTGGATGTCAGAGTGAGGGGGAGAACAGTACGAGCACCCCTACTTTACCACAAAAATTTGCCTGTAAACTTATTAGGAAGAGCCCTCCTCAGCAAACTGAACATGACAATAGCATTTACAGACAGGGTGTAGTGTGCTCCACACCAGGCATGTGCACTCTTAGAGCCATGTTATTAATACAGACATTAGCAAACAAAGCGGCAGTGCAAGGAATTCCCATAAATGGGGATATGTTTATCTATGGCATACAGGTGTTAGTGAGAGTAGTGCCAGAAATAACGCGAAAAGACTGGAGCGTGCCCTCTGATTTTGTTTTCCGCCCAGTGGCTACCCCCGAAATATTACCTGGCACCGTCCGCTTACTAGATTTGCATGGAGTACAGGTGTCAGCAAAGCGTATTGAGGCGATTGGCCTGGACATGCACGGGTGTGAATGGCGCACAATATTATGCATAGATCCGAACATAGCTTTACGTGATTTGAGAGGTGAGGAGTTGTTCATTGACAATGACACTGATGGAGATATAATAATGGAAATATGCATGCCCTGTGATATAATGGTACAACATAGGCAAGTGACAACCTCCATCATGGCCATTGTCAGTGCACCGCCATCATTTTGCAATACAGATTTGCAGCAGGTACCGCCAAATGTATGGATGACTAATCTACATGATGTGTTATTAAAAGAAGACCAGTGAAAATAAAATTGAAAAATGGAGCAGTGTTACCGAGTGAGACAATACCCACCCCCAATCAAGAGAGACAGAGGAAGGAATAAAAGATATGATACATGCACTGCTGCAGCAGGGCATCATTGTCCCCTCCAATTCCCCATGCAACACTGCATTTATCTGATTAAGAAAGCAGAAGGGGGGGTCATGGAGGATGGTGCAGGACGTTCGCCCACTTAATGATATTGTCCAAAAGGAGTTTCCTCTTGTCCCAAACCCAGTGTCCATTTTGTGTAGCATCCCAAAAAAGGCCACACACTTTACTGTGGTTGACTTGAAGAAAGCTTTATTCTTAGTGCCCTCGATGCAGACTCGCAAAAAGATATAAGAACTGCAGATTGCACCAGGGCTACTGCGAAGGCCCAAGCATTTTTAAAAGAATATTGCAAGAAGACCTCAGCAATATTGCTGTCCAAAGTACGATCATCCAAAACGTTGATGATTTACTAATATGTAGTGAAGGAGAAGAAATGTGCATGAAAGATTCTGTTGAATTACTCACCTTACTGGCCCACAAGGGTATAAGGTTGAAATAAATAAACTCCAATACTGTCTTGCAGAAGTATTGTATCTGGGTCAATTCATTTCCGAAGATGGCAAACGCATAATACCAGACAGGGCTGCCACAGTATGGTCTGCAGCCAGACCCCACACAGTGAAAGACATGCAGAAATTCCTCAGCATTTGTAACTATTGTCAAGCGTGTATCTTAGATTATGCCGCATACACAAGGCCCTTACTACAGGGGCTAAAAGAAGCTTAAAAAGAGAACAAACAAATAACATGGACCCCCGAAATGCACACTGCCTTCACCACGTTGAAGGAAATGATATGCACAGCGCCCGTCCTTGCGACACCTGATAATGAGCGGGAATTTTTCTGATTCTCACATTCTAATGGAAAATTAATGACAGCAGTACTGACACAAAAAACCTCTTTGGGACACAAGCCATTAACTTATTACAGTGGCACCCTCGGCTCAGTGATGCAGGGTCATTTTGCGTGCGAACAAGCACTTGCAGACACCACATTTGCAATTTAGAAAAGCTCAACAATCGTGATGGGCTGCTCCGTCACATTGTTTGTGGAACACTCCTTGAACGATCCAAATCCACACACACACTACACAAAGAGCAACAGCATACGAGATAATTTAGAGCCCAAATGTCCACATAGTACGTTGCAAGACAGTGAACCCAGCTACATTCCGTATAGAGCAATGCACAGTGGAGGACATACAAAATCATGATTGTGCCACTTATGAGGGTGAAGGTGACGACATTCCCAAAGCAAGTGAGAATGCGTTAGATGAGGGTGAAGTGTACTTTGTAGACGGGTCAGCATTGATTTGTCCAGAAACAGGAGAAAAACATGTGGGTGCAGCAGTAGTGAGAATGGAGGAAGGGAAGTACAAGATTTTGATCCAAAAACAATTACCCATGCATTACTCAGCATAGGCAGCAGAACTAATAGCATTAATTGAAGCTCTGCGTGCAGCGAAGGGCTGCGCAGTAACAATCTATTCAGATACGGCATACGCAACCACTATGGTGGACGCTGAACTGTCCCGCTGGAGAAGGAGGGGGTTCATGAGGGCGGATGGGTCACCAGTACAACATGCAGAACTATTAAATGTACCGATTAAGGCACTTGCAGAACATTCTGTAGTAGCACTGGTAAAATGCCAAGCTCACACAAACAACAGTAACAAAATATCACTGGGAAATGCAGAAGCAGAATGCCGCCGCAAAGAAAGCAGCATGCTTTACAAAAACACTGCCTGCAGAATGCATGCAGAAAAGTAGACAACAGGAAGAGAAGGACGACAGGTATAATGCTTTGACTATAGCACAAATAATAGAACTACAAAAGAAAGCTTCATCCGCAGAACAGGACTGGTTAAAAAAGGGGCTGTACACAATCACCAACGGATCTCGTATGGAGACAGGATGCAACAGGGAAGGTAGTAATGCCTGTAGAATTGTTACAAATAGCATTCCAACAATTGCATTTCCCTGCCCACACTACTAAACGGCACATAGCTGCAGACATCCAGGAGGACTGGTTTGTTCCAAACCTTCACGAGTACCTAATTAAAATGATCAATGATCATTGAATGAGTCACGTGCCAAACATACAATTCAGGAATGACATTCCGAACATTAAGAAGAACACTACCCTGCCCCATCGGACCTTTCCGTAAGCAGCACATCGACTACGCAGACATGGGAGAAAGATGCAATGGAGCGAGATATTTAATAGTGGTTGTTTGCCCCTTTTCGCAGTGGGTGGAAGCAGGACCTTGTGCACACCCAGATGCGAAATGCGCGGCAACATTTTTGGTGAGAGAGGTGTGCCCGCGGTGGGGAATATGTGATGTAATACGCTCCGACAACGGAAAACATTTTGTTAATGACTTATTCAAAGAGGTCACTACACTGTTGGAATAAAACATAAAATGTGTTTGATTTACCACCCACAAGCGAATGGGATTGTTGAGAAGATAAACGGCCTCCTTAAGAGCAGACTATCCATATTGTGCCATACTCTTAAAAATAATTGGGTTTATTGCTTACCCTTGGCCTTATTCCAATTACGCACCCAGCCTAGTAAAGACCACCACTTGTCGCCCCACAAGATAGTGGCAGGGAGACGTATGCAAACACCCTTGTCACCAATAAGAGTGTCCGATACCCACAAAACAGCAACAATATTAGGCAAAGAACTTTATTTATTAGCAGAGGTGTGCAGCAAACTGCATCGGCAAAGCATGTAATACAATCGTAGTAGACATAATTCCAGCATTACACAAGAAAAGGGCAATACAGATCACAAAGTGGATAATCACAATGTGGTTAACCAGTATTAATCATTCCTAATGGATCCCAGGCGAAGATGTTCCAGAAGCATTCTCAGCTTGACTAAGGTAGCTACTAAATGCAGACCACACATTCTTGGGACGAGATTGAGGCGGGAGAGGGTTAATGTACTCCTCCTTGCAGGTCTGAGACCAAGTAAGTGCATTTAGCCATTTTTTGAAGGACAGAGGGGGACGTGCTCTTCCAGGTCTGCAGCACACATTTCTTGGCCGCCGTGTAGCACACATTCAGAAAGGTAGCATTTTTTTTTTGCATCATCTGTGTTCCACATGCCAAATAACACTCCCAGCTGGCACGGGTCTACCACTGCACCAATGATATCCGAGAGGGCCCGCACAATCCCATCCCAGAAGTCCAAAACATGTGCCATGTGCAGATGGTCAGCCCCTTCTTCACGACACCGAGCGCAGGTGTGTACACTATTACATGTAAACTTAGCAATTCTATAGGGGGTGTAGTACAACCTGTTTAGGAGTTTGTATTGCATGCAGCTGTACCGTAAGTTAAGGGAGACCCTGTTGGTATGGGAGCACATCCTCTTCCACATATCGTCTGAGATTTCTAGGCCAAGATCCTTTGCCCAGCTATTGCGCGCCTTGCGGGGTTGATCCGGACATTTTGCTAACCCCTTGTAAAGAGAGGAGACTACACCACGTGTATTACCCGAGTTGGCTATGTACACGACTTCCGGAGCATCTGGGGGCTCATCAAGGCAAGAAGGCCAAATGGCGCGAAGAGCAGCACAGAGCCTGTAATATTGCAGCATCTCGAGTGCAGACCCGGTGTGGCCCGGACGCCACGTTTGGGGGTAATGAACTTCCCATTGGGAAATAGATCAGTCAGTGCCTGGTAGCCCAAGGAGATCCAGTGCTGGGCAATACGTTTATCATGTGTAGGTTCGAACCCCGGGAATCCCCAGATAAGAAGCCACTTGTAGCAAGGACAGGGTTGTGTTGTAAGACACAGCAGTCAGTTCCATGCTAGCAACGTAGTTGCAATGGGATCGAACAATGAATCAGCCACATAATTACGGCAAAATATGAGTGTCATGGTATTAACCTCGGGAGTTACTAGCTTTTCCAATTTGACATGCCGCGGGACCATCATAGTCGGGTACCAGTGTGAAGCATATTTGGCTTGCGCAGCAGTCCAGTATAGAAGCAGGTTAGGGGTGGTGAATCCCCCCTTTCATAGGGCAAAGTCATATGCAACATTTTTTCCAAACCGCACCAGAATGCCACAGGAATGGCACACACAGGTTATGCAGATGAAAGTACCATTTCCCTAGCCATAATGGTACGTTCCCGAAGACATAAAGGTAGTTGGTAACCAGAATCATCTTAATCAGGGAGAGTGTCCAGGCAAGGGAAAGCGGAGGGATCGCCATCTCGTAAGTTTTAATTCAGTCTGCTGTGCCAGGGCAATATAGTGCTCATCCTTTAGTGTCAGTCTGGTTAAGGATATTTGGACCCCCAAGTACCCAATTCCCCCTGGAGACCATCGGAGAGGGTTTTGGGGTAGTGCTGGTGAGCGGTAATATCTCCGACTTAGAGCAGTTGATCAAAAAGCCAGAGAAAGTGCCTATAAGCGTCACATCACGCAGAACAGTGTCAAGGTTAGTAGGAGGGTTTCTGATGTACAACAGCACATCATCGGCATATAGGGATTTTATTTCAGGAGTATCCTTCAAGCGTATGCTTCTGTGAGCATGCATTGCTCTGATATAGTCTGCCATAGGCTCGATGACTAACGGAAAAAGGATCTGGGAAAACGGGCAACCCTGACGTGTGCCCCTGAGGAGCGCAAATGCCGTGGATGTCGTAGAGTTGACCCGAACTCTAGCCGTGGGACCTGTATACAGTAATTTGATATACCTAATCATATTGGGACCCACGCCCATTTTTCCAGAACTGCCCACATGTACTGCCATGACACCATATCGAAAGCCTTTTGGGCTTGCAGAGTTACCGCCACAGCATCAATCCTCGACATGACATTAAAGAGCCGTCTAATATTGAGAGAGGTTGATCTCCCAGGGACAACGCCTCCCTGGTCCTCATGCACCAAGTGTGACATGATCGGAAGAAACCTGTTTGCTATGATTTTTGCGAAGATCTTAGTGTTGATATTCATGAGGTAGAGGGGCCTGTATGAGCCACATTCATCGCTAGGCTTGCCGGGCTTAAGTAAGACAGTTATGATGGCCTCCCGCAGAGAAAGGGTGTGGGGGAGGATGGATTTTTGGAGTGATTCGTTCCAAACCTCCAGCAGTTTAGGGGCCAGGATCGCTGCTACGTGTTCTTGGTAGAATTCTGACGTGAGGCTGTCCAGTCCAAGAGCTTTGACCTTAGGAAGATCCGTGATGGCCTTCACCATTTCATCTAACGTAATCGGGGAGTCGAGTTGACCTTTGGTAGCTTGAGAAATGTATGTCTTAAGGATCCGATCCAGAAGGTCATGTATATGTTGTACATCGTGTTCTTGAGGGGAGGCATAGAGGTCAGTGTAAAACTGAGAAAAGACACCCAGTATCTGCTGGTCTGTCCATTGCTGGACGCCTTGTGTGCCCCTGATACTCTCAATTTGGATCTGGCCGCATTCCCCCTTAATCAGCCTGGCCAGTATCCTCCTAGGTCTCTCACCTTCACCATATTTCCTAGCTGCCTGTGGGCGAGTGAAGTAGCGTACCTCCCACAATGCATGGGATTCAAACACTTCAAGTTCTTCCCTTATCTGCGCAAGTATAGCGGGGGCGGTCGCTGTTACGCATTCACGTTCCAGGGCGTGTAGTTTGCCTCAGATCTGCGCAAGTCGTTTCTTATCATCTTTAACACTCCCGCCTCCATCGAGATCGCCATGCCCCTTATGTATACCTTAAACGCTTCCCAGCGCACCCCAGCTGATGAGGCATGTTGTGTGTTACACTAAAAAAAAAGTGTCAATATCGGAGAGGATGTCGGCTTTGAAAACAATATCCAAGAGGGCCGCCGTCTTGAAGCGCCAATTGTTACGGGCAGGGGGGGGTCGGTCCCATCTCAATGGATAGTATTGCAGGGACGTGATCAGACAACGTGCGGGCAAGTATCTGGGCATTGGTTAGCTTGCCCATCAGCTCACCCGATATCAGGAAAGATCAATCCTGGAGGAGCTGTCGTGCACAGACAAATAGAATGTATATTCTTGTTTCTGGGGATTAAGGGCTCTCCAGATGTCCCGAACGCTGAGCGACACCATGTGCGCGCTCAGCCTACGGGCTGCTCGCGATAACACCCTAAGGGATGATGTGGATCCCAACATAGCCCATGAGAATTGACGCAACAGCATCAAAGAAGCCTGGGGTGTCCACATTGGGCCCATACGTATTCACCACAAGACATTCTACATTCGCCATTATACAATACAAAATAACATATCTGCCCTCTGGGTCAATGCAGCTCTTTTTCAGTACAAATTTTATGGACTTATGGATCAGAGTCAGGACGCCCCTGGCTTGTGTAGAATATGACGTATAAAATCTGTTAGGACCCCAGGATGGTGCCAGGCTCATGGCCACGTAGCCGCAGGCATGCGTTTCTTGTAACACGAGTATCTTGACACCATGTCTGTGCGCATAAGCCGTGATCTTACAGGCTTTCGTATAGTTCCCCACCCCGCGGGCATTCCTCAACATTAGGCATACAGCCTATGCACCGCTTCAAGGAACATCCCAGCTGTTATCACTCTGTGTAAGTACTACCATGTCAATGCTGTGCTTTTGTCGCTCGTCCGATACATGAAATGCTCCACCACCTCTGCAGTTTTTGACACAATATTCCCCAACGATGCTCCCCACACCCCCACTGCCCGTACCCAACCGGCAGTGCAGCATTCCCCCCCATGGTCCAATCACCGGAAGGCCGCCCCCAACTTGGCCTTCCTGCAAAGCAGGCCCAACGGGGGCCTACATACAACTGAACCACCAAAACAATTGTTGCAGCTGCAGTGGGTTACCCTGCTGCCGTGCCACCAACCTTATAGAATCCATGGCATCGCTAATCAGCAAAGCATATACTTGACAGCATAGGTTACCTTAATTTTTTTTTTGTTTTTTTATTTGTGTATAATCAAAATTAGATTTTTACAAAAGTCGAACAACAGGAACTTTCTTTCTTAGTTAGTCATCGACTACAGAGAGTAGTCAACCATCTCCTATGTCTAAAGAAACGTTCAAACCGCAACAACATGACGATCAAACAGTTTCAGTTTCAGTTTCTTGTCTTAGCTGAATTTTCTCCAAAGCAATGTCTATTAGTGTGGATGCAGTTATTAACCAGCTTGTTTTAGCACCCGTAATCAAACGGTTCCACCATGTATTGTAGTCAATAACATAGGAAGATGATTTGACTATGTGTCCAAGGAAGGCTTCTCTTTCGTGATCAATAGACGGACACGCCATCAAAAGATGTTTAATGGTTTCTGTTGTTTTAGGATCTTTGCAGAGTCTGCAAGATTTTTCTTTCGATACAGACCGAATTGCCAAGACTTCTTGTGTCGGCAGAACATTTATGCGGGCTTTAAGTAGAGTCCTCATAAGACGTTTGTTCGGGTATTTCAGACAATACTCCATTGGTTGTTTTAATTTGTTGCAGATTGGCGGCAGATGGACTAGTAACTTATTCGCAATTGCGCTGTCATTTGTCCTTATCCAATCTAGCCATTCCATTTTTGATTTTATTCGCATTGGATTCTGAATTAGCTCCTCTTCTGAGCAGGCTATTTCTTGTAGCGTATGCTTTTGTTTCTCTGCCCAATCGATGAGGGATTTGTTAGTTCCCTTTGATATTTCTTCAGAAATCACTTTATATATTTCCAAGCTGTCTTTGTTCCGCAGTTTTCTATAAAGCTGAATCGTGGACTGGGCAACAACCGCCTCCAAAGAGAGCAGCCCGAGTTCACGTCTTATCGGCGCCATTGCTGTTGATTTGGGCAGACCTAAAGTTGTTCTCCAAATAAAGCCTTCTAGCTTAACCCATAGGGTCGCTGGAATGGAGAGGTTCGCGTCCATGCCGTATGTCAATGCTGGGACTATTTTGGACCTGTAGAATTGAATTGCAGGGAGAAGACTGAATTTACCATACTTTCTGTCCACTGCACGTAATTGGGCTGTTAAGTTTTTGGTTTTGGTCCACAGAGTTTTTTGCATACTGAGAGATTTTTTTGAGCTGTCAATAGTTATTCCCAGATATTTAAATGAGGATACTACTTCAATTTGTGATTGGTTCAAAACCCACTTTGACGAATCTTTTTTCTTGCGGCCTTGCTTTTGGAGGATCAGAATTTTCGTTTTATAGTTATTTATCTCCAGGTTGTTTTTTTTCCATATATTTTTGCAAGTTATCCAGTTGACGTTGGAGACCCACCTTCGTCTGATCTAGAATAATAAGATCATCTGCATACAGGAGTCTCGGAATCGTTGTAGTTCCTATTTTTGGAGGAAACGATCTGATAGAATTTTGTGTGGTTTGAAAGTCTCCAAGAAAAGAGATAAAGAGGGCTGGAGCCAAGGGACAGCCTTGTTTGACTCCTCGGTTTGAAGTTATTGGGTTGGAGAGTAGGCCACTGTTGTTTAGCCTGACCGATATTTCAGTATCCGTATGCAAAGCCATGATGGGATCGAGAATCTGGCTGGGGCACTTCCACTTGTTCAGCTTGGCCCACAGTTTGTCTCTGTCTACTCTGTCAAAAGCTTGGGACAGGTCGACAAATGCAAGGTAGATTTTCGGCGAACCACGTAGAACTTTTTCTTTTAAGATGTTAAGAATCATTAAGTTAACTGCAGTACTGGCATTTTTTTGGAAACCTGTTTGCAGTATGTCCATGGCCGGAGATGTTGTTGTCCAGTTCCGAAAATGTTTCAACAAACAAGTGGCGAAGACTTTTCCAATAACGTCCAGTAAGGCAATTGGGCGGTAGTTGGAGGGATCTTCCCTCGTACCCTTTTTGAATATCGGAACGATAATTGCTCGCGTCCAGGAGCTGGGGATTATCCTTAGTTCCATGCAGTGATTGAAAATCAGGCTCAGGACTGCTGACCATTCTTCTGGATGTTGCTTCAGATCGGTGTTTGCCAGCCCGTCCAGTCCCGGGGCCCGTGAAGGTTTCAATTTCGTGATAATTGCCTTTATGTCATCTATATCGGATAGGTCCACCCAGTTGGCTTTAGATTTAAATGGCCGATGTACCCTCTCAATATCAGAAGGAGGGTAGTCAAATAGTTTGTAGAAATGTTTGAACCAGCTTTCTTCCGGCACAGCGTTTATCATTAACGAGTTCGACTGGGGATTCATGTCGTTAATCAGTTTCCAAAATTCCCTTGATCTTTTGTTGGCCATAGTTGTCATCATGCATTCTGCATCGGCTTGATAGAGTAAAGCTCTTTTACTTCTAAGCCACTGTCTGTAAGATCTGAGCTCCGTTTGGTATACTTCCCATATGTTAATAGAGTTCATCATCGATGCCTCTTTTTTTAGTTTCCTTAAATTGCGCCGTCTAAGCACTAAGGCCCTGTTATAAGTGTGGTTTAAATTTTCAGGTCTGTTGCTCACTTTTTTCCCAGGTTTTTTAAATTGCAAAAGTAACGGAATGTAGCTGCTCTTAGATGTTTCTTCGTTTGCTTCGGTATCTCTAGTGAACGCTTCATATTCCTTGCTCAGATATTTGACGTTGTTTGCCGTCATACACAAACGAGAGCGTTGGACGTTTGATTCAAGTTTTGTGGTGTAAAATTGCTGGACTCCTCTCTTCGTTCTACATATAAGATGTAGCAGGTTGTGATCGCTTTTTTCCGTTCTGATTACTTCAAAGGTCGTAATACTTGCATCGATATTTTCTGCAACAAAAATATAGTCCAGAGTTGCTGACGATTGTTCCCGCTCCCATGTAGGAATTATGGAGTGGTTTGTCGAGTTCGCCGCATTGCGTAGATTTTTGGAGTTCATTAGGTCAAGCCACTTCGAACCTCTTTTAGCTGCGGGCGTTGACTCAGATTCTTTTTGGCAATTGCAGTTCAGGCCACCACAGATGAGGATGTTAGAGGTTTTGTGTTCTATCATAATTTCGTCGATGATCTTTGTGGCTTCATCACAAAATGTATCAGTGGACATTCTTTGAGGGTTCCAGTATGTATTGACAATTGCCCAAATCTCAGCATCATTTCCGTGGGTTATTCTTACAAGCACTCCCAAAAAGGCATAGGTGGCTGCAATTATCTTAAGAAGTTGAAGATTGGACCCAGACCGGATGGCTGTTAGGAGACCCGAGGACGGTCTGCCAAAGGGGCACTGTAGCGCCGGCAAGATCGCAATCGTGTAACCGTCAAGTGCCGGTTTGTTCAAGAGCCACGTTTCCTGGAGGCAAATGATATCATGGGTTCCCAGATTGTAGCTGCCGATCTTGGTAAGATGCGTATGACCTCTCGTATTCCAGGAAGCTATAGATATTCTGTCATTTATTTGATCTTGGTTTGTGAGGTCGGGTCGCCGATGGAAATGAGAGGCTTCCCTTATTTGCTGCTATTTCTTATGTCCCGAAGTAAAGGCGTTACGAAGCCAAGACCACGTATCCTTTGTGGCTGTGCAGTGCCGATGTGAAGCGGACTGGACGGCATCTTGTTTAACTCGTGAAATGTATGCTGGAGAAGCAGGTCGTTGGTTTCGTCGGCGCGCTGTATCTGGTGGTGGGGTTGATCTTCTGTGGTCGTTCCAGTATTTTGGATCTTTTCTGTCCGCCTTTCCTTCATTTACATATCGATAATGCCTTGAATGGGCGGATCTTGATTGGGCTGGCCTCGACGTTCTAGATTCGTGGGAAGCTGGTTTTTTCCAGCGGGACGGTGTACGTTCCCGTCTTTTCGATCTATAAAGATCTTCCGTCTGCGATTTATTTCTATGTGTTTTTATTTTTGCTGCCAGGGTTTCGGTGTTTTCCAACTGGCTCTTGATGGTTTTTTGAGGCATAATCTCCGAAAGGATAAAACCTTCTTGTGCCACCTTTGCGTAAGCCTCTTGAGGGACAGCTAGAAGAGCTGAGTTCCTGATGTGGAGGTAGGCCTTTGCTTGGTTATTTCTATGATACGGCTCAATGAGGACGAAATCATCAGATTTCAATGAGTTTAGTATATCGACCCTTTTCAAAATTTTAAGGACGGTTCTCCTGTTCAAGATCGTGTAGAGATCCTCAGTTGATTTTTGTTCAATCTTGAAGAGCCGCAGTCTAGAGTCTTTTCATTGGCTCTTACAAAGGTTTCCTGTTGATGTATAGATTTAGCCAGTTTTTCCTTGTTCGGGCGGGATCTGTTTGAGACGGAAGAGTTGGTAGATTTTAATTTTTCATACAATTGATCAATACTCAAATCAACCACCTGTTTCACCCTTGCCAGCATGACTAAGTATAGGTAAATTTCTTTCTTCCTTTTTTGGTGGGGATCTGGTTTTATCAGGATGGCTGTTGGATTCTCCCTTCGTGGTATCAGGTTCAGAGGTTTCTAATGAGTCATCATGCTGAGAAACGTCTATCAATGAACTTTGACAGATGAACTCCTCGACAGAGCGAGGCGATTGAATGGGCTGAACTGGGTCAGTGAGACCATTTTCGTATTCCATTCCTTAGTCTATTGTTTTGGTTTTGGTCTGTTTGAGAGGTTCCTTGGCGAGTGATGTTTGCTCTGTTGTGGGTTCAATATGGCTCTTGGAACAGTCTGGTAGTGAAGTTTTTGTTAACTTCAATAGAAGTTCGGAGCAAGATAAAGATGACGTTTTTTTAGGATTTGTTTTTGCCGACACTGTTTTGGGTGGGTTAGCTTTTCTGTGAGAAAAGTTGGATTTTTCGTTAACAAAAAGCGGGGCTATTTTTGTAGGATGTATTTGCGGTGAAATCGAACCTTCTTTCTCAGCCAGAGAACTTTTTCCAGGATTTGTAGTTCGTAGCAACCTCAATTTTTCTTCCAAGATTGATAACTTTGAATCCCAGGTTTCTCTATGAATCTTGTTAGTTTGCTCCAAGGCGGTGATAAATCCTTCTACGAAAATCAATTTTGTGTGCATCATTGCCGACACCGTGATGCTGTCCTTTAGTGAATCATTTATATTTTCGTAGAGCTTCCCAAAGGGAGCCAAGGATATTGTAATCGCCGACATAATGGTTGCTAGATCGTTTTTTTTTTGAGGGAGAGTCCTTTGAGTTAGGGGGAATTATTTCACTAAGCCTCCTGTTCCTTGGTGGTGAGCGAAGACATGGGGATAGGAATGAAGGTTGTTCCGAAGAGGTTGTACAATCATCAGTTTGGGTGAGTTGATCTTGGTTTTTTTGTGTTTGTTTCTCCCTCGACGGCTGCGACTCTGATTGTAGCTCCAAAGGATGTTGATTGGGTAGATCTCGACAAGAGGCAAGAGCCTTTCCATTGTCGAGATTTTTTTCCGGAGATAGGTCGATGGGTTGGGGGTGCAAACCACCAATTTGATCTTTTTCATTCAAAGATATAGGAGCTTCGGTATTTTTTAATGCCTCCATTTGACCTAAATTAGTCGAAATTAGTACTTGTAATTCCGCTGGTTTCCCTAGATCGAAAATGGGATTTTGGGTGCTTTCATTTACGTTTGTTTGAATGATTCCTACTTTGGATTTTACAGAAGGATTTTTTTTTATTTTGGGAGTTGTCTAAGTGCAGATCTTTTTTGGTGGTGTCTGGAGAATCCGTTATTTTTTTTGACAAACAAGGAAGTTTTTCTTGCTTTAGTGGCCGGGGGAAGGTCTTGTATTGCTTCCAAAATTTCTGCGTCCGATAGTTCGTTGACTTCGTCTAATTTTCTTTTACATTGTTTTTTAAAGAAATCTTTTAACGCTGATGATAGCAGTGGACGGGGCAAGCTTTTTTTTCCTGCATCTTTTTTCTTATATTTCTTTTTAAGGTTTATTATTTTTTTAGGTTGGTCCTCACGATTTGATGTCTTAGCAATTGCTTTCGGTGTTGGAAGTTCCAGGGGCAGTTTTTCCACTATTTCCTCGATGTGTTCCATCGAAGCATTGGCATTAAGGGGTCTGAAAGTACCATGCACCGAACGATTTTTTTGTATCAACAATATTTTCATTCTGTTAGGTCTTTGTAGGGGAGGCTCACTGGTGGCATGGATTTGGGCTAAAATTGAAACCGGAGACCGATGTATGTCGTACATTTCCATAGTTTTTAGCGGACTCTTACCAGGGTCTGTTAGATCGATCATTTGCTCCTCAGCTATAGCGAATGCTGCCGCTGCAGAAGGCGGGGAGCCACCAGGAGGCGAAGGCGTCCGCAGCCTTCCCCGCGTCTGTGCCTCTGTGTCCAGGATCTCACTCGTGGCAGCGCCTCCGTCGCCAGACTGGAAACCCTCATGCTCCGCCCCCTCCCGGCCCATCACCCAGCCCGCGAGCACAGGTGCAGGCTCCGACGGTCCTCCGACCGCCGAAAAGACCGCTTCTCTCGCCGTGGCCGGGCGGGGAGGCTGGACAGACTGAGCGTCGGCACGGGAAGGGGAGGGGAAAACAGGGCCCCCCGAGGGAGACAGCAAGGAGGCCGCACGAAGACCCACAGCCTGGCGACCCGACGGATCCGCACAGCCGTCCCCAGCGCCGCCCCTCTCAGCCGGTGTTGCGCGGGCCTCCAAGGTAAGTGCCTCTTGGTTTTTTACGTCGAGCCGAGGATTAGATAGATTAGGTAGAAAATCGTCTGCTTTGGGAGCCTTTGTAATGCTGCCAGCCCGCTCCATTGAAGACCCCGAGGAAAGACGAAGTGGGTGGTTACTACCACTATAAGGGTTTTTCAAGTCAAAGTCAAAGCATGTTTTCCGGGGTAGCGTGGTGCTGCCAGGAGTTCCGCTGGCCGCCTGAGTCAGCGTAATAATCCTTGGGACTTTTGGTTTCATACCAGGTGGCTTTGCCATCGTCGTCACATCAGGGATTTTAAAATTGCTTCTAAGGAGTCTTTGCTCCGGTGTGGATTCTAAAAGCACTTTTTGCAAAACTTGCGAGTCTTGAAGTATAAAGGTGGTAAATCCTTCACAGTTGGCGGCGGCGGGTCATGAACCGCAGACATGACCGCGGACTGCCGATGACTGCCTCTACCTCGCCTCTAGCTCCGCTCGCCGCTCCGCACGCAGGTATAAGTGGGTCCACCCACTGCTGTAAGAGTAGAGAGGGTAGAGAGACTGCCGATGACTGCCTCTACCTCGCCTCTAGCTCCGTTCGCCGCTCCGCTCTGCACGCAGGTCCAAGTGGGTCCACCCACTGCTGTAAGAGTAGAGAGACTGCCGATGACTGCCTCTACCTCGCCTCTAGCTCCGCTCCTACCTTAATATCTCATCAATGTACAGTAATAGGGATACCAGAGAATAATGACAGCTTCGTTTGGCAATATGCAATCCGATACCAGTTGGCTCAAAAATATGCAATATGCAGTGAACAACTAACTTTAACGTGTGTTTCAATTCGCTAGCCACTGGCGGGCGGCGAGGAGCTGTCCAGCCGGGTAGCTCAACCAGGATCACCAATTTCCATTCAATCAGACACTGTCATAGTCGATGGGAAGGTGAGGATTCTTTCCGCCGCCATCTACATATGGGCCGTAGGATAGTATTGCCCAAGAGTCCGGAAAGCACAAGCAGCGCCCGATTACCTCTCAATCATTTTCCATGAGGTCGTCTGCAGGGTTATTCAGTGGAATTTGCGCCTCAATGAATTTCACCGCTTCATCAGGGACCGTGAAGAAGTAGAGCTTCTCTCTAAAGGTGAACTTAAGCCATCCAGGAAACAGTATGGCATATGGGATATTTCATTCCTGGAGCATCTTCTTTACTCCAGTGAATTATCATCTCTCCTGCTGGACCCCTACGGAAAAGTGGTGGAAGATTCGGATTATCTCAGAGGCGAGTCGGAGCTCCCCCTTCTCTTGTGCAAGACGGAGGACCTCATCCCAGTCTCTGTAGCTCAAGATTTTGGCAATGATGGGCCTGGGGAAGTCTCCAGGTCTGGGACGTGGAGCCAAGGCGCGATGGGCCCGTTCGACGGTGAAGAAGGGGGACAAGTCAGGATTGTCCAGTAATGTTTTGAGCACGTTTTTGACTGCTGGCTCCATCCGTCCTTTCAGAGCGTTCTCGGGGGACTCCTATGATTCTAATATTGTTTCTGCGTGACCTGGACTCCAAATCGTCGCATTTTGCCTTCACGAGTTTCATATTGCGAGACAGGGAGGCCACTGTGTCCTGAAGGGTATGAATGCCATCTTCACTCGCCCCGATCCTGGACTCAGCCTCAGTGATCCTGGTGGAAGGACGCAAAGTTTTTAACTATGGACTCCATCATGGCGGTAAGGTTGGGGGCAGGTGCATCCATCAGTGCAATCGTGTCCTCCTCACTGTTTCAGGATTGGCTCGGCGCAGACCTTGGTGCCGCCTTAGCATACTTGTCCATAGCTCCAACCTTATTAGCACCCCTGGATCTGTTTGACATGGTCTGTGTAGGTGATGTCTCCCCCAGGACCAGGTGCACAGCACCCAAGGGCACCAAATTCCACAGCTGAGGTGGTGCGTCATGCATGGGTCCGGCAGGACACTGTGCTGTCAGCGGGGCCAGGCGCAGCCACCAGTCACAGGGCCCCACCCAAGCCCGCGGGATCAGTGGGCAACTCAGTCATAGGCAAGGATAAGACGATGATCCTGGGAGGCGCCACCCGGCAGGGAGCACCAAGGCACTGCTACAATGTGGCCGCCCAGAGGCAAGGGCCACAGCGTGCACCACTGAGGCCAGGTCAAAGTCTCGGCATTTGCTAGGTTCCCCCAGTCGAATTTGCCTGCACGGTGTCAGGGGGGAGGCCAAAGAACAGGTGCGCCCAGCCACAACGCCAGGGGGGCGATAGGTGAGGACAGTGCAGCCAGAGAGACCGATCCAGAAGGAGGTGAAGTGCAGGGGGGGCCCCTACCGCAGAAAGAGTCAGAAGAAGAAGGTTATCAGGCCCCTGAAAGCAAGGAAAGGGCCTGAGTAGACCCCAGCCGTATGCAGAAGGATGTGCCCAGCCAGGGATTCAGGAAAATTGCTGATGCTCAGGGAAGCCGTAGATGCTTTGTGCAGGAAGGTTGTCCACTGCAACAATTATCCCCCATGACATGGCATGTGCTGCATAGTAGGAACCTCTAGCACAGGGAGTGTCGTTTGTGGGCCAGGCTTGGGGTGCACTACGGCGGGGGACGGCGTCATCAAAGGGTCCCAGGCCGGTGCAACAACCCACCCTGTGCAGATAATCCGTTGTCCCACGGGGAGGCCAATGGATGGGGGGCTTGGGTGATGGCTCGCGGGCCGGCAGACAGGGAATTATTGTAATCTGTCCAGAGAGCAGAGTTACAAAATATAAGGCTGGGATTGGAGGGACCCGGCGGGGGGTGGTGGGGACAACCCCGGTGTCTCAGGAGGAGGATGTCTCAGCTGGGGGCAAGGGCACCAGGCGCAGGAGGAGCGGCAGGCAGGAGCAGAGCAGCGCCCTGCAGGCTGGCCTACCTGTCAGCGTGTACGCCCATCAGGGTTCCCCAGCCCGCAGCCGCCAGAATGCTACAGGGCAGGCGTACTCCCTGCCAGGCCGAGCCCAGGGCCAAAGGCGCGGCACAGGGCAACGTTGCAGGTGTCTCTGGTGCAGGAAGCCCAGCGCGGCTGTCTCCCGACAGACCAGCTGTCACTGTCACGCTCACCCGATTCCCACGGAGGCGCAGGTCTGGCTTCGAGTGCTGATGCTTCTTCTATGGTGAAGCGCAGGACTCTGAAGATGCACTCACTGGCTCGCAGGAATATTCCCCTGTGCGTGAAAAGGGAGTATTACCTACTGACGGAATAATGCTCAAGCCTCCCACTCCCTTCCAGCCCTCCACGATACCCTTTCTCGATTCCCCGTGAAGTCTCACCTTAGGGTCTGGAAGGATGAGTTCTCCATCCTGCTTCTGATGCAGGGGCGCGTTGAAACCCAGTTACTTCACTGGATTGAGGTTTGATGGGAGTTCAAATAAGCTTGACTATTCAGGTAAGGCGCTGTAAGAGTTCTGTAGCAAGTTCAAAAGTTCAAGCTTAATAATAAAGTTCATTGTCTTATTGCAGCAAGCGCTAACGCTTATGTCTTTTTTCCCCTTAGGGGCCGGGGTTCGGAATGCCGGAGATATGGCGCCGACCCGAAGTGAAACGTGCAGTTCCAGTAAATGACAGGTAAGTTCTGGATGAGCGTTCGGGTAATGTCTTTGCATTCGCTCATTCAATATCTTTGTCTTTTTTTCCCCCCATAGGGGCCGGGGTCCGGAATGCCAGGAAGCGGCAGGACCTGAAATGAAATGGGAATGACCCAACAGGTAAGTCTTAGAAGGAAACTGAGCTTTTCCTATTCCCTTCCTTCTCTCACCTTGTGTTCTTGTCTTTTTCTCTCTAGGCTCTGGGAAGTAGCTACGGATCCGGATGATCGCTGCTGAAGATGGAGGTGCCCAGGAAAGGTGAGTGAAATGCAGCGCTGCAGCGATCGAAGCGAAATGCTTTTAAAATGATGTCTTCCCTTTCAGGATTGTGGGTGTGAAGTCTCCGTGATGCAGCTTTAGCAGGTAAGGTCTTCTTTCTCTCCAATTCTCTCTTAGCAGGTGACCCAGGATGCTGACAGGCGTGGCTGAAGTCCAGATGCAGGAGCTGACACGGTGAGCGTCCAGCTGCGAGGAGCAGAACAACGCGAAGCGTGAGTTGCTGATCGGGCATGGTTTAAATAGCTTTGGAAGAAGTTCCAGGTATGTATCCTTCCACCGATATGGTATGTATCCTTCCCCGACCACACCCAGGGGAAAGTAGGTCCACAGGTAAAGTAGTTCCATTCAGGCCTCAAGAGGGCCTGGATGTAGCAGCATGGTCTGCATCAGGTAAGTGCACCTTAAAACACTTGAACACATGTCGAGCTTTATGAGCCTGGCGCCTAAGGCGCCAGGACAGGGTTCCAACATGAGCCTGGCGCCTAAGGCGCCAGGACTGTGTCCAAAGGGCCCCAGCTTGGGCCCGCTGGCACTTCCCTGGGGGAAATAATGCCTGCCTCTGGGGTTGCTGGGTCGGACCTGGCTCCTTGGAGGTAGGCATCATGACACCAGCCAGCTCCCCCACATAGCAGGGTGCATTGCGCCAGACCGCCGCCCCAAGCCACACAAGGACCAGGAGCGGGCCAGAGCCGCAGGGCAGCCATCCAGGCTGCAGCGCTTCTGCTGGCGGCAGTCGACCCGCAGGCCAGGCGCCGCTCTCAGGGTCGGGTCTCCAGCAGTGGCACACTCTCTGGCGCCCCAGCCGCCTACGCAAGAGGCCGCAACAGCACTTCCACACGGGCATCAGCCTCAGATTCGCTCATGGGGCAGGACAGTCACACCAGCCACATCGGACGCCAGGCCGCATCCCGCGCACCAGTACGGGCACCACCCTTCACAAAAGATAACGAGACAGAAACAACAACGGCTGCTGTTGACAACCCAACAAAGCCACTAATGCCAGGAGAATTAGTGTATGTGCACAGCCTTGTAAGAAGGTGGAATTCTCCAAGATTTCATGGCCGTTATGAAGTAATACATTGCACCTCTTTGGCAGTGAAAGTAACGGGCCTGAAATACAATACTGGATACATCTATCAGATGTCAGGAAAGCACATGACAGTATAGTACCAGAATCAGTAGTAGAATAGGAACATGAAGTAGCAATTTCTTAAATGAGATAATGAGCAAAGAAAAAGCAGCTGCTAAGGTACTGAAATGACAAGTATAGTGGCCTTGAGAAGTGTACTATCAGATGGTGACATAGGTTATTACAGGGAAAAAGAAGAAAAAGCTAAACAAACATATGTGTAAATAAAGTGTTTCTCTCTCTCTCTCTCTCTCTCTCGTATGTTTAAAGAATGTATGATTGTCTTTCAACTAAAATGTGTGCTTAACACATTTTATTCCACTCTGTAGGAGCCACAATGGCAGAGACAAGGCCTCTGAATACAGTAAGCGAGTTAGATAGGAGTAGGGACAACGCTAGTGACACTAGGGCATATTCCTATGAATGTGGCCTTTATTTTACGCCCATTGTTTTTTCTGTTATGTTGTTATGGTCAGGTCTATATTGGAGCGTGTCTTATCAGTAATGAAAAAGAAGGGGTGGGGGACTGATACAAGAAGGAACTCAGCTAATATGGGATGAAATTGATATGGGACCAGAATACCTCTGCAAATCTGACCATGTTGCATAAGAACCGTATAATGAAAACTCCACAGCCTGGGTTATACATAATGAATACCAGTGAAAATGTAATATATGTATAAGATGATTATCAGCCAACCTCAAGCGTTCGCAATGCCACATACTCACTCTCAGACAACCTCGGATCCTACCTCAAATGCCGAGTTTATGTACACTATGTCCCAGCTACCACACCAAATACTTCTCCAAATGCACAGTATTGGCAATATAGTAATGATCAGAATGAAATGATAACCACAGGTATTTTTCCCCATCTATTACCAAAATGTTATCTACGCATATATTGGCCTAGGGCGGAATGGGAGGAGGAAGAGGGGAATACTATAGTACAAATATGATGAATACCATGGGCTGGGGCTAGAAACAGTAGAAGACCTCCGGCACCCTGATCAGTCTAACAGGTGGTACTCTGATATGAGCGCCACAGGAAGCCAGGCTACGAATGAAAGCTGTTATGTGTGTTCCTTGATTCCCCATGCAGCAGGAACACCGAAGGTTTTAATACCGCAAGAAACTCCCATAGTAGAAGCCCGCCCAGTGTCTCCATCTTGCACTGTGTAGAATTCGAAGTACCTTCCAGGCACACACAGTATTTGTATTTTATTTATTTGTATAACACGCCTGGCCCAAAGGCATCTGGGTGCATATCTTGCGTTACAGTGACATAAAATAAGTCAAGAAGAGTAAGAATAGATATTGAATATACATACAATCAAATTACTTACAGGATATTTACAGGGAATTTACATTCAAGGTGCATGCCGGACAGTGTCAAAAACAATGGTGCAGGTCATTCTGAGGTACAAATTATGACTGATGTGGCAGGTGAAAGTGTTGAATGTCTTGAGCAGTGAGCCACAGTTTAGCAGTGTTCTTGAAAGAGTGGAAGGAAGATTCCGCTCTAAGTGGGTTAGGTAACGAGTTCCACAATTTAGGGGCAAGGACTGGGAAACTAGCCCTGCCTGATATCTGAAGTTTGAACCTAGGAAGGGAAAGACAGTGAGCATGGGCTATTCTCTGAGGGCGGCTGGAGGTTTGGGGTGTGAACCAGCTTGCCAAGTAGATGGGAGCCTGGTTGGACATGCATTTGCACATAATGGTGAGCGCTTTGAGGGAGACTCTTTGGGCTACTGAAAGCCAACGTAGGCTATGTCTGGTGTCAGAGATGTGCTGATGCCTAGGAATATTTAGAGCTGCCCTGATGGCGTTGCTTTGGGTAACTTGGAGCTTGCTTAGATTACGTTGACTGGACTCTAGATAAATGGCATTACAATAATCAAGTTTAGACATAATAAGTGTTGTGGCAAGATTGGTGCAGTTGGCTGTAGAAAGGAATGGTCGGAAAGCTGTGATAAGTTTGCACATGTAGGTGGAAGCTGAGATTACAGCATTGGTTTGTCTGGATAGCGATAAGGTTGAATCAAGATAGATGCCTAAGGTTTTAGTATTGTTGGATACCATAATGGTATTGCCATCGATGATGAAAGATTTGAAGGTAGAGCCTAATCTGTTAAGTCAGCGTTGGGAGCCCAAAATGAGAAGCTCGGTCTTATCATCGTTAAGACAGAGCTTGTGTTGTGCCATCCAAGCCTGGATGACATGGTAGACATCATTTAAGGCTTTCATGTCCACTGAATGGTCTCCGGTGATAGGGATGAGTATCTGGGTGTCATCGGCATAATTGGTATAGGTGACACCTAGATAGTCAAGAATATCGAAGAGCGGTTTTGTGAATACGTTGTAAAGTGTCAATGAGACGCAGGATCCTTGAGGGACCCCACACTGGACTGGTGAGGGTTTAGCAGAAGCAGAGGGGGAGAAGACCCTCATGGATCTATTATCCAGGAAGGGTTTAGTCCAAATGGTGGCTTTGTCTGAAAAATGGGCTGCTGATTTGAGATGCCGGCAGAGGATTTAATGGTTGACCACATCAAATGCTGCCGAAAGATCAAGTAATAGTAGAACGGCCAATTTCCCGTTATCTTTCAGATCCTCAAGGAGTTTATTAGATTCCAGGTAATCCTGGATCTGCAGATAAGCAGCTCGGTCCAGGATTTTGAGCAAGAACGGAAACGGTGGGGATGGGCCTGTAATTGGTGGGTATGCTATGGTCTAAGGAAGGTTTTTTGAGAAGGGGGATAACCCAAGCGTCCTTAAGGTTATCAGGGACAAAGGTTATCAGGGACGATGCCTGAGTTGAAAGACAAGTTTATAAGGGCAGTGATAAAAGGAGCCAATTCATGTCTAGCCTCCTTGATAATGGGAGCTGGGCATGTGTCACCCTGACAATTGGATGGTTTGAGTTTGCTGATGATGCTTTCAACCTCAGAGATAGTTAGAGGTGAGAAGCTGAAAGGTTTATGGAAGTGTGCAATAGGGTTGGTATTGCCAGTGGGAGAATTGAGCTGCGTGTCAATCTGTAGGCTGCTTTTTTTGGCGTCGATTTTGGATTGGAGTGTTGAGATTTTGTCGAGGAGCGCTTTTTGTATATTAGAGCACCATGTACTGTCTTTTCTACATGTGTCAGGGGGTGGTTGAGGGAGAATCGAGTTCTTTCAATATTTTGAAAAGCTCTTTGGTATTGGATTCCGCTTGCAGAATGCGCTTATTTATTTTGTTTGTTTATTAATTTGTAGGGTGCACCAAACCCTTAGGATACTTATAGCTTAGTTGCAGAGTAAAGAAAGATAAAGGTAGCGTACACACATGCATAGATAACAGAATTAATGCATACATTAGTAAAAGATTGAGAATAAGATACAGTAAGGAACTGGTGCTAGGTACAAGCAGGCGCCGGTTCCACGGTAATACAAGGTCGGTTAGTCATAGTGGTCGTTGGAACGTAACCAGTTGAGGGTGTTGCGTCTGAAGCTATGGTGGGATTGATCTATTCTGCGCTCAAGCGGGAGTGTATTCCAGTACTGGGCAGCTTTTACTGGAAAGCTGTTTCCGCCTGTTTTCTTTAACCTGAATCTAGGTATTTGTAGGCAGTAGGAGTTAACCGCTCTAGAAGGCCGCGTTGATGTGCTTCTGGTTATTAATTCCGTTAGATAAGGTGGGGCTGCATTAATTAGGCATTTGAAGGTTAACAACACTGTTTTGAGGAGGATCCTATCACTGATTTTAAGCCAGTGATGGTCTCTTCTCGTATTACATACATGTTCTTTGGTAGGGAAGTTCAAGGCCATTCTAAGGGCATTATTTTGCAATGTCTGGATCTTGCTAAGGATGTATTTATTGGCTCCCAGATATAGGGCATTACAGTAATCAAGTTTGGATAATATTAAGGCATTGGCTAAGATAATGCAGCTGGCTTGTGTGAGGAAGGTCCTACAAGATCTAATAAGTTTACACGTGTAGGCGGTAGAAGAGGCCAGAGAATGTACCTGTTTTTTCAAGGTTAGGGTAGAGTCAAGGTAGAAACCTAGCGTCTTCCCTTCTTTGGCTAATGTAATTATGTTGCCATCAATGTTGAAGGTGGAATAGTTAGTGTCAAGTTTTTTTAGATTGGTGGCAGAACCAAGAATCAGAATCTCTGTTTTATCGTCATTCAGGCAGAGGCCATGAGTTGCCATCCATGCCTGAATGAGGATGTACATTTCATTTATCAAAGCCGTATAAGAGACGAAATTGCCCGAAAGGGGAATGAGGATCTGGGTGTCATCTGCGTAGTTCGTGCAGGTGACACCCAGTCGGTCCAATTTGTCAAATAAGGGCTTGGTAAAAATATTACACATAGTTGGCGAGACACAAGAGCCTTGTGGGAGGCCACATGTTGTTTGAATCGGGTCTGCCGACGCCAAGGTGGAGAAGACTTGCATAGTTCTGTTGTCCAAGAATGACTGGACCCAGGCTATAGCGTCACTCAAGAAGTGGACAGCTGATGCTATGTGTTCCTCTGTCTTGTCTTCAAATCCCACTATGGTCTTTCCCCCCCACCTTTCCTCCCTTCTTACTTTCTATACCCCTTCTCGTTCTCTCCGCTCTGCTGATCTTTTCCTACTCTCTCCTCCTCCACCACCACCCTGCGCCCCCTCCCGCTTCTGCTCTTTCCAACTCCTCGCTCCATTCCACTGGAACCGCCTCCCCCTCCCCATCAGCTCTTCTCCCTCCTACCCTTCCTTTCGCTCTTCTCTAAATTCATATCTTTTCCATTCCCCTCCCTAACACCTTTCGCTTCCTCTCCTAATTCTCCCACCGCCTCATGACTCACCTCACCTCTTACTCCTGTACTTCTTTACCCTCTCCTTCCTGTCTACCCCCTTCTGCCCTACCTCCTGCTCTCATCTAGTCTTATTCTTCCCTCTCTTTCCTCACACCTTCTCGCCTCCCCTCTTACTTCTGCTTCTAGCTCCACTCATACCTCCCATTCCCTCTCACACCTCTGTCCCTCTCCAGTCCCGGCTTACCTCAGCAATAATGTAAATTGTTCCTTGTACTGTTTTCGAGTTGTGATTCAATTGCCATTTTATGCTCGTTGTATTTTTTCCTGTTCTCATGTAAAGCACTTTGGATTAAAGTGCTATATAAATTCAATAAAATACAAATACACTGCGTGGTCCAGCAAGTCAAAGGCTGCCGACAGATCAAGGAGGAGCGACATGGCAGTGTTTCCTTTATAGTCGAGCTCATCAATTTGTGCCGTGAGGTCAATTAAGGCTGTCTCCGTACCATGTTGGGGTCTGAATCCGGAATGGCGGTAGCCCAAGAGCTGGTTAGTCTCAAGATCATTCTGAATTTGAAGATGGGCACCTCTATCTATTATCTTGAGGAGGAAAGGGACCGTGATACTCGCCCTATAATTCGTCGGGGTGGAAGGGTCTAGCGTTTGTTTTGTAAGAGGTAAAACCCAGGACTCTTAAGTTACTTGGGACAGTGTTAGATGAAAAGGAAGCATTAATTAATTTGGAAATGAAAGGGGCTAAATCTCTTGCAGCATCCTTGATTATTTGGACAGGGCAATTGTCACCTTTGCAGTTAGAAGGCTTAAGGGATGCGAGAATTTTTTCAGTTTCCTGAATGGATACTTTAGTGAATTTAAATGGTGCTGGGCTAGGCTTGTCGGATGTATACGAATTGTTCGAACTACAATTGTTCGAATCACAATTGACCGAATTGTGAAGGTCAATTGTTATTACATATCTGCGGGGGGAAACCCCTCGCAACCCCACATTATATATATATATATGCGGTCAATTGTGCAAAGGTCAATTCGGACCCTTGACTTTCGATCAATTGGGTCATTCGAACAATTGTGTTCGAACAATTTGGGTAATACCAGGCTTGTCATTAGTAGAGACAGTAGGTAGCGTCTCAGTTGAGGACAGGGAGGCTTTTTTTAAGGAAATTTTAGTTTGCAGTGTTGTTATTTTGTTCGCTAAGGCATTCTGGATGCTAGTGCACCATCAGGAGGAGGTATAGGTGATTCTAATTCCCGGAGGATCCCAAACAGTTCCTTAGTATTGGAGCTGGCATTTGAGATTCTTTTGTTGAAGTGATCTTTTTTAGTACGGATAATTTCTTTCTTGTAGTTATTTGCAGAGAGTTTTAATTGCAATTTATTTTAGTCCATCCGAAAATGTCACCATAAAGTTTCCAGTTTTCTCTTTTGCAATCTTAGTTCTTTAAGGTGTGGGGTAAACCAGGCATTAAGATGAGCCTACTGTTTATTCTTACGTAACTTAGAAGGCGCAATGGTGTTGAATGCCTTAATCATGGTATTGTTGTAGAGATCCACCAGTGTATCAGGATCGGAGTTACTTGGGAGAGCATTAATAGCATGGAGTATGAGAGGTAGAAGTTTGTCAGGTGTAATATTTTTCTTTGATCTAGTGGGGAGAGGCACTGCCTCTCCCCACTATTATTATTATTTTTTTACATTTCTTTATTGAATGATTCGTAACTCACCAGCCATGGCCATACATTTTATGTAAAATCATCTGAACATATTGCAAACCACATTTACATAAGGTGAACACTCTTAGAATAGATTAGGGGATATCGGCACGTTCATATGATCGAGCGGGTATCATGAGTACTTGTACAGGATCCAGGTGGGAGGGTAGGGACCTTCCAAGTCTGCCTGTCACCACAGGGGGGAAAGAGTCCCCTCACACAGTGTTATTCCTTGCACTCTCAGCCAGGGGGGCCATCATGTGGGAACATCCTGCGACAACAGGTACGATGTGAAGGGTAGCCAAATATTTTTGGGTCGGTTTTGCACTCAGCACATATTAGCATATTCCATATCAGTGTTACTAAACCATGTTAATTCCCTTAACCAACCTTGCACCCCGGGGTGGGGATTCACTCGTCCACTTCATCAGGATACATCGTCTCGCTACGATTATATAAGTGGATAGTAACTTGCGGTACTGTTTCAGCAGTCCCGGGAGCCACCCAAACATGCAGCACAGCAGTTCTTTAGGTACTGGTTACCTACCATCTCAGACATAACCTCCAACACTCCCACCCCGACCCCCAGAAGGAACGCAGCTCTACACAAAGCCACAGCACATGCAGCATGTCTGCTAGCTCCTGTTTACACCTTGCGCAGGTAGCCAGTTTTGTAGGGTCGTATTGGTGTATTCGTGCTGGGAAGACGTATACTCTATGCAGCGTTTTAAGCTGAATCAGCTGCAGCCTAGTATTAAAGGCCAAGTGATTTTTAGAGCTTGTTGGAACTGTGGGTCTTGAACTAGTGTATGCGTTGTTTCCTCTTAGCGTTGCCTTACGCCTGTTGGTGGATCTCAGGGGGACAAAGCTCCTGATGCTCCAGTATTTGTAATTGTTGTTCTGGTTCACTGAGATCCAAAACTTGGCATTTCCAGCGCCTAATTGCAAAGTTTTGGATCTCAGTCACCCAGAACAACAATTACAAATACTGGGGCATCAGGAGATTTGTCCCCCTGAGATCCACCAACAGGCGGCAGGCAATGCTAAGAGGAAACAACGCATACACTAGCACAAGACCCACAGTTCCAACAAGCTCTAAAAATCACTAACTTTCACACGGAAACAGGGTCTTTGCAGCTTTCCCTAAACGGGAACAAGAGAAATGGCCGACTACCTATTGAGCAGAAAAGATGATGTCAAGCGCTTATTCACACCTACAGGATCAATGGAGCATGCATTCCCTCCCTCTGAAGGCAACGGCACCAAACAACCTAAGACAACTATTTATCAAATTGGAGAGATGCTGCACGAAAGAGATGAATACACTTTGGGAAATGTTCACCCTACAGACATACATTGAACAACACAAGATACCTAGAGGGCACATCATCTTCTCAGACTTCAGCAATCCTGAGGATGTTGACCTAGCAACCCAATGGGAACAAAACCTAATGCAAGGTTCCAGGAACATGCTGAAACTACTCATTGAACATGCTGAGAGGGAACATCAGAGATTGACAAAGGAAATAGACCAGCTCAAGGCAGATATTGACAGCAGTAATGCACAAACAAGCACCAAGGAATAAAATTTCAAAATCATGCACGAGATCCTCAAGAATCATCAAGATGAGGTAAAGCTGAGGAAATGCCGCAAATTTGCGCGTGATGCTCAGGATTGTGAAGACGGCACTAATATAATGGAAGTATATCACATACTATGTACCACATGTAAATACTGAGCAAAAATATGTTCGTCGCAGGAGTGACAACCCATGGTTAAATTACTGGACAAACAATAAATCAACACGTGTTGCAAACCCCTAACGTGTGGGGAAATTGACACTCATTGGATACTAAGGAACCACTGTCCAGCGCCTAATTGCAAAGTTTTGGATCTCAGTCACCCAGAACAACTAGTATTAAAGGCCCCCTTGTGCGTGGTGCTGCAGAGTACTGCCCATTGCTTGTCCGATATGGGTCTCCCACCCACGTGCACCCCCCCCGCTCCGAATCCCCCTCCCACTTCTCTCTGCATCTGAGTGCCTCCCTGGGTGTATCTTTCTGGAGCGATTTATATATTGTGGATAGTGTACCTCTGCACCCGGGGGAGTTCCTAATGAGCTGCAATACTGGGGTGGCTTGTGGCATCTCAGGAAACTACGGAGACCATTCTCTGAAGGCCGCTCTCATCCTGAAGTACTGTATGGTATGTTTAGGTCTCCTCTCACCCCCATCTTTTCCTTAAGCAGGTCATGAGAAACAAATTTCCCTTCTGGGTACATATCTTCGATGCGCGTGATGCCCGCCTCCCCCCAGTCCCGTGCTATGGCCTTATCGCAAGTTGGGGCAAGGGTTTCTATGCTCCACAACGAGATGCCCGGGTCAAATGGGCGGTCCACCCCCAACCCCTTCACTGCCCTCTTCCAAGCATGTATTGTGCACGCTACCGGGTCAAATCTACACCTATCATGGGATTTACCAGAGATCAACAAGTCTTGAAGGGAAAATGGTTGTACCGAGTCTCGCTCAATCCTAACATGGGGAGTTGGCCGAGCACCGGTCATCCAGAATCTTGTAAAGATCATTTGTGCCGCTAAGAAGTACAGTTCCACATCCGGTGCCCCGACCCCTCCCTTTTCCCATGGTTGTGCAAGTGTTTCCCACCCTGTGCATTGATTTCTGGGGTACCATGTCAATTTGCTCACCAGTGAGCACACCTCCCGGAAGAATCCTACCCCGGGCCAGGCCAGGATATTTTGAAAGGTGTACAGAAGTTTAGGAACAACTATCACTTTAGCAATGCCTATTCTCCCCAGGAGAGTGGGACAGTCCGCACCACCTCTCCATACTGGACCTCAGCGTATGTAATTATTTGATGCGATTATTCTCCAGTAGTGATCTCGCTTCCCTGCTCACCTGAACGCCCAGGAATGTGACGACCCGTTGCTCCCATCCGAAGCCATGGCTGCAGGAGGCCGAGTAGTGTTTTCATTTAGTGGGAACAGATAAGACTTAGCCTTGTTGATCCGCAGGCACGATGCCTTCCCGGACCTCTCCATCTCATGGGACAGTGGGGTTATATTGTTTATGGGGTCTTTGATATATACTACTGAGTCGTCAGCATACAGAGAGATTAATTCCCTTACGCCTCCCATTGCCAGGCCTCTATGTCCATGATGCTTCCTCAGTCGAGCCGCAAGTATTTCTATTGCCATAGCAAATAGTAAGGGCGACAAAGGGCAGCCCTGTCTAGTGCCCTAACTTAATTTAAAAACCTGGGAGCGAGCGCTGCCCTCATTTATCTGGGCACATGAGCATGTGTATATGAGCCGGACCACTTTGAGGAAGAAACCCGGGACTGAATTGAGTCAGTGTTTCGAAAAGATAGTCCTATTCCACTGAATCAAATCCCTTTTCAACATTAAGCAGGGCAGCCACCGCATGCGTGTCGGGATTTATCTGGGCCAGGATTGCGAATAAGCGTCAAAAGGTTCAAAGAGGTTGCCCTTTACAGTATAAATCGAGATTGATTCATGTGTACAACTTTGGAGACATGGGGCAGTAGCCAGTCAGCCAGCACTTGGTGAACATTTTAGTATCAAGGTTCAGCAGAGATATAAGGCGGTATGATGAGCATTCAAGGGGGTCCTTGCCGGGCTTAAGGATCAGGGTAATTACCACCTTACACATTGAGGATGGGATGCGTCCAGTCGTCAATCCCTCTTGCCACACTGCTAACATGTAGTTCGCTATCTCGGGGCCCCACTCCTTGTAGAACTCGGTCGTTAGGCCATCCGTTCCGGGTGCTTTGGAAGTGGGCAGTTCACGGATCGCTTTCAGGATCTCGTCAATCGTTACTGGGGCCGCAAGGGTCCCCGCGGCCTCCTCACCAATCTGTGGCAGAGAGGCTTTCCTAATATATTCCTTCAATTCCTCCCTTTGCAGTGATCCCCGGGATGAGGACAGAGTTTCATAGTATAGCCGAAATACTTGAGCTATTGTGCTCGGCTGCACCACTACTTCTCCACTCGGGGCATTGATTGCAGTAACATCTTTATACCCCCTTTCGTGTCAAACTATGGCCGCTAAATGCCTACCGGGTCTCCCCTCCTCCCCATATCTACGAGCCAACCCTGGTTGTGCAAAATATTGGCCTTCCCTTTCGGCTAGGGCTCTGAAACGGTCCAATCCGTCCCTCAGCTTAGACAGAGAACCCGGGGTATCTCCCCTAACCACCTCTCCCTCCCATCTCTTGATTTCAGCCTCTGTGTCATTTAGTAGTCTCCTTATCAGTTTCAATATTCCCAGTTCCATGGAGAGGCAGCCCCCCCGAATGACCACCTTGAATGCCTCCCACAATGTGCCTTTTTTGGAGACTGAGCCCTGGTTTTCGTTAAAATAGTTTCTGATCAGGCTGAGGATCTCACCCCTGAACACCACATCGCCCAGTGCCGCTGACTTGAACCTCCATGGGGGGAGAGTAGTCACCTAATCTAGACGCAATGACCACTTCACAGGGGAATGATCCAATAGAGTTCTGGGTAACATCACACATTCCGCCGTCCAGTGTGTTAAATATGGGCAAACAAGGATGTAATCCAGCCTGCACGCAGTATTATGAGCTGTTGAGTGGTGCGAGTATTCCGCCCCCTCATGGTTTAGGAGCCTCCATACATCCCCCATATCCAGCACCCCGATGGCCTCCAGGAACGCTTCAGCTGCTTTGGATCTCCTCCTTCCTCCCCGTCCGTTCTATCCCGGCATGGGTCCAGAACCACATTGAGATCCCCAGCCCATACTATGTTGGTGTCTGCGTATTTCTGACTTATTCGTATCAACCCGCTGAAGAACTCAGGGTCAGGGGTGTTGCTAGGTCTGGAAAAGACCCGGGACTATGCTGATGTCAAAACTGTTGGGACTGGGGGCTAGCTAGCCTTTTGGCTGTAACTCCTGATATTCTATCTGGGGCTACAACTAAAAGACCAGGGGCTATAGCCCCCCTCCCTAGCAACACCTCAGCTCAGGGCCGTCCACGTTTGGGCCGTAGATATTGACAAATGTAAACATTGTGTTCCCCCAGCAACCCGAGAGTATGACGTACCTTCCCATCGGGTCGATGTGCGTGCTTGTTGGCCGAAACCCCAGTGACTTATGTACTAGTGTCATCACTCCTGCCGAGTAGGCTGAATAGCAGCTCCCCCAGCTCTTTGTAACCCCCTTGTTCCCTTTGCCCCTCAGATGGGTCTCCTGCAGCATTATTATCTTGGCCTCATGCCGTTCACAGTTTTGCACCACCTTGCGGGACTTCCGCGGGTTGTTGAGTCCCCACACATTCCAGCTGATAACCCAATGTGCCATATCTGATGTTTAGAACATGTTCAGCAGCAGCCGCTTCCCGCCCTGGTGTTCTGCCCCATGGCCATTCGCTGTTATCAGTGAGGTACAAATCTTTTTTTTTTTTAACCAACTTTATTTCCATTTTTACTTAAGACAAACATTGGCCTTTAGTTCCAACATATGTTATAAACATTGTTACCCATTTGAACCCATTATTCAACATTCTGAAACTTTGTCATTGGGTCTAGTATTGTCTTCATACTTTTCTCGACCCCTCCCACCCTTGCCCACCCTTCCCGCCCTCTTCCCTTATTTTTAACCAAGTTTATATTCAATCATTTTAGCATGTAAGACAACAATTAGCTTTCGATTACATCAGGAATACAACCATTATTGCCTGTATAAACATATTATTTTGGCCTACCCGAACTTTGGCCTTGAAACTATTATTGTCTTCCAACTTTCCCTCCCGAGAACCCCCCACCCTCACCCACCCTATCCCACCCTCTAGTACTTAGAGCAAATCTGAACCAAACTGTATCAAGGTGATAACCAGAGGAAAAAAAGAAATAAGTTTCTTGAGCTTCTCCCTCCACAATGTCTTCTGCTGTCATTATCTGATGTGAATGTTTCTTAAAATCCTGGGTTTAAAGAATTGGACCTCCCTTTCCCCCACATAGTCCTGAAATGGATCCCATATGGCTAGGAATTTCAGGTGTGTCCCTGACTTTGTGGCGCAAATGTTCTCCATCGCCATAACTCCCCACCCTTTCATCCACCACCAAGGGGTTGTAGGGCCTTCCACTGTTTTCCATCATTGGGCGACTGTCATCCTTGCTGCAGCTAGTAGGTGGGTGATGAGGGCTGCTCTATTCCCTGAAGCTGCGCAAGTCCCTTTTGCCACTGCCCCCAACAGAATGACCTTGGGGGATTGTGGTAGGTCTGCACCTGTTATGTCTTTGATTAAACTCAGAATTTCTTTCCAATACACCTTTATCTTTGGGCACGACCACCACATATGGAAAAGGTCACCTCTTTCACCACACTATCGCCAACATTCTGAGGGGTAAGTGGGATTTATTTTATCTATTCTGTTTGGGGGCAGATACCATCGGTAGCATAACTTATATGCAGATTCTTTGATTGCAGTGGATTTGGATAGTTTGTGAGCCCTCCTCCAGATATGACTCCATTCTTCCTGAGTAATCTCCTCCCCCATGTCCCGCTCCCAATCCTTCATGTATTGGAGGGTATCATCTACTTGCGATTTGTCTAGTAACTTGTACAGTCTGGTAATCCCTTTTCCTTGTGCCCCCTCCCATTTCGTGAGTTCTAAACCTACTGGGGGGCGTAGGCCGGCCCTTTTTACCGCAGGGTGCGAGATCCAATGATAGTGGGGCATCGTCTTGGTACAAGTCTCATAGGGACATTGCGTCTGCTCCCTTCCAGCCATCCCAGAATCTCAGTTGGAGCCCAGGCGAGAAATCCGGATTGTGTAAAATAGGGGACATGGGACCCAGACCTAGTTTGATCCCCCTGCCATGGATCGCCGTGTCCCAGTTGTGAAGTGTTGTTTTTGTCGCTTCCAGTAGATACCACCCCTCTCTCGTGCTTTTGGTCTAAGGAATGGAAGCACACGTAGTGGGGTGTCGGTAGCAAACTGTTCTATTTCCCCCCACCCTGGGAGGGGGTCACTGCCTGCTCATTTCAATGCTGGCGCCAATTGGGCAGCTAAGACATATCTCTTTATGTCCGTCCGGCACTTCTAGCCCCCCCCAGAAGGGTTGGGTGCATCATGATCTTTTTTTGGATTCTAGGCTTCTTATTCCCCCAGATAAATTTGAGCACGGCTTTTTGGAGTTGCTGAATCAGTTTCGGGGGGGGATCACCACCGGGGTGGAGCTGACCACGTACAGCAACCTGGGTAGCAGGGTCATTTTTATCGCCGCTATCCTAGCAAACCAAGCTAATTCCTGGAGGTCCCATCTCTGTAAGTCCTCTTGCAGGCGCTTCCAAAGGGGAGTGATATTCGCTTTAAGCAGGTTTTTTGTGGATCTAGTGATGCAGATCCCTAGGTATTCCAGGGACTGTTTTCCCCACTGTAGGGGGTAGCGTTCCTCTAGGTATGTTATGTTTCCTCTACCCTCAGTTATATTCAGTGCTTTGGATTTGGCGTAATTTATTGTGAACCCTGATATTTCTCCAAATCTCTGCAGTTCTATAATTATATTGGGTAACGTGTGCATTGGGTCTGCCATGTAAAGCATAATATCGTCTGCGTATAGGGCTATCTTATGTTGGGTCTCACCTGTTCGCACTCCCCTAATACCCGAGTTCTCCCTAATCCTGTGGGCGAATGGCTCCATTGCCATGGCAAATATAAGGGGGGAGAGGGGGCACCCCTGCCGAGTACCTCTCTGGATATTGAGTCTTTCTGATGTATAGCCGTTTACAATTAGGTGTGTGGATGGAAACTGGTAATTAGCCAGCACCATCTTGGTGAATGTTGGCCCACAGCTGAAACCTTCTAGCACCTGCCGAATGTATTCCCAGTATATGCTATTGAATACCGTGTGGCATCAAGTGTGGCGATAGTAAATTTCTGTGCGCTTCTGGTGCCCCAGTCTATATCATCTATTACCCGCCTGACATTATGCTGAGTGTGTCTTCCCCGTACGAAACCCGCCTGGTCTGCATGAATTATCTCAGGCAATACTGTCGCCAACCGATTTGCGAGTATTTTTGCATACAGTTTCGCGTCAGTATTGAGGAGGGCAATGGGGCGGTAGCTGGAGCATTCCACCGGGTCTTTCCCCGGCTTTTGGGGAAGAATTGTGACCGAGTGTCCCATGTCTTTTGAGACAGCTCCCTTATCCCTAATTAGGTTGAAGAGACGTGTGAGGGGAGTTGTCAGTTGGGTGAGGAAAACTTTGTAGAACCCGTTCCCCAAACCATCTGGGCCGGGTGCCTTTCCCCTGGACAGTGCTGCTATCGCGTCACCCACTTCCTGTGTTGTGAAAGGGGCACCTAATTGTTCTTTCTGCTGTTCAGAGATCTGTGGTAATTGTACGGCCGACAAATAGGACACTTGATCCGCTGCGTTTAGGTTCTCACTAGACATCAGGTTTTTGTGGAAGTGGACCATTGTTTCTAATTTCTCATTATCTCCCGTTTGTAATACCCCCCTACTGTTTCTTAACCGGGTAATGTGGTTGCGCGCTGTTTGCGTAATTTGGCTGCCAAGAATTTGCTCGCTTTCCCCCTGTGTATGTAGTATGACTGCTTAGTATTTAAAAGCAATTGCGCTGTTCTGTCCGCCATGTGGTTTTCGAGTTTGGATCTATCTTTTTTGAGGTCTCGCCAGGCTCTGGGCATCTGACGGGTCTTATGGAGCTTTTCAGCATTTCTTACCTCCTCTTCTAATTTCTGTGTTATAAGGGCTTTCTCCCTGTAGTATTGCGTTGCTTGAGCTATGAATTCACCCCAAACAAATGCTTTCCCCGCGTCCCATACAACCCGCCAATCCACCTCTCCATTGTTATTTTCCAGGAAGTAATTACTTATGACTTCCTCTATATGTGCCCTAAGCGCTACGTCTCGCAGGATTGTTTCATTCAGCCTCCATTGTGGGCGGGGCCTGTACGATGTTTTCTGCAGTTCTATGCGGGTTACCACTGGGGCGTGATCTGAAAGGTATTGGACCCCAATTTCTATTTCCTTGACATGGGGGATCAGGGTGGAAGACACCAGGATCATGTCAATTCTAGAATACCCTCTGTGTGCTGCCGAGTAATGTGTATATTCCCTGTTTTCTGGGTGGAAGAACCGCCACGTCTCTATCACCTCCAAGTCTCTAAAGAGTTTTCCCAGGGCCTGCCTATTTCGCTGGTCTGCGGCTGTCGGGGGGAGAGTTTTATCCATTTTTGGGTCCATAACTCAGTTAAAATCTCCACCTATTATCACTCTGCCCTCGCACCAGCTCCCTATCTTCTGGAGTAATTTGGGGATATACTGGTCCTGTTTTTCATTGGGGACATATACTGCTATAATTGTGTACATTTGGTCATAGATGGTACCCTTCACCCCCAAGTATCTGCCTTCCCGATTCCCCCAAGACCTGTTGTTTGTGGAAGTCTAGGTCCCTGCTACAATGAATCGCCACCTCTTTCGTTTTAGACTGGCTTGAGGCAAAAAAATTGGAGAGGGAATGATCTACTACGCATCCTTCTTTCATCTTGCTGGAGCAGGTGTGTCTCCTGCAGGATCGCTATTTTCGTTTGCATGGTTTCCAGCCTACTCAGAATCGATTGTCTTTTAGCAGGGGAATTCAGTCCCTGGACGTTAAGTGAGATTATGTTCACTTCTGACATTGCACTCTAGGAGATGGGGTTCGGCTTATTGGGTCTTGTGTATTGCTACAGAATTTACCCTCTATCGGAAGTCTTTCTGTTAAACCCAGTTGTGGAGGAGGCTTATCTTTGCTCCTTGTTTTTGGTTCCTTGCATTTCCCATCTTTGACCACTTCCCCTCCCCCTTCCTATCCCCCCCATCCTGGGGGAATATGAGGCCTGGGCCCTTCATGGGGTCCTCCGCTGAACCAACGGATGTAAGGCCTCTAGGGTCCCCCCAGTTCACAATGGTCAGGAGTAGATCTACTCTGACCCGGTTCCAAGATGATTGACCTACCTCCGTGAAAGTGTTTCGGAGACAATTTGCGGTCTTCTCACTTGTAGGTGGGGCTTCACTCATTGTCTGTGTGTCTGGCTGCCTTCGGATCTGGTGGGCTTTTGGGTTCACAAACTGAACCGGTTGGGTGTTACCAATTCTACCCATTCTTCCTCGTCTTTGCCTTCTGCCCGTTGACCATTCCCATGGTTTGCTAGACTGGCCAGATGCGTTTGGCCGAGGGCGCTCGGGTGCCTCGTGCTGATCGTCCTCCAAGTGTAGGAGGGCTAGACCCTCTGCACAGTTTCCAATGTTCCTCTGTTTGCCTTCCCATGTAAATGAAAGGCCGAATGGGTGCAACCATCTATATCTGATTTGGTGTGTCCGAAGGGCCTTTGTGACTGGTTGCATTAGCCGCCTTTTATGAAGGGTGATTCGGGCGAGGTCTTGGTATAGCTGTATGCGGGACCCATTGATCGTGAGATCCCCGTTCATCATTGCCGCGTGTAGCACCTCTTCCTTCAAACCATACGATGTCATTGCTATTAAGACATCACTGGGTCGTGACCCCGGTTCATTGCGTATCGGGCCTACTCGATGAATCCTGTCGAAGCCTATAGTTTCAGGTTGGACATCGGTTAGTAGGCGTGTGCCCTCCTCTGCAGACCATCGAAAAGTGTGCCGGAAGACTCCAATCGGGCACCCCAAAGACAAGGAAGTACAAGCCTGTCTCTGTGCTAAGCAATTTGTGGAAAGTCGGAACTCCTGCTTAAGTGATCCTGGAATCACTCTGAAGCCATCGGCTAGATTTAGCTCCCACACCAAGTAACCACAGCACAGCTCCGATTGTGAGTATGCTACCCCACCAGTGACTCCACCGCACCCTGGGCCGCCATCCTCCTCGGACCACGTGGGACGGACAGCTGCGGCCTCGGTGGGGTAGAGGCGCAACATAGCAACATAGCATAACATAGCAAGCAAAGTTGCATAGTGTCTCTTGGGTCCTTGTCCAATACTGATTCCGCCAGGCCCTTAATCCTGACATTGGATCTTCTCGAGCGGTTTTCTAGATCCTCCGTCTGGAGTTCCAAATTGTTTGTTGCGGTTGCCAACTAGTCTAGAAGCAGGCAATTTTGATTAATCTCCTCTGTGATGTTCGAGAGACCTCTTTCCACTATGTCTACTCTTTCACCCATCACCGCCATTTCCTTATTAACCTCCTGGAGGGACGATTTCAGGTCCTCAGTAAGTTGTTCCATTTGAGTATGGAAGGCTTTTGTCATTCTGGCCTCCATACCTTTCGAGCAATTTAACAGTTCGTCTTTGTCGGTTGTCATATTGCTAGTTGGGAGGGCCAGTGCTTCAGTGAGTGGCGCTGGGGGAGGAGAGGGCGAGTCCGCTTGCGTACGGCTTCTTTGTCGCCAGCACTTCTCAAGCTGTCCCTCCTGGGGCCTGGCCGGGGTCCGAGCTCTTGATGGGCCCGTTCTGGATTTGGTACCTGGCATCTAGGTCGGGCAGCTGTTGTCGACGGTTTGTTTGTCTGGGGAAGAGAAAGTTAGTGCTGCAGTCTTTTCCCTGTTTTAGGTGTCCCTTGCGGGGTTGTGTGTCATGGGCAAGTCCAGCCCAGCATGGTGTTTACAATGCGGGGCTCTTCCTTGGCTTCTATGTTCTAGCCCTATATTAGTCCATGAGCTTCCACCAACACGAAGCGTTATGTGCTTCCCGCAGACCCTTCAGTGCTACCCCCAAGGCAGCCACCTCAGAGAACGTTGCGGGCTGCAGGGGCCAGGCGATCGAGCCCCGCGCTCAATTCGGGACTTCTTCCCCCGTGGGTCCCGACCTCCCCCAGCCCTGTTCGTGCAGGTGCTGTCGTCTGGGTGTTGCTCCCCCCCTCCGGGGTCCGGCCCTCTCCCCCTTACTTGAATGCTGCTGCTCCTGTCCTCCCTGGCCGCTCCTGTGTTGTTGTCTTTGCAGCGATCTGGTAGCCCATGGTAAGCCCACTCCTATGTTGCGCCTCTACCCCACCGACGCCGCAGCTGTCCGTCCCACGTGGTCCGAGGAGGATGGCGGCCCAGGGTGCGGTGGAGTCACTGGTGGGGTAGCATACTCACAATCGGAGCTGTGCTGTGGTTACTTGGTGTGGGAGCTAAATCTAGCCGATGGCTTCAGAGTGATTCCAGGATCACTTAAGCAGGAGTTCCGACTTTCCACAAATTGCTTAGCACAGAGACAGGCTTGTACTTCCTTGTCTTTGGGGTGCCCGATTGGAGTCTTCCGGCACACTTTTCGATGGTCTGCAGAGGAGGGCACATGCCCCGAGGTCGGGGGCCCAACCCTCTGTTTGTCTGCTTTGATTGTGGACCTCTATACTGGAATCGGGGCTTCGCCGGGTCCGTGTTCGGTCACGTGTTTCTTGGGAGTTGGGTTGGGGTCGTTTTTAGTATTGACTCCCTTTTGCGTTGTGTGGTAGCTTCCGCGTAGCACCTGGGAGCGGTTCAGTAGTGTGCAACTAGAGGAGTGGGGTGTCGCCAAAGTTTTTGAGATTACACAAGTTGTTGTCTTATGGGCGATTTGAAGATTACCTGAGTGCAAGTTCAGGCCCCCCCACTTGATGTGTGGCCGGATATCTGGCTTGCGCTTTTCACCTTTGGGGTACAGGGGTAGGGTTAGGTTGTCTTGTATCGTTCTGCAGTTAGTGGCTCCGAGAGTGTGAGGAGATGCAAGCTTTCAGAGTTTGTGGGCGGGTGGACCGCAGGGTGCAGGTAGGCCTACTTGTGTCTCTACCCAGTGCAAGTTGCCATTGCTGGGTATAGCCTAGTTGCTCCTTCTGCTTTCTCTAGCTGCGTTTGGATTTTAGGGGCCTTATGGCCAAGACCTTTCAGTCGTACGGCCTCTGGGTGTGCAGAGTCACGTTGAGCGGAGCAGGTGCTGACAGTGGCGCCCTCCTGTAAGTTATGTGCTGAATAATCGTTGCACCTAGGTGTTTCAGGGGTCACGAGTGGCGCCTGGAGGTGACAGTGGGCCTTGCTTGTCCGGCCTTAGTGTCCTTAGTGTCCTGTTCCGGTGGAGCGGGTGTTCTGGTGGAGCCTCCAATACAGTGGTTGATCCTGCCCCGAGCCACTGAAAGGCGCCCAGTCTCTGGGGCGCTCCAAGCGACTGTAAATGCAGTTGCACGGTGGCTGTTTTCGTGTCTTGCCTCCAGGGTTTTATCAGTGCGTGCCAGTACAGGGCTCTTCGTGCTGTTCCCAATGTCTGGTGCCAAACTACCTTCCCTTGGCGCTGTGTTCCTGATGGTCCCCCAGGGTGTCTTCCTCCTAAGGCTGGTGGGGCTTGTTGATTTTGCTGCTGAGTGGGGGAGCGTTCCTAGCTGATTGGGCTGCCCTGCTATGGTTTGTGGGTTTAACTCTTTGGGTTGCGCCTGCTTTCTGTTAGGTGTGGCCCTCCCGTGGTGACCTGCTTTGCGTCTCTCAGAGCTCGTGCTTGGGGGGGCTAACACCTGACTCTGCTGTCAGGCGTCTTAGCTCAGAGGTCCGCTGTCCCCAGAGGGGCCGTGCTCGCTGTAGTGGAGCACCGGGAGCCCCTGCGCCGCCTTGGCAATGCAGCTCACGTGTGGATTCAGGAGCAGGGGGCCCTGCCTTGATTGGGAGTTGTATGGCGGTGCGCCGTTATCAATGGGGCCACAGCGCTCCGTACCTCTGCAATGGTCCTTGATGGGCGAGTTCACGGCAATCCAGCCCTCAGCCCTCAGTCTCTTCTCATGGGTCGGCCTATCCAGCGTCGGATCCTGGTCTTCTGCGTCCGCGCAGCCCGAGATGTCTCCGTGGGTGTCGGAGGAGGCCCCTTCGCTCGCTGTCCTTGGTAGGCTCCTGGTGAGGCGAGTGTGGCGATATCCTGGGCGGTCGGGTTGTGCAGGTTGGAGGGGGAGAGGCTTGTCCACTTGACGTGTTTCTCTGTGTGGGCTGCAATTTTATGCCGCTTCAGAGGCTTTCCCTCCATTCGGGAGTCTGTTGTGGAGTGCCAGCGCCATTTTGCAGGGCTCAGGGGCGTCCCACATAAGCGGCTGCTCTGTGGTTCCCTCGGTCCGATTTTTACCGGGGTGCACAGCGGGAGGTAGGGGAAGGATTGAGCTACTGATGGGTGCTTCTGTTCATGGGATATTTGGTTTCAATCCGTCGCGAGAGGATCCAATTCAGGATCACAGGCAGGAGCTCAGCGGGACTGCTTCCCCACGTCAAGCGCGCTGGCCACCATCTTCTCACGGGTCCCGTTGAGCGGCCCCGCTCAGCTGTGTCTCCGATTCTTTGTAGGCAGCTGCACTCTGCTGTTTGTCTCCCTCGACTAGGGCCTCTCGCACTCCTGGCGTCAGGTGGCTAAGGGAGTCTCTGTCCGCGATCCTTCTCCCGCCTGATCCAGGGGCTCGCCGCTTCTCCAGCTGCAGGCAGCCACCCGGTCTCGACTCCTCCCGGACCTCAGTGCTACGCCGTTAATTGTCGTGTGGTGGAAGCGGAGCTGGTGCACCATTCGCCAGGCTGTAGGGCGCTGGCAAGGGAAGACAGCTCCCTCTCGTCGCGCTGGGGTCTCGGTGCTCAGGAACACTAGGTTCCAACGGCTCCGGGAAGTAGAGTGGGCGTCGCCATCTTGGATGCCCGAGAGGCACTTCTTCCCCCGTCTCGTTCAGGGCTTTGCGAGCTCCGATTTCGTTCCGGAGTGGCATCGAACCCTAGAGGAGAGGTTCCTCTTCTGGCAGATGTTATTTCCGTAGCAATTTATGGTATTTTAATGGCGCAATTCCACCCGTTACAGGATCTCGGGCAGGATCTCCACAAGTGCGCGTCCTTACAGCATGCGTGCTGGCCACGCCCCCGGTACAAATCTTTTTGTTATAACAAACGCAAACTACAAACTTGTCACCCGCTCCCCCTTCTCATCTTCAACCCATCATGCTCCCTTAACGTACTCTCCCCTTCTCCCCCCTCCCACACTGCCCTCCCGCAACCAGCATTGACCGGACCACCCCCCCACCCCCATTAACTGGTTTAACACAGTTCAAATGCCCGGGGACACTAGACACCGCTACCAAGGTGGACACACATACTCCCCATCGCAGGGAGGACTTAAAACAAAATAACTAAGTGTACTTAAGCAGCTGGTTCCATTCGTTACATCAATAGCCTTTGTCATTGTCACCCATCGATAAGGACTTGCTGAGGCTTCTGTAGGTACAAGGTCTGCGTCATGCTGAGTTCCAGCCACCATCGCAGTCAATGTTATCAGGCAGTTTCCTAGTTAATTTATGTTTGTGCAATGCTTCTAGGAAATCATGGTCTGCGCCCGAATCCGTGAACAAGTGGGTCTGGCCGTTGTGCTGTACTCTCAGTTTGGAGGGATATTGCATTGAGTATCTTATTTCCCATTCTCCAAGGGCTCACTTTGCCGCCAGGAAGGAGAGAAAAGCTATTTGGACTGCTGGGGTAAAATCCGGGTAGAAAGATACTCTTGTGTTCTCGTAGGTGAGGTCCCAGAGTTCTCTCGCCCTACGTAATATAGCGTCACAGGCTCGATAGTTTAGGACACAGGCAATGATCGGGCGTGGGTTCTGTCCCGGCCTCGGGGCAGCCTGCGATTTCCAGTGTGCCCTCTCAACAAGGAACTGGGACGAGAGAGATGGACAATGCAGCACTTCCCTGATGAAATTCTCCATGAAGACCTCCATATTGTGCTTTGTCGACAACTCTGGCACCCCAACCACTCTAACATTATCCCTCTGCGATCTCGCTTCGAGTTCCTCATTTTTGTCTTTGATGGATTTCACCTCTGTCCTGAGCTCTCCGATTACCTGTGACGTGTCATTATTGGTGTCTTCCAGTGCGCTCACTCTGGATTCGACTTCGGACGTCTTGTCGCTCTCCTCATCTATCCGCTCCTGCATCCTATCCACCTTATAAGCCATTCCGCCCAGTTTAGTATTTATGGCAGCGAAGCCGGACCTCATTTCCGCCAATACTTGGCCCAGTTCCGGCGGGGGGTTGGGCGCACCTCCGTTCATCTCTCCCGCCATTGGAGGCTCCATGGTCCGACCTCGGTATTCTCCTAAGGAAGGGTTCTGTGAGCCTATTGCTGCTCTTATGCAGTCCCTCTTTTTAGGTAAACTGCAGGCGGGATTGCAGTTTATTCCCCTTCGCCATGTATCTTGTAGCTAGGCCTGTGAGAGCCCACCCCTGCCCCAGGGAGCCAACCACAGCGGAAGATTGTTTAAGTGGTTGAATGCGTTGACACTATTCACAACTAATGCTTAGTTGCAGGTCTGCGCCCCCGTGAGGTCACTGTCCTTGATGTATATAGCTGTAACCCTTCTTCCATCCGGTTTCACTGCCTGTTCCCTTGCTTGAAGCGGAATGCTGTTGGTGCCCACTCGTGATGTCTCAATTGCCCTTCCCGCCTGCTCCTCTGCTCTCTAATCGATTGTGTGGAGCGCAGGCTTCAGTACCTTTATGCGGCTCAATCCGCACCTCTATGGTGGCCGCTCCTCTCTTGTTGAGAATAGCATATGCCAATCTGATGTCAGGTGGTCCCTCTCTTGTATAGGTGCGATGGTCCCTTTCCCCGACTAGCCCCAATAACAGGGTAATGAGGTGCACCTCCTAAATAAATGCTAGGATCTGAACCGTGGCGTGTTACGCCGCAGGAGTCCAGCACCTTCAGGACTTTCCTTTGAGATCGTTCTGTTGTTGCATGTCTGGGTCCAGCTATTGTTCAAAGGGCCATATTGTCGCGGGGCTGCCCATGTGTGCCACGACTTGCCCACTACGGCCTTGCTTATCAGTTCCTCTTCGCTTGGGCTCCGCAAGGTGTACCGGGTGGCCCGGGGGGCACGCCTGGCCCCGCTGGGTTGGTGTCGCGAGCCCCCCGCCCCAGACACTAAAGGGAACCGCACACCCATACCTTCTGGTACAGGGCAGCCCAGGCCACTGTGGTTCAGGCTCTGGTCCGGCCTCTCCAGCCCCCGGGCCCAGGACCACTCCTCACCTGTCATGGACTCAGCCGCTCCGCGCCACTCCTCCAGATCCGCTTCTATGGGGGCCTCACTGACCGGGTGCGCCGCCTAGCCAGAGCACCTCCTCACTCGCTTCGCTGCAGCTGCTGCACCGATCTCGGGTGCGGCAGCTCACTCCGTGGATGGCCCGCCTCCAGCATCTTGTCCCAGGACTGCACCGACACACGGGGCAACCTTGCCCCGAGCCACGCTCCCAGACCTCACTGCCACACTGCGCCTCTGACTATGAACCAGAGGGGGGGTCCCGCGGCCCTCACCATCACATCGGGCCCGGGCACCCACTTCCTCTTCAGCTCTGCTCAGAGTCTCCAGCTGTGTCGGTGGATCTCCTGCTCTACGCTACACGCCCGAGGCACCAACGGCCTGGCGGATCAGACGGCTCGCAGAATTTTCTCGGGTCCCCGGCCTCAATTTTCTTCCGGAATTTATCTCGGGCGTGCCGGTTGTTTTACACACTTTCTGTCAGCGGAATTGGCATCAGATGGCCCCCGATGGGTGACTGGGTTGGCTTTGATGTGGAGCTCAGAGCCCTGTGGCCATCTTGGTCACAGGCTCTCTATCCCCCCCAGAATGCGCTCATTATAGGTATCATTTTTGGCTCGGAAGATGGCCTCTTTTTAATTAAGGGATGCTATAATTAGGCTGTCTTTGTTGGCGTCAGAAGGATGACTTTTCCAACAGGCTTCAGAATTACGCTTTTCTTTGCGTAGCACTCTCAGCTGTGGTGTGAACCACGAATTGAGGTGTGCACGCGGTTTAGATTTCCTGGATTTGATAGGGGAAATGGAATTCATTGCGTTGAACATGGCATGGTTGAAAGTATCAACTAGGACTGTGGGATCCGTGCATGACAGTGAGACTTTGTTTAAGATGGGTAGGATGAGAGGGGGCGATTTTTCACACGTTATGTCTCTTGTTTCTTGTACAAATTGAAGGAGCAATGTCCTGTCTGGGGCAAAGGTTGTTGGCTTTGATGTTGAAGTTGATAGTATGATGGTCAGACCAAGCGCATGGTAGGTTTGACTGTAAATTGATGCTACAATTTAAATCAATCAATCAAGTGTTCTTCCTTTGTTATGGGTAGGTTCCTGGATGTGATGGGAGAAGCCCAGGTCGGTTAGGGTACTGACAATGTACAGTGCTTTGAAGTTGTTGGGGTCTTGGAAACCAAGGTTGAAGTCCTCTACTACGATTATTTGAGATTTAATCTTGGTTTTATCTGCTAGGATGGAAGTAATGTCGTCAGCGAAGGTGGTGACAGGTCCTGTGGCCTATAAATGAGATGCAGAGTGGCGGTCAAGGTAGGTGAGGTGGGGTGGGTATTTGACCGACAATAGCTATGCTGATGGAATCTATTGATTGGGAATGATTCTGAGGGCGATGGAGCTTTTGTGAATAAAGGCGACACCACCGCCTTTGAATTGATTAGTATTGCGGTCGCATCTAATGATGGCATAGCCGCTGAGAATGGCGAGGGAGTGTAACGGTCCAGAGGCTGCGTGTAACCAAGTCTCTGTTATGGCAAGGAAATCAAGCTCTTGAGTTGTGATAAAATCAGCGTTGTCCAGCGCATGAGCAGGGAGGGACCTAGCATTAATCAGGAAGCCATTGATCGAAGTTTCTTTGGGGATGTGAGATATACTCGTATTGAGGTTGGGAGTGACTAAGGGAGAAGTGTCATTGTAGCCAGAAGACAGCAGGCTAAGTGTAGAGGTTCCCAAAGATGATGGTGATTTCGATGTATTATTGATATTGCTTGAGAGACTGGCTGTGCGAAGGAATCTGGAGCCAAGTCTGTGAAACTACAATTACTCCCTCCTGACGAAAAATTATGCAAAAAGAAGTCAGAAGGTGCTACATGCTTCAAGGAGCCGTTCTTTCAAACAAATGGGACAATGTTCACTGAAAACAAATGGCAAGACACAACAGTAACATGCAAGGCTGAAGCTCTGAGTGATCAAATGGGTAAGAGACTAAAATCGATGTAAGATACTTGTGTGCTGGAACGTGGTCCAAACACATCACAAAGCTCACTTGGGTCACAGCTCTTGAAAAACCGATCAAAATACAGCAAGAAGAAACATTTGAACTTTACTTTTGCAGAGAAGGAAAGGTGCCCCTGGCATCAAATAAGCATTGCAACAGAACACTTTTCATCCCTGACATTCAAAAAGGAACTGCTGCTTTGATGGACCATTATTGGGTGTGCAGCAACCAGGCATACTTGCACCTCCCGCAATCATGGAGGGTCGATTGTGCTCTGGCATCGCTGCACTCTGCCCCTAATGGTGATTCCTGAGAGCCATGTCCAGGGGAAGAGGGTGCCCGTCAGACTGCCATCTGCACCCCAGTCAACAGACAAAGAACCCCCCTCCCTATCTACAAAAGAAGAACGTCCAATTACCTCTGTAAAGACTCTTCTGACCTCCTGGCACAAATCCCGGATCAATACAAGTTGTTTAACACATCAGACACACTTTTTACATCACTCATACCAAGCATCTAAGCTCGAGTGAATGCCAAATGGTTGCAGATTTTGAGGTGGGAGAGGATTCATTTGGCCAACGACACTGAGGAGGGGTTCAACGTCATCAAGGTGGAACTCAGGGCCCTGCGGTTAATGACTATGCAGAACCGCTACATCTTGGACCTCCTCACAGCAATAGAAAGCAGTGTTTGCTGAAAAATCGGGAGCACGTGTTGCACTTTTATACCTTCTTCAGATGCTGACAACGGAATACTCTCACATGCAATTGCTGCGGTACACAACCTACGAGTAATAATGAAAAAAGAAGGTGGTGTCCAGCCCAGTGATTGGTTCGACACAGTATTTGACCGAGTACCATCATGGTTCGGGACTGAAATGAAGTTACTGGTGCCCATCATTGTTTTCCTGATGCTAATCTTCTGTGTGTGCCAGGTAGGGGTTTGATGCTGTGCTAAAGCAATATCTAGTAGTGCAATGATGATAGTGACAGTGGCAACCCAAACAAGATGCCTCATGATACTAAGGAAGCACAAGTACAAACTGGCGAGAGTAATGAGCCCAAATATTGCATGTTGGCAGTATAAAATATGGGAGATGTGGTGGACAATTTATATCACACTAAAAATAGAGGAACCCCAAGACTTTAAAAACTATCAGGTGGTGTGGGTTGACCTGGCAGGTGATGGGGGTTGTATTTATATGACATGTACTCCTAAAGAATATTCAAGGAGGGGTGAGGGTTTAAGAAGTGTGTGCCGTGCATGGATGCCAATAAAAGCTAGTTCAGAATAAGATGAAGCAGTAAGGAGGGCAGAGGAACGTAGACGTACTGGACAAGGGAATTCGATACTTTAGGAGTAACGAAAGGGAGGAATGTTGGGAAGGGAATGTCTTTCTGACCCTCCCCCTCGACATTCCCGCATGAAATGCATCTTGTGTTTGCCCAATGGTGGGAGACGTCCCCACGTTTGCTTATCCGTGCATATGATTTAGACCACGCATTAACAACAAGCAAGACGGTAAACAAAGCCATTTGGTGAGACATACAGACTCCATTTTGTGCCACCCTAAATGCCATCATTTGCTAGGCCAAACAATGATCTCTAAAAACCATCTCTCCCTCTGTCCAGCGCTGCGCACAGCGAGCCCAGCTACTAGAAGTAACACATGTCCAATTTATATCATGAGGCATCAGGCACATCAAAAACCCCCAAGATGGGCACCTGGGTCAGTGTACTGTGGTTTATGGATCCTTGGGGGTAAAGGGTAGATTAACCATATACTTTTCAAAGTGAACTATGCAGCACACCCATTAATGTCAGCTTTTTATGATGGTTATTTGGCTCATGCCTTTAGTTCCCGTTTTCTCAGATAGATTATTGAGTGATGTTGCATCTTGTGAGTCCGACATTCTCCCCACATATATGTTCCCAGCAGACCCACGTGCCGCCCGCTGAACCTTCAAGCTACCAACCAATCCTGTTTGGCCGGCTTGTATACTCCCATAATGTATCTATATATTTCGCCTATCATATTTTAGTATTATGCACCTATAGTGCAGCGTCAGTAGCGATGTTTCCAGACCTTAAAATGTGCTGCCTGTGTAATATTTAGCAGAGTGCTCTCAGGGCAGCAGAGTTCTCTGCATGCACAACTTTATCTTATATACAACTTTGTTCAACTTGCAATCCATCTCCTGGTCTCATTCCCTGGTGGGGTGTGTCCAGTACTTGGCTTATTTGGTATCGTGTTGGGACCAGGGCGCCTTCAGTTCCTATGAGCGTCCGGACAAAATGTCCTGCACGCCTGGCCCCCTATCCACCTCAGGTCCATGTGGGGGATCCTAAACCCCACTCTGGATTCCATCCAAGCCCTTCATCCTTCACACTTGGGCCTGTGGTATGAATTTCTGGGTGTGTCATTGCCCCTTAAACCTATGCTGTTGCTCTAGTTGTTTTAAATCTCCCTTTTACTGCTTCTGGTATTTGGTGGGCCTCATCTTTTCTTCCCTCCTTTGCTTTTCTTCATTACGGTTTTCCATCCTTCCAGCTTGTTGGCGCCTTTTATTCTCCCCAGTGGACGGTCTTGGTCGTCCCCTTCATCCTGTTGTAGTTCTAGGATCTGTTCCCCTTCTTCACATGATGTTATCCGGTGCTGGTTCCTTTCCCAGGTGAAGAGAAGCCCAAACATGAAGGTCCATTTGTATTTCACCTGGTTGCCCGTTAGGTGTTGGACCACAGGTCACATTTTCAGTCTCTTCAGTAATGTAGACTATGCTAGGTCTTGGTATAGCTGTACTTCTTGACCATTTATCCGCATTATGGCTGCATACCTCGCTTTTCGTAATATTTGCTCTTTTTGAGCATTGGATGATACTGCTGCCAGCACATCCCTGGGTCTTGCCCCTGGTTCAGTTGCTCTCTTTGGTCCTACTCGATGCAGTTTAACTGAATCTGCGGTTCTGTGACCTCCGCTAGCACTTCCGTAAAGAGTTGAATGACTGTTCCCTGTAAGTCTTTGTCTTCGATTGATTCCGGTAAGTTTTTAATTCTAATATTTGATCTTCTCGATCTATTTTCTAATTCCTGACATTGGAGTTTGAGGTTATTAGAGACCCGAGCCAGTTGTTAGAGTACCTCGTTTTATTTCTGTTTGTCCTCCTCCACTTGCTGGACTGCTTTTTCCAGTGTGTCCGTCATATCTTCCAATTTTGCAATGTCAGTTTTCACTTCCTGGAGGGACTGCTTCATGTCCTTTTTTAATGCCTGGAATTGTTCCTGTATTGAGAGTAAAAATGGACTCTGTAGTTCTTTGAAGCAGTTTTCCATGTCTGCTTTGGTCATTGTATTATCCCCCATGTCTTGCCTTTCTGTATTGTGTGCGTCTCGTGTAGTTCCCCCTTCCATGTCGTGGTCGTCCCGTCCGCACTCCAAAGTTGTTTCAGGCTTCTGTTCTGCTTTCTTTGGGGGGTGGGGGGAACTGCGCTGGGGTCATGTGTTTGCTCTAGATTTTGACATCAATGCTAGCGTGGTGGTTCCATCATTATGCACCTTCTTTTGCGCTCGGGTCTTTATTAATTTGCTTATTCGTGTACCCTTGAGTGTGGAACGGATCTCCCTTTTTTGTTTCTTCTATGCGTGGTGAGATCTCGCTGGGGCGGGGTCTTTTCCTCTTGCAGTCGTGACAGCTATTTGTGTTCCGTGAGGTTGTAGAATTCCGTCCTTTTTGGATGGGGAGGTGGTTTCCCTTCTGCATCCTATTCCGTTTGGTACTGACGCTTGTGCTATGTGTCCCGCCGGTTGTGCCTCTTCAGAACTGGGCCCTTTCCGCTTTTGGGTCCTCCTAGTGGTCAATTTACCCTGATGCAAGCTTCTATCCTTTATCTCTTGTAGGATATGGTATTGTCTCGTGGCTTCGGAAACCCGATTCCTGGTTTACTGGTTGTAATTTCTGGCCCACTGCCTGCGTCTCCTGGTTTACTGGTCGTGATTTACGGGCCACTGCCTGCGTCTCCTCCTTCGTTGCTCTCCCGTGGATCCTGGTTTTGTAAATTGAGTTATTGTTCGGGCGAGGTTGCTTATATCCCCTATGTCTCCATAATCCTTTGCTGCTGCTCTCTGGCCGGCCTCTCTGGGCCCTCTTCCTGCTCCTACCTGCAAGGCAAAAAACCTTGGGGTCATCTTCGACTCCACACTCTCCTTCTCTCCTCACATATCCGACGTATCTAAGAAGTCACACTACCAGCTACACCTCCTCAGAGGTATCCGTCCTTTCCTCTCCTTCCCCCAGAAGCTCACTGTCTCTAGAGCCCTGGTTCTCTCTAAGCTGGACTACTGTAACAGTCTCTATCTAAATCTGCCCGCCTCTACTCTCCGCCCTTTGCAACTCATCCAGAACAGGACTGCAAGACTTGTCCTTGGCCTCAAGCCCAGGGGCCGTATCTCTCCAGGACTGAAATCACTACACTGGCTCCCAGTGACTGCGAGGATCAAGTTCAAAAGCCTCTGCATTGTCCACAAGGCCGTCTGGGGCCTTGGGCCAAAATACCTTCAACTCTCTCTTCCTAAATATCTTCCTTCTCGAGCTCTTCGCTCATCCGCCTCCAACTCCCTCAGGGTCAGCCGCTTCTCCAAACAACGAGTTGGGGGCAGATCTCTTTCCACTGCAGTGGCCTCCCTCTGGAACAGCCTTCCTGCCTCCCTGAAACTTGAGGAGAACCACCTCCGGTTCCGGAAGCACCTCAAAACCTTCCTCTTTGCCTCTGCTTTCTCTCCCCTGCTAATACTATTGAAACTGCACTGAATCTGCAACTGGGCCATTCACCGTTCTGGGCCCAGCCACTCTCCCCTGCACTGCCTCCAAGGCAACCCCTGCACTATGGGACTGTGTCTGTATCCATACAGCCCCCCTTCCCAGCACTTGTCTGCAGTTACCTCGCACTTGCCACCAGCTGGCCCTTGTTATTTATCCTGTATGCTGTATGCTAATAACCCTGTACTGCACTTTCCCCTCTCCCTTTCCCCCATGCACTTTTCCCTTCCCCATTACCCTTGCACTTGTGCGATCTGAATGACACCTGGCCTAGTAAGATCGTTGTCTGTCTCCCCTTGTTCCCCCCCCGCCTCGTCGCGCCTTGAAACACTTGTGTATAGGCGCGTTACAAATGCCTTATAATATCATATCATTTGTCAGCTCCTTTTTAGCTGGGCGCTTGTAGCTGGTGATGGCACCTGGAGCTCTGTGGTCGGACCTTTGCTGTGTCCCCTTTTATTCGCCTTTGGTTCGCATCCGGTGCGTGGGCCTGCGCTCCTCTCTGAATTTTCTGCCTCTGTGTTAGTGTGGGTGGCCTCACTAGTCTGGTCTGTTCAAGTTTCATACAATTATATGCCATTTCGAGGCATGCTGCTCGCTGGTGCTGGCCTGTGTTTCTGGGGTGGACTGGCACCGGAGTGCGGCGTACTTACTGCGTATCCGTGGTTTGTTGCAACTGTTGCTGCGGCCTCAGTTTTGTTTTCCGGCACACCGTTTCTCCTTTGTTTATTTGGCCTCCGTGCCGCCGTCTGATTTCACTGGCTGCGGGGTGCCGTGACAAGTCCTGTATGCCTGGGGCAGTTCACCTCTCTTCTCTGTGCCTGTCGGTGAGCACTCTCGTGATGTTTCCTTTATCCCACCTCCAGGCTTGCATTGGGGGTTTTCCGTCTCTGCTTTGGCTGAGTCCGGTCGGTTATGGGGGTTTTTGAGAGGAGGGGTTGGGTTGTGGGGGGTCCGCCACCAGCCGGTTCCACTCGTCCCTGCCATGGGGGGTTAACACTCCAGCGTGTACAGCATGTGCGCTTTGCTTGTATTGTGGTGGGCGTGGGGGGTCTGCTTCCCACTCCCGGAGCCTGCTGCTGTATTCTTGTTTCAGCCGGTCGTTCGGGCTGGTCCATCCTCTCCCGCCCGGGTCTGTGTTTCAGCGCACTGGGAGTTGAATGCTCCAGCTGCTCTCCGCTTGTGTCCCTTCACTCGTTCCGCCTTCTGTAGCCTCGTTGAGAGGCCCTGGGGTGCCTGCCCTCACTGCGGTACATCTGGCCCGCCTCTGCTGGCCATTGGTGACTCTGCCTGCTGATGTGCCGTTGGATCAGCCTTTCCTCCGCCAGAGTTTCTGCAGCCGCTGGTCCTTTCCCTTGCCTTGCGGGAATCTTGCCTGTCACTTGCTTCTGCTTCAGTGTCTGTAGAGCGCTGAGTTTCCTTTGTTGTTCGGGCAATGAAACACCCTGAAATGCTCAGTTGATGTGCTTATGATTACCACCCGGCGGGGAACAACACCTATGCACGTCCTCCTCTGCCGTCCGCCATTTTGGAATTACATACCTCTCTTTCAAAAACCTTTAATTCGACATTTGGTCATTAGATTAGTTGCATAACAACATCACTTTAAAAAATGAACTAAAATAGCTGGCCATATAAAGATTGCAATAAGTTAGCAACGTTTTTAAAACCTTCCATAACTACTTTTTAAAAGTTACATTCAAAACAATGCTCACACAAAATACAATCACAATTCTATAAAATCTTGAGCAGAGGTAAAACAGGTATTTGCACTCATGGATAACACTCTTTCTCATCGAAGTTTCAAGTACTCCGCCAGAATACATTTTATAATTGTTCCTGTTCTGGTAGTGGGTGGCAAAGCTAAACCAGGTGCTAAATACTGTTTCGATTTTAAAGTGTGCATTTAGTGCAGTAAACATGAATGTGCCGTTTGTAAAAGTGATGAGTGCAACTATTAGATCGGAACGTTTTATCAATAATCAATAAAACTATGTTCTTTGCTGTGAAAGAACGTCCATGCCTTGAAAGTTTTTGGTCATCAATCTCTGTTAGAGAGAGCATAGAGAGAACAATGTAGGTTGGTTCACTGTAATGATATTTGTCTTCTCAGCAATGCCCTGTGTAAATACTTTACAGCAGCCTAGACTGTGTAGCTAGACAATGTTGATTTACACATGGCCGTTGCGCTTCTTATATCACGGACATTATGTAGCCCGCGTACCGGTTTTCAAGTACTTCAGTTTGAATTGTATATAGTCCGGACAAAAGAATTACCGGCTTAGGAAGAAAAAAAGGGCTTTGCCATTTGTTTTCTTGGGCATGGCTTCAACATACGCAGGCTCACCTTGCAGTGAAGAAATTCCAAACACCCTCTGGTGAAGCAAAGACCACTTCTCCAGCTATCACTCCTTTCAGTGCTGCGTCCCATAGAACACAGTTCAGTTCCACAATAAATGTGGTCCAATAGTACACATAGCTCCTCCACCTTTTCCTTATTATTATTATGGTATTCACTGAGCATGGATCTAACTCTGAGAAGCAACGGAGCAATTTACAGAGGTATGCAACGATACAGATACACTACAGAGCGCTTTATAGAGGTATACAACAGTACACATGCACAACAGAGTGCTTTTTAGCGGTAACAACAGAACAGATATCAGGGGGTAGGATACAGAGGGGCACAGCTGTACATGGTGGCAGGGAGGAGGGAGGTGGACACGTCTAGCGAGTCATGTGATCCGGGGGTAGGGGGGCACATGATGGCCTAGGTGTTGAGGAGAGACTCCTTGAAGAGGTGCGTCTTCAGTTCTTTTCTGAATTGTAGGAGCAAATCTGATGCTGACGGAAGGAAGTTCCCTGGTCTTGGGGCATAGGCTTGTTTTCTGGTCCTTTCCTTTTTGAAGCAGTGGATTTCAAATGTGCACATGCCTTGGCTTCTGGTGGTGCGCTGTCCGACCGGCATGCTGTGTTTCTCAGCGAGGTAGCTGTGTGACTTGAGGACGACTGAGCTATAGATGATGCAGCAAGACTGGAAGGTTATTCATGCATGCAGTGGGAGCCAGTTAAGGTCGATGAGGGCTGGTGTGATGTGGTCGTATCTGCATAGACCCTTAATTAGGCATGCGTCTGCGTGTGGGACACTTCTCAGGGGCAAAGGGAGGACGAGAGGCCTTTCAAGGAGGGTATTCCCTTCATCCAGGTGGAATAAGACAAGTGCTTGAATGGTGGATCTAAAGGTGCCCGCAGGGAAGGATTTTGTTGGCATGTATGAGCTTGGCCCGGCTGACCTGATGGCTGGACAGAGAGAAAAGGGAACTGGGCCGGCTGGCCTCTCCCAATGGCCAGTAAAGAGTGGAGCAAATGCCATGCTCCTGGCTGTCCCAGGCAGTCTGGAGAAAGTGGAACAATCATCATGCTCCTCGCCCTCTAAGGGCCCAGCAGAGAGTGGAGCTAAGAACACGCTCTGGGCTGGCCCCTAGGCCCCGAACAGCCAGGTTCTATAGGCAGGGAAAGAGGGCAGACCTACAGGCACTTGTAATTCTGAGTGTGCTTTGACCCCTGGCTTCTCGGACAACAGTGCACCGGACCAGGCAACCTAACAGTTCTCGAGGCCTGCTCAGAACCTTATGGGGATGGCTAGAGTGGTGTGCCTCCTGCTTGGTCTGTATCTGGGTTCTTCCGGGAGTTATCAACATAATCCTGCCTTACCCAGAGATCTCCACCTAGGCGGCAGTATCTTCTACCGTTATGGGTATGTAGTCTCATGTAAGTAGTTTGAGCCGAAATACCTTCCTTAGCATTTCATCTATCCCTCGCCTTCAAACCAACTATCTACCCGACTTTGCTCCGCCCTACCACTACTGAATGTTCCATCACACTCCTCCTTTGCCTCTCTGACAGGCAAAAGTGCTTCAAGGCCATAAACTAGAACAGGGTGGCACTATACAAATGCAAGATAACATTACAAACAAACTTAATGGTACGTACATGCCTTGGTGCATGTAACTGGTAAGAAGAACAAGTTACTTACCCATGGTAACATTCTTTCGACTGGATGTTCCTCCCACGTATTCCTTATCTTTGATATTCCAATATTCAGCTTGCTGCTTCTGAATTTATATTTTCAGTAGAGGGCGCTGTGCGTCGATGCCTGTCGAGTCGATGTCCCTCGGAGGCCTCTGTCTAGACGACGACGTCACCACGGGTATAAGTAGTCGCACTCAGCGTCCGTTGCTCAGTTCCGTTTTGAAGTGTTAGAAATTGTTCAGGATGAGACTGTTACTACCCTTGAGAGAGCGCAGACTGCAATTACAAGGGAAGTTTTACTGCAGGGAAGGATGGGAGGGGCGATAAGGAAATGTGGGAGGAACATCCAGTCGAAAGAACTTTACCACGGGTAAGTAACTTGTTCTTCGAATGGATTGTGTCTTCCCACGTATTCCTTATCTTTGACAGACTCCCAAAGCAGTAATGTATATAGGAGGAGGGAGAAAAAACTTAATTCTTTAATTATGCACAGAATGCAATACCATCTTTCCGAATCTGGCTTCTTGGTTAGTGGAGGAATCCAAGCTATACAACCTTGTAAAGGTGTGTTAGACGACCATGTGACAACGGCACAAATATCTTTTCCTGGAACTCCCCTTCGAAGAGCTGACGAAGCTGCAATACCCTTGGTTGAATGAGCCCTCAGATGTTCCGGAGGGTCTTTACCTGCCAATTTGTAACATTCTATAATAGTTAGAATAATCCATCTAGAAATGGTTTGTTGGTGACGGCTAGGCCCAGTTTATGACCTATGTATCCTTCAAACAATTGGCCAGACTGTCTTAATCCTGCTAGTCTGCTAATATAGAAACTCAAAACATGCTTTGGGTCAAGTTTGTGCAACCTTTCTTCCTCTTTCCGCGGATGAGGAGGAGGGTAGAAGGAAGGCAAGGTTATTTTTTGGGCGATATGAAATTCCGAAACAACCTTTGGGAGGAAATTAGGCTTCACTTGTAGGACAACTTTATCCTTATGGAAGACCGTGTGGGGAGGTTTGCAGGATAAGGCTTGCAAATCACTCAGCCTTCGAGCAGAAGTTATTACCACCAAAAAGACAGTTTTAAGGATAAGAAATCTCAACGGGCATGAATGAAGGGGTTAGAAAGGAGTACCCATTTGAAATTTTAGGACTAAATTTAGGTCCCACAGGGGAACTTGAAAAAGAGTTGCGGGGTAGACAATGGTCAGCCCCTTCAAAAATGGAATTACTAAGAGCATCTTAAAATATGAGGGTTCCTCAGCTGTGCGCTTGAAGATGGACAGTGCTGCTAGGTAACCCTTAATTGTGCCGACCTGAAGTCCTAGATTTGCTAAGTGCAAAAGTAAAGATAACACCATTGGTGTATTAGATGAAAAAGGGTTAACATTCTTATCCCTACATCAACTACTGAACTTGTTCCAACGGCAGAGGCGTAAGGATTTGGTTGCTGGCCTTCTGGCCAAAAGCAACAAAGCACAAAAATCAAAATCAAGCCAGCGGATATGTAAATAAGTCTACTGAAAGAAGCACAATCCCACCAGCAGTCGGGAGCGGTCCCTCTATAAACTCCTCAGATCACTGCACATAATTCACAAAAACATTTATGAAAAATGTGCTTTCCTTTATTTAATTAGAAACATTAAAATGATTATTAAATAAGTCAGAGCTCATACATGAATAAGAGTAAATGTAAATATAGAACATACAACTATACAAAACGAATAAAGTGCATAATGTGAAGAAAATACTAATTTCCCAATAGGACTGCTAAGAGCTTGCTGCCAGATCACAAGCTGGGGAATGATCACCATCGTCCCCAAATAGGTCTAAGTCAGTGTCAGTGGATTAAACCCACTCGAGAGAAGGGAATCCCTCGGGTAGGAAAAATCCTGGTCAACCGAACAAAGTCAGGATGGTTTAGAAATGAATTCAAAGATGGATTGAATCCTGAAAGTGGCAGAGAAGAACAATCGTTGTTTCCAAATATAGCAGTTCAAATATTTCATAAAACAAGAAACTGAAGAATCTTAACAAAAATGATAATAATAAACCCATACTCTAAAAAATCTAATATTGGATGCTATACGTCAACTACTGAGGTGACATGCGAAATAAACCACAAATACATAAAAACAGTATAGTGAGCATGGCGCCTTAGAACAGGTAGTTTCGATGGGAAACACATCTAGCTGAATTACAGATGATGTCCATCTTCATCAGGACGTAGCATTCCCATATAAACTTTCTTGAAAATTCATCTGTGTCTTGGATTTACCTGCACAAATGTTACAAATTACAGAGAGACACTAAAATGTATGTTCTCCAAACAGAAAATAATAATAAAAAGATATAACATCAGAACAACCATATATGTAAACAGCACAATAGTTCATACTTAATATCCGTACATAAAAACAAGTGATCTGAGGATCCCAAAGAAGGACCAATCCCCAAACATTGGGTTGGAACATGCAAAGTGACTAGTAGGGGAGAAAATCTAATTAGAGAAAATCTAATTACCATAATCTCAGACCCTTTTGGGGTGGGCCCAGGAGCCTGGCAAAAGAGTCCAGGAAGTAGCGATCCGGCCACACCGAAACAAATATCAAATGAATTAGATCTGTAATGGATGAAAATAAAAAAAAAGGCCACAATGTGGTCATAAAATTTCTCTGGTAAAAAAGACTTGAGTGAGATGCAAGTACCCAAAGAGGAAAACCAAAAGTAAAGAAATAAATAAATTCCATTCTAAATAAAGTAGACATATAAAAATGTAAAGGAAAACCCAACAATGGGGCCACACATGTGTCAAAGATTAATTGAAAAATAAGAGATGGAAAAGCCGAAAAAGTGATACATTAGTAATGATAAAAAAGAAGATCCTGCACCCGGAGAAAAGAGAGAAGGGCAACATCCTAATTTGTAATTATACTCACCATTGATCAAGCTCAGATCTATCAATCAAGAAGTACCATCAATAGGTGATTCCTTTATCTGTGGTACGGCCTCAAGTGCATAGACAGTTCGGGATTTCAATGGGTTCCCCAGAAGGGTGAACCTCCAAGTATCATTCAAGGATAGACAGAGTCTATGAAGCAATAGAAGGTACAAAAAGCTAATAAATCATCTGTTATGCCCCGAAATATAACATACATAGAATACATCACTGCACTGTATGAGGTAAAGGCAGAAATCATAATCTGAAAGTTTGTAAAAAACTGAACTTACACAAGTCCATGCACAGCAGGATCTATATGTCTACAGTGTAACCTAAATAACGGTACTGCAAGGTCTCAACATATAAGCAAGTCTAATTCGTAAACATAAATACCTCCACCATAGATATTTAACCTAATCTAGAATAGAAAGGTGAAAAGAAGCCGAAACCGTGAGGGATTCCACTTGGCTACCTGCTAAAAGTTAATTACCTCAGCGGCAAACGCCGTCAGCACCACACCAGGAAGTCGGCAAGTGAACTTCCTGTGTTGGCGTGTATCCGAGGTTAAATACACCAGTGGGCGCATCAAATCGGACGTCTAAAACGTCTCTATTACACATGACCCCTTACACGGGAAGGCACGTCCAATACAGAGCCACGCGCCGCGCGGTGAAAACGAGCCGAGCGAACACAACCTCGTCCCCAAAAACACACAGCGGGCCCAACGTCACCTACACCACGAGGGCATTTGTATAGTATGCCACAATAAAAAATGTGAAACCAATATCAAGGATAACAGGAATAACACCAAAAAAGTCGAGACAACGAAGGGAAAAATTATTACACACCCAAACCTATGATACATCTCTACCGATGTCAAGATGGACGCAACACTTAACGTGTTATCAATGAAGTTGTACAGGCTAGAGCCTGAAGGCACCAAGAATAGCCAAAGGCTAGAGGGCTAGAGTCCAAGAGCTGTCTCGACATTAAAGATCTATTGAAATAACGCATGCCATTCTTCACGGGCATTCAGGCCTAGTGTATGACTTTGTGTGTTAAATATCCACCACGGTTTCCTTCGGGACAATTTGGTGGCAATAGCATAATGTTCTGGTCCCGTGACCCTTTCATGACAGCACCAATGTAAGTTTTCACAGTCGTGTTGGTGTTCAACAAAGTGAGCAACTAAAGGAGAAGAAAAATTGCGAGTCCTAATTCTGGACTTATGCTCAGAGATTCTCAGTTTAATGGGTCTAGAGGTTTTGCCTATATATGACTTGTCACATGAACACATAATCACGTAAATCACGTTTTTAGAATTACACGTCGTGTGATCCCTCAGTTTCCAGACTCTAGGGTTGATGGTAGAAGCTATTCGTGTGCCGTCTTTCTTTGAGTCATTAACTCAAACTACAGGTGAAGAATCCAATACGGGTGTTACCAGCGAAGGCATTTTAAAATTGAGAAAGAAGAAATTTCTTTGTCTGGTTTCTTTGTGCTGGCTGTCCTCTGGCTTTACCAAATCCAGAATAATAGCAAAAGGACTGGCCCCTCCAGGGCACACCTGTGGGGCGGTTTGGAATTTGTCCGATCGCAGCTCCAAGGGATTTGGCCGCCGCCTTGGAAGTTTGCAACTTCTCCATACTGTCATCAGCTTTTTTTTACCAAATAGATGCGTGCAGTCAAAGGGCATATTCAGAGGTCTGGACTGTACGTCAGGAGCAAATCCAGACTTCCGCACTAGCCGCCATGGCCCTGCTGATGCTGTCAACAGAGTCGAGATCGGTCTGGAGGGACTCACACATAGCGTCCTTTCCGTCCTTGATAGTATTCAAGAAACTCTCTCTGCCAAAGGGTGTGGCTAAATCCTGTCAGCGTGCATGTGGCATTAGCAGACTTCAGGGCCATGCTACATGCCGAGAAAACTTTCTTGGCCATGGCATCAAAATTTATCATCACGATCCTGCGGAATTGTAGGGTATGCAGTCCGTTTACCTGACAAAGTTGCAACTTGCACAACTAAGCTTTCTGGTGTCCGGTGTTTTGATAAGTATAGGGGATCAGCAGATGATGCCCTATATTTTGCTGTCAGTCTTTTGCTGACTGCAGGGATCACCTCTGGCATTTCTCAGTTTGTAGACACCTTCTTATGTAAGGCCTTGTGAAAGGGGACAATAGGATCATCTTCTTGTCCCTTATCAAGTATGTCGGTGATGTCATCTTGCTCGTAAATACTTGTGGGACTAGACCACCCCATATATTCCATCACCCTCTTCATAAGTGTCCTGTAATTACTGTCTGCATGATGCCCCAGGTTCAGGCTTATTGAAATCAATCTCTGGGGAAGTATCAATCCCGCTTGCTTCCTGTAAAGACTCTTGTAGGTCCTTCAATCTGGCTTCTTCTGAGACCAACTCCTCGGGCATGGAAAGCCTCATACACTCCAGACCAAAAGATCTTTCTGCATCACAGTCCTGTTCCTCCTCATACATTGAGGATAAGGTATTAAAATAATCTGAAAGGAACAGAGGTATGTAGCTCTTTTCCAATGAAGAAGGGGCAAATAGTAGTCATTACAGGTGGGGAAATAATATTAATCGTCGACGTGGACGTCAGACGTCAATGGCCTTGATATACTTGATACTGGCCTTGATGTACTCGATATTGGCCTCGAGGTCGTGGATAGAATAGACTTTGACGTCTTTGAAGAAGTCGAGGGTATTGACCTGACTGGCGTCAAGGGAGCTGACGTCATAGGCATAGATGACCTCTCCTTCGACGGAGTCGCCGAAGGGGTCGATGACGCAGTCTTAGGCTTCGACATGTGAGTCGATAGTGACAACGTTTTGTACGTCACAGAGGCTTTTTCCCGACTCAAGGGTTATTCACGCGCTCGAGGAGTGTGTTTTTCCGAGGTGGAAGACTCACGGCTCTTATGTTTACCAGGTTTCTCTCCTGGGGTATCCACTCTAGCTGTCTCTGAGGGGGCAAAGCTGCATTTTCAAACACCTTTAACATTTTCTTACGGAAATCTTCCCACTGGGCCGGGGAGCTGTGCTTAGTGGGACACGTAACTCTCTCCGGTGAGCTGTAAAATGAGGTGAAAGGCGATCTATGACACCTTTTTTTTTTTTTTAACTGTGCCTCAAAGTGGATGAATGGTGCGATCAGCTCCAAGATCTTGAACGAGAGTGTTTCTTACGTCGAGGAGAATAACGTCTCGACTCGTCTCGTCTGAAGAAGGTTTACTAGGGGTAATGGCTTTAGGGATCTTACCTCTCTCCAACTTCCCTCTGCGCACTCTTAAGGCTTTCCCAGTCATCGATAAACACTCTTCACACTCTGAACATGGATGCTTTGCCCCAAGGCACCACAGACAGATCCTGTGTGGATATGTCAGGGACATCTTTTTCCCACAATTTTGGCATTTTTTAAAGCCAGATCAGGGCGTCGATGGAGCCAATGAAGCCATACTCTAACAAAGAATGGAAGAATTTTAGACGAAAAACTCGAAGAACTTCGATTTGTTTCTTAACATTTCCCGAAGCTCCGAGGGACATCGACTCGACAGGCAGCGACGCACAGCACCTTCTACTGAAAACAAAATGTTCCGAAGCTGCAAGCTGGATATTGGAATATCAAAGATAAGTGGGAGGACACAATCCATTTGAAATGTAGTTCAGAAAAGTAATTAGCGGTGTTCTGTAGGACCTGTCCCTATTTTCTGGCAAATTGCAAAGTCAAATGCAGTCCCAATTTTTATGGTCCTGGCCCAGGGGTGCACACTTTAGACTTGCCCGGGCCAATAATGGGACCCACTGGAACCACCCCACCATACCAGAGTAGCTGGTATGGTGAGGCACTGAGCAACCTTTGATTTAACAATGTTAATATAGGATATAATATGATATGGCATTTAAAACGCGCCTGTACACACGCGTTTCCAGGCGCGACAAGACAAGGAAGGGGAAACGGAGGACAAAACAAAGATCTTACTAGGCCTTGTGTCATTGAGATCACGCACGTGCAGGGAAGAGGAGAAGAAGCAGCTAAGCGGAGCCTGAAAAAGCTGGGTGTCATCCGCATAACACTAAAACTTGAAACAGAAAGTAGTGATGCAGTGGGCAAGAGGTGCTAGGTAGTGGTTGAAAAGCCAGGGGGAAAGGTTAGAGTGATTGCAGAAATCGGCATAGACTCGAGCAAGGGTGTTGATGTGGACCTTGATGGTTCTGGATGAACAGGGGCGAACCTGCTTTGATGAGACTTTCATAGATCGGACTTGTCCAGAAACATCTTCTGAGGTGAACAAGGGAAAGGAAGAAAAAGGAGGAGAGGGGCCTCCTGGAGAAACCTGGGTCCCTGATATTAAATAAGGCACAATACACCAGAGGGGAGTTTTTCACCCTTTCAGGTGTTTTATTTACAAATAAACCTACTTAAACAAGTTTTCCTTCAGGGGGTGTCCCCTTCCATCTCCCTTGTTTGTGTTTCTTTATCAGGGTAAAAGATAACCATCTACAACAAACCCCTATCCATGTGAGCCTTGAACAGGGTCCCCATCCACAACACCCCACCCCTGGGCTTCCCCATCCCCGTTAAACATGTCCTGCTTTTTTCTCCAACATTTGTGTATCCCTTTCAGAAACCTGGGCAGCTGCAGTCTGCCTTTAATTGTCAGTCCAAGTTCCCCACCGTGTAGTCCTAATACATGTCCCAGTACAGTACCTTTAGTGCCTTTCCTTTGTTCGTCCACAACCTGGACACCCGCTCTAAGCCATACCATCATATATCCCTGTATGTTGACTTTCTCCTTTGCATTACACTTTTTACCCTTGGCAGTGCACACGTAAATAGTTAAATGTTCTTTTAAACATTTCCTCTGTGGCAGTGCTTTCACGATAAGCAACAATCAGCTATTGCTGTTCCACCACGCAGGACGCAATGGCCAGGGATCCCGGTAAGGCATGCGCCCCACTGCCATGTTCACCCAGGCCGCCGCACCCCGCATGGTCCAGGATTGCTTCTTCTTGTCTGCCCGGTCTGGCACCAGGATGGACTATATCAGGGATGCCCCCTTATGCTCCAACAAGGAGCGCTATTCTTCCTTTGCGTTTTTCTCCTTCGTTATTTCTCTGTATATCTTGGTATGTTTTCCTTCTTTTATATATTTAGTATAATATAGGCTATTATAGAACAGTGATAATCAGTGACAAATTAAACTCATTAAACATATATACATTAAATATAAATATAAATATAAATATAAATAAATATAAATATAAATAAATATTACATTAAATAATATGTTCAATAAGTGCAAGATTTTAGTTGGATAATGAATTAAAAAAGAACTTCATTACTTCCTTGAATATGTATAGTTATGCTCAATGGACCCATAATTTAATAATTTGTTCAATAAAGTGCCACATTTTTGTCAAATGAGAAATTAAAACCACATATCTTCATTAGATCAGTGTGATTCAAATCCCAACCACAGGCCAGTAATGTGCTCCTTCTGATATCTATCAAGCTCTCAGATTCAAGGATTTAACGTTTAGTAGTTTTGAGAATCAGCTCACCACAGTCTGCAACTGCGATGTATTCTAGTCACACCTATTCATCCTCTCAAGCGAGGAAACGGTTACATTTTAATCTCATATACTATAGTTATGTGCCCTGTTATAGCATAAATACTGGGCAATATATTCATGACCGAGTGATTTAGCCGCAAGATCAGCGAGAGTTTGTTCAATATCAATTTCATAAAACCGCTTCTTCAAATGTGTTTTTAATTGAACAAGTGGAATTCTAGTAGGATTAAGCTAGCAACAGACACCAATAACAAGCTTCTTTATCTAGTATGGTTCGACTGGTACCAGTGAATCCCGGACGACTTTCTATTGTTAGAGGATAGTTAAAAGGTAACTAAGTATTTGGTGGAGTGTTTACAAGCTTCCAAAATAAATTCAGCCTACCCAACTTCAGTGCACTATTGATGCTGTTAATGCATAGTTCCAAGTGGAAGAGGTTGATTGGAGTAGATTTGGGCAATTTAACAATTGTTATGAGCCACCTATTTTCCAACAATTTAAATTTGTGTCGGTATTTACCACCCCATATTTCTGCTCCATACAGAATTACGGGGTGAATTTTAGCCTTGAACAAAGTAATAATTGGTTTTAAAGAATAGCCTCATGTGTTCGAACAAAGCTCATGATCGCACCTACTAGTTGCCTTAAATTAGCATCTCTTATTGAAGTGGAATTCCCACGTTAATGTGTTCTCTATAGTTGGTCCCAAATAATTGTACAAATTCACCATATGTAGTTGCCGAGTGCCAATCCTCCATATGACCTTACGTGTAGGCTTAAACTAAGTGGCACTAAATATCATGGTCTTAGTCTCACTAATGCTAATGCCATTGAGATCTGAATATGCGCTTTATTTAGTAAGCATTGGAGTCCTCTACGCCAGGGGCCTGCGACTCTCCAGATGTTTTCGACTACAACTCCCATGATCCTTCACCATTGACTACTCTGGTTAGGGTTGGCGGAAGTTGTAATCCAAAACATCTAGAGATCCAAAGGTGGCAGACCCCTGTTCTAGGCGTACAGTCAAAAATAACAAGATCGGCATACCCAAGCCATTGCACACATATATTGCCCAATCTAGGTGGAAACGAGTTACAAGAATGAATTTCTTCTGATAAATCAGCCAAATATAGGTTAAATAACACATTTGCAAGGATGCAGCCTGATTTAGTCAAACATGAGTGGGAATGTAACTGTCAATCTAACTTTAACCCTACTATTAGTGTAGAGCGATAACTATATTTAGGAGGCCTAGTGGTATCACCCAGTTGCACAGATCTAGCCAGAGAACGTCACGTTGAACAGTATTAAAGACCGCACTAAATGGTATAAAGGCAGAATAGATATTATGACCTCTAATGCACCATGAGATTCAACCAGGGTAACCAAGGTCAAGGTGTTGGTTAATATACCAGATCCTTTACGAAAATGTCTGGTTAGTGGGTATAATATTTTTTTCAGTGCCCCATTTATCCAACTCCACAAATAGTACTATGGCATACATTTACGGTGGGGAATGCAGTATCTCAAGTATCCTATAATTCTTTGCATCCTTGCTAAGTCCCTTTTTATGGATCAGAACAATAACACTTTCTCTTCAGGTAGGAGGAATAGGACCAGTATGACTGATAACATTACATAAGATAAATAGCATATAGGCCCACAAGGTAGGATAAAGTTTTATAAGAGCATTGCAAATTCCATCTGGGCCAGAGGCCGATAGAATTTCTTAAGGACCTAATAATTTTGGCACGGTCTTCAGACAGCAAAGGAAAGTCACATTGTGGATTGCAGGCCTGAGGGGGGTCTGACTAGCTGCCAGAAGAGCTGGGAATTATCTCTTACTGCATTCTCAGACTTTGCCATTGTTCAGTTTTCAATGGTTTATGGTAGGCCCTTAACAATTTAGTATGTTCATTTATTCTGTCTTTAACTGCACATGCTAATGTCGGTCTACGTTTAATACTAGTTGTTAATCTGCGTACATTGCATCTTAAGTTTCTTTTGGCCTCTTATATGTTTATGTCAAACATATGTTTGTGTTCAATGTGGCAGAAATCCATGCGTGTGCAATTTGCTGGGCACTTATTTGGAGTCAATAGCTTAGTGATGTTATCTATTGCTTCCGCATATACAATCAAGATGTGATTAGCCGAAGAAGACTGACAAGAATAATCAAGACTAATGAAGTTTTACGTCTGTAAGTATTAACAGGCTGAGTGTCAATGGTGTTACTGGCAATAAGGTAACATTCAAAAAATCTCCAGCTTTTGTTGCTTAGGCACATAGATAGCATTTCAGTCAATTTGCAGTTGACCTTCTGAAGGTTAATGGGATTCCACCCAATTCTATTTTTACCAATGTTCATTTCCACACATCCGATTGCATCGTATGGCCTGTAAGAAAGCAAAATGTGGACTACAACAAATAATCAATCACTATCACTTTCTTCTCTTTGCACACTATGCATATCCAAATACACAAGAAAGAGCGATTCAGACCCAAAAAAAATCTATTGTGGTGGCACTCTTTCCAAAAACTCTACTACAACTTCCAGGAGAATCCTGCCAACAATCTGTTTTTCATTCTTCCAACTGTCTTTTTCTTCTTTTTAATTCCCTTTTAAAATCATTTAGCAGGTAAATCCATTGTGGCTGGCAGGGGAGACCTGCCCATTGTCCCAGAGTTCCATGTGTCCCCCATGGAGATACATGGTTCAGTCAGGTAAGTACAGCAAGCACATACACATCCAAACAAAAACTTAAAACCCTGGTTCTGCATCTTAGTTCTTTCTTTTAGCTCTTCCTTTACCTTAGCCCACACATGCATCAGCCTATAAATCCCTACCTGAAAGGCCCAATTTGGGCCTGGTGTTTCAAAAGTTCAACCAGAACATTCCGGTACAAAGTTTGAAGGTTTGTGCCCTGGGTTACCTGCACACTTCCATAGGCTAAATCGAGATTCATTCTCCAATAGGAAACAACGTCTAATACAGACTGGTTTATGACGGACAAAGCAGGCTACTGGTCCTGATGCACAGTAGTCTCCCAGTGGTAACTATAGGAAGGACCCAATGTTAAGAGGTAGAGCCCTTTGTTACAGATAGAACCTTCCTTTTGACAATCCTGGTGGTCATATAAATTCCTGCAAAAGAGCAGGTTCCGGAATAACTCAAGCATGATACCCCATCTGCAGTTCCCATTAACAGGGTTGCCTCCATTCAAACATTTGGCAGCCATACAATCACATGGCACTGCCACATTTTGGGAGCTTCATTCTAATCTATCTCACGAGGTGTGCATTTAGGATAGATTCCAGTCACCATTTGCAAACAGGTCATATCTGGTTTCTAGGTGTTTTCTCCAATCCATTCTTTGTCGATCCCCCATTGTGAGACCCAATCTCACTGAATCAGATTCAGACCTGGTTCTGGCACATGAGGTCTTGCTCTCAAGATACGAATATATGGAACCATATGTATCCTATGTAAAGTCTCATGAGAGAAAATGCCGAGCTATTGGACCCGGCTGCCACCAACCAGTGCAGCCAACGGAGCTGGATGTGCAAGGAGACTCACACAGGAAATGGGGAGAAAAGTAGTATATGACCCTGACACAAAATCTCATGTCCCTTGAGAGTGTGTAGAACGGACTAAGAATGTATAGGGCAATTTTTTCTGATGGTCCCTCAAGTGCCTCAACCAGTGTGTGGAGAGTAGCACAGGTGTGCAGCACTTGATCGCTTCATTGACACTAACCGCAGTGCCTCACAAAATGGTTGTGTCTTTCGTGATCCCCGGTCACCTGAAATGATGGCAGTCAAGGATTTTGAGCAAAATAGTCAAGAATGACCAGAGTGGGTTTTATCCCTAATTTAATAATGCTCAGGAGAACACTCCTCTTGCCTATTCATGAAACTTCAAATGTTCATTGTGGCAAAACTGTGTTGATTGTCGACGAAGGGCTCTTTCACCTTCTTTATCACTGGCCAAGCTTTCCCTACCATACTTCTGCAGCCTAAAGAGTGGATCTTCATTCTCCATACTATGCCATTTCTCTAGTGGTAGCATTGCCAACCAAAGTACACTTAACCCACCAAAGAATTGAATGAACTAAGTGTAACATCTGCATATGACAAAGACAATTTTTTTCTTTACTTGATGGGATGGTGACTTCCTCTTTGGCCTTCTTCATGCTCTGTTTGGGCTTCACCCCCTTTCTACCAAGGTGTGTACCAAATAATGTATCCGATAGAACTGATAAACTTACTAAATGCGCATGGCAAACTAATAGTAAAGAACTAGAACAGGTAAAAAATTTGATCTGCTATGGGGGTCATCTTTAATAGTCATACGTCAGCAGAAGTTGGACCGGCAAGACTGAAAGTGAAAGTCAACATGTTTACAGTGAAGGTGAAAACAATCAATCTCAAATTTGGAAAATTCTCATTGCAGCCGGTTATGAAATTCCATAATCTGATGGTAGTTCCCGCATTGCTATAGGTCCACAATTGGCTAATCAAGGTTTTGTTTTATCAAGCAATTGAATAAGTTAGAGGGCCTGTTATGGTGAGGAGCTTTAATCATTCCAAATTGCATGCCAATAGCAAGAAGAAGATAGGAATTAGGACTTTTACCTTGGTCTGCAAAAGCTACAGATTTTTCATATCGTAGGCCAGGTTAGAGAAACACTATATGGTAGGCTTGCGAGAAAAGCGAGTAAAGGTTCTTCTAGAATCAAAAATGTGGGTTATTCATTAACAGGAGAAAGTAAAAGAAAAACTATGAGAGTCAGAATGGATCAAGATGAGAGAATATACACTGACGTTTACTTACTTCGAACCAGAGAGATATAAAGTATTAGGGCCAAAGGTATTGTGATGAATTCCATGGTGTCCTCACTTCTTTACTCTCCCCATGTGGCCACGGGACGGCAGCCACTACCTGATCCTGACCCTGGGGGCGGCTACATGAGGGAGGATCACGTGGGGGGAGACAACCTCTGGGAGAATATGGCAGAGAAGAGGCACAGAGGAACACAGCCAAGATTCTCTATTCGGTAGCTATGGTCGAGCAATCAAGGCCTAACTTCTCAGGAGATGATGCAGGCTGGTTCTTAAGTACAGTGTAGTCCCCAGGCACCCACAAAGGAATGTCCACACACTGTATTAGTTACAACACAGTCTTTATATAATTAAGGTTCAAGGTTATGTACAAAATCAAAAAAACTCACTTTGTGCTCAGTTAATCTACAATGGCAAAGCTATACAGTTGTAAGTGGTACCACAATTATTATCAGATTTCATTAAAGTGCATCAACTGTACTCTGGTCAAATGTCACACAAATCAATTAATAAAGGTAACCAACAACAGATAGAGGAGGAAAGCAGTTGGTTAGAACAGTTGACAGAATACTGGCCCCTACCACTAGATACAGTTCTGTGTGGAGATCGCCCCCCACGTGGGCAAGCTGTAAAATAAAGATATACCACAAGCCCAGTCCACATATTGTTCAATGAGTCTTATTCGCTTCTAAAATGTTTCTACCACCCCAATGTACCTGGAATAGCAGAGTTCCTCGAGGAGGCATCGAGGGATCCTTCTTGAGTGACTCCCTTTAAAGCAGGAGCCACGGATCTTCGATGGGCCTCGAAGAAATTGAACTCGGCGTCGAGAATCCTCGATAGAAGTTCGGCAGCGTCAAGGCAGCAGCTTCGGTCCTGGCGGTGCTCGCGAACGACGAGTCGAAGATGTCCTGCAAGAAGAGGCGTGCGGAACACCTCGATGTCGATAGTTCAGGACCGCAAAGTTTTTGTGAAGAACTGTGGCCCAGCAAGGGTGTCAAGTCGTCCGGCGTCTCTCCGGTCTTTGGGTGGCAGAAAACCCACCGGCAGATGCTCCTCGGCGCGTCGACGGCCTGGCCTTCTCCGGCGGGATAAGGCGGTCGGCGGTGCGGACGAGCGCATCCGGAAATCAAATGTCTTAATCAATGGAGCGTTGCGGCTCCGGTCGTCAATGGCACGGCGTCAAGCGGTCCCCGCTTCTGGGCAACCCGGCTTCGACGGGCCTCCAGCAGTTATAGCAAACCTGCGAACCCTGGTCGACGACGGTGGACGGAATGTCCGGTGCTGATCTTAGTTCTCCTCGGCAGCCTGTCGAGGGTCTGACGTCCAGGGAGCTTCAGCAAAGGTTAGCGGTGCTCGATGGTCCCTCAGAGCTCGGGAAGAGGGCGCCTAACCTCGGATCAGTCTTAACGTCACAGAGGCTTTCAGATTGCGGTGAAGGTAACAGCAGTCAACCTTCTTCTTCGGGCTCGGCTTCGAGATCAAGCATCAGTTTCGACTTCAGCTTCTGAACGAATTCTAGCAGTGAGAGGCCGCTAGATATACTGTTGATCGCCCATTCATTCTGCTGGGTCACAACCAGGCAACCAATCACTCAGAAGGGCATTCAGCAGTCAGCCAATCAGGCATACAGTGCATTCAGGCCACTCTCCTCCCTCTCAGACACTCGCAACAAGGAATGTGTATTGGGACAAGTACCCTGCCATTCAACACTACACACTGCATTTATACCAGTTTCGGGAGGGCTGTCTCAGACATTGTGTTTACTACCAGAAACCAGACATCCACAACAAGAAGTGCATATTGGTCACACACTCCATTCACCCAGGTCCCACCCACAACATACGGTCACTGGGAAGGCTCCAGCCAGTCTGGCCTGGACTTCACTACTATACAATATATGGAACTTCCACCCACCAGCCAGTCAGGGGGAGGGGACAGTCAGGGCTTCCCAGGTTTTTGGGAAAACAAGGTAACAGGCCACAGGGGCCACCTTGTTTCATATCAGGAATCAACTGATTCCAATGGCAGGGCCTGGGTATCCCAAAATGCAGGATACTCAGAGCACCTGTCAAATTAGGCATGGAGCTGCCACCAGCCCATACCCTGCTCTGTGGGCCGCACACAGGTGCGCAAAAACATACACTAGGGGCACAGGGTTGTACCCTCACCCATGGGTGCCATAAGGGTATCCCATGGGTCCGTACACCAAACCAAAAATAGGAAGAGCTGCACTGCCAGGAGTCCCACATGGACTCCTGGGGAGAAAACAATACAGAACACAAATGAAAAAGGACTACAGGACAAGGACAGGGAGGCCCGGTCCCTCCAATGCATTTCCAGCATCACACCCATCCATGCCGGATGACTTAGTGGCATACTGTTATACCTCCCCTCATCCATCTAGGAAGGGTACCAAATACCGTTGGACAAGATCTGTGTGTAAGCCATCAAAATCTGACTTGCACTCTAAGAGCAATGAAAACACCTTCTCAGCTTCTACCTATAAGTCATCCAGGGCTGACTTGCCTTTAAAGAACACTAAGAAAGCTCCCCCAGACTTATAGAATGTACATGTACAATATCAACAATGGACTTCAATTCCCCTAACTACTGGGACGTGGAAGATTAGCTGAGTAATGCAGGGCAAGGAAGACCCAGACCACATGCTGCGCTGTAGTTGTTGCTAGCGCATACCTGTGACCGGGAGATTTAAACCATAGAAGCAGCAGACCAGACTGTGGTGCACTGCTGGAGGGAGAAAGCTGCTTCTCTAGGTACAGACAGAGACTGTGAGGCTGGAGAGAGTGCTGTGGAGCCGACCGGTTTGGGAAACAAAGAAAGGGAAGCTGACTGCGAGAGCAAACATGTTGCGAGAACGCCAGAAGCCAATGGAGGGTTCCTGGGCGTTTGTAGGTGTTTGGAGGCCTCACTGAAGCCGGAAGACACGAAGCAGAAGAGCCCAGCAGGGACGATGAGAGGCAGAGAAGCCGAGAAAAGGATGCAGCAACAGAGAAGGAAATGCCAAACGACTGCTACCGGCTTGCCGTGGGAGAAGTAGACGACGCTAGCCAGATCGAGTGAGTCCACCCAAGGGAAGCAGGGAAACCGGGGGCGTATTGGCAGCCATGCCAAACCCGAATAAGTATTAATGAAGCATATAAGAAAAAGCGAAAAAGCATTTCTTTGAAAGGGTGAACTGAAGAAAAACACAAGACATTAAAGTTTGTGAATGTATGCAATACACATGTAAGAGAAGTCCTGACAGGATAATATACCGGGCAGATATCATAACAGAAAATGCAAACACAAAAGACTATCAAGTTTGGATGGGTGTTCAGCACCCACAGGAGGAAAGGCCTGGCAGGAAAGTAAGCCAGGCAGTTGCAAGTGTGTGCATAAAAGAAAGTCCTGGTAGGGAAGTACACCAGGCAAGGACCAGTTGAACATTGTATAGGAAATACATGACAAAGAGGTCCAGAGAAAGACATATCAAGACTAGCAAAAGGGCTGTGCTGATCACAAGACGAGGAGTGAAAACCTGGCTGAAGAATACACCAGCTATGCCAACAGGATAAAGAGACAATATATCAGGACAAGCAAAAGGCTGTGCTAATCAAGAGAGAAGAAGAAATATCCTAGTCCGGAGAAGGATACATCAAGATACTACCTCACAACCAAGTTGTTTTCTATACCAATTGTGTTATTGGTCAAGAGAAGAGGAGTAGCGACCAGGTAAAAGAGTACACCAGGTATCATGATGAAATACAGACTTGCAACCAAGTTGTTTTGTTTACCAGTTTTGTTGCTAACCAAGGGAAGAGAAGTGAAAACCTGACAGGAGAGTACACCAGGCATCTTGATTTTTCAGAATGTGAGGGACAGAATAGAAAGTTGGACATAGGATGGTTTTGTTTTGGACATTCTGACATCCGAGAGACACTTAGTTTTGTTTAAGGTAGGGAAACACAACTTAGAACATTGAAAGAGAGGCAGTTCCCAAAGCCCTTTTATTTTAACAAAGGTTTATTGCCAAAACCATAAGTCTCTGTGTCCATGACTCATTCCTGGATCCTCACAGAATCAACGTTGAAAGTGGATGTCACTATTATGAAGTGGAATCTATAAGTGAAACTTGTTCCATGCATGTGTAGAGTGTTCTCAACTAGAGAATCTCAGAGTCTAATTTGGAAATGTAATTATTGCTCTAGCAGAACACAAACAAATTATCATTTTGGTGATGTATACTCTACGGTAAACAAATCTCTTTGGCTGTTCGAAGATATGTAGCTCAGGTTCTAGGTACACACGGCTTTTGGGGCTGTCGCAACGCACTTGGACACTCGGCTACAGCATCGACCTAATTGCTCCGGGCTGAACTCTATCGCAATAATAACACACATTCAAGTACAAATAAGTGCCTCCTGCACCTAGGCACCTTTGTATTTTGTAGGCATACGTTTAGCCAATAAGAGATACCTATTTAATACACGTGTATGTTGCCTTTATCAGCAGCCTGCCTTATATCACTGAAATGTCATGCCGGCAATCAGTTTGCTAAAAACCCAGCCCATTGAGACGTTGCTGTAAATTATCATTATTCATCCACCCACGAGCTTAGTGGTATTATAACACTTTCTAAATGACATCCAGTAGTCTCCCTTATCGTTATTTTGTCTCCCTGCAAGGTTTCACCTAGCAACCAGACAGCACCCCTTCTATCCATTTGCCCTCTGAGGGGTGGCGCCTGACCCATTTAAAAGGAAATAAAACCCTTTGTTGACTTCTGCCTTGACGCTCTGAAGTAGCTCAGCATTCATAACAGTGAGCTATTTTTAAACTTTCCATTTTTACTGTATACTGTCAATCTGGTAACTAGACTAATCAGTGGGGGCTCCCACTTGAGCCCACAACAGAGTTTCTTTCTTGTCAGAAACTCTGTGTCATACCACCTCGAGGTTTTCCACAAAGTGTTATGGCTACCACTAATCGGTGTTCCCTGACTTTTAGCAACAGACATTTTGGCGACTATTGCAACCGGATCCTCGGCTCTCTCGCTAAGCCTGTGACTGCTTTTGAACTTCAACTTAAAATCAATTATGGTAACTAATAATTACTGTTTTGTAGGCCAAAACTGCGGTCCGCCAACAAGCTTTCTTGTGGCACCCCTAAAGAAATGACACAGATTGATCTGTTCAAGTCACCTCTGTTTCTCACCTGACCTGGAAAAGAAAGTAAGAGTTTGGAGTGGTAATGTGTTTTCTCCCTTCTTAATTTGTCATTTGTAAATGTCACAGTTTTCTTGGTTTATACATGTAATTGAAATATTGAATGTCACTAAAAATATCAAATCTAGGGATTGCAAGATCTGGTCAACTGGTGGTGCATGCAACTCTGCACCAATTACGAGGGTCTTAACATCTCACACATCACAGATACTCATTCCTATCACTGGTGACTATGTAACCGATGTCAACGCACTCAACTCAGTCTACTCGGTCATCCAGGCCTGGATGGCACACCATGGGCTTTGCCTCAATGACGAGAAAACTGAGTAACTCATCCTAGGCTCTCAGTCCAAACCCATGAAACTTGGCCCCAAATACAACTCCTTCGTTATTGATGGAAATATTATTAAAATACCAACGTCACGAAAACACTAGGAATTTACCTAGACTCCACACACTCTCTCAATAGACAAACCAACTCAGTAGTCTCAGCAGCATCATACACGTGTAAACTAATCGCAGCTTGTCGCCCCTTCCTGATAACGGACAACTGCCTGATCCTAGCCAGAACCCTCATCATGTCCAAAATTGACTATTGCAACGCCGTTTACTTAGGGACTAGTCAGAGAAACCTTGATAAACTCCAGGTTACCCAGAACAATGCCATTAGGGCTGCTCTCAACATACCCAGACGCTCCCACATCTCCTCGACCAGGCGTAACCTACATTGGCTACCCATTACACTTCGTATCTCACTCAAAGCACTTGTTCTAACCTACAAGGCACAAAATAATGCCGCTCCTGCTTACCTTTCCACGCGCTTCACACAACACACAGCATCTAGACCCTTGAGATCTGCACAGGCGCACACACTAACCATTCCCAGTTTCAAGCTTCAGACAGCTAGAGGCTCGAGTTTCCCAGTCCTGACTGCTAAGCTTTGGAACTCCCTACCCAATGATCTTAGGAATGTGCCAGCCTTCCAACCCTTCAAAATCAGAACTTAACGATGGCTGAACGAACAGGATGCACTGGCCTCCGCTTTGTAACTCTTGCAGCGGGCACCCGCATACAGGCTATTCACGGTATATACTGTATGGATGACCATTCTGCCATTCCGTGTAATATTTCCGATTCTTGTTTTCATTCTTAATGTAAATATGTCTATACAATGTAATTTGGACCTATCTATGTAACTCTTATCTGTAACTACCTTTCCAAACATGCGCCCTGATGCCCATGGGCAGGGTGCGCAATACAAATAAACAAAATACAAATACAAAATACAAATCTGTTGTGTCACCCTTACCCCGGGGAGGTTTTATACCTACACCCTATGGTTTAGAGTCCTGTATGACTAACGTGCTATAACAACAATGACTAGTGTGAGATTACTTCTAGTCAATAATCACTTGTTTGTATCTTTATAGATCGTTGATGCTGTCATAACATCACTAACAGGGTTAATCATTTATCTGAAGTGTTTCTGGAAGAAATCCTTAGTCCTGAAGATGGCCACAACAACAACTTTTCATAAGACACCAGAGAGAATGTCAAATTTATTGTATGGCCGAAACATGTCGACTACTCGTAGAAAGACTACTAATGATAATAGTCAAATGAATTAACTTCATAAAGTACTGTTCATTTAGTGACCTATTTCCCTGTGTTTTATTGATTGAGGCTTTCCTTGTTTCAGCTCGATGGTTTGACTGTACCAACTATACATTTATTTCTCAGTCTTTTTAACATAAGTAATTTTTAAGTTTTGTACCATGTACTATTAAAATAAGTATATTTTCTTCTTATCTCAGTTGTACTGTATTCTTGATATGTATCGAGTGTGTGATCTCCATGTTTTCTGTACGTTAAATACCATGTAAGTACCACTCCCATCTCTAATTTCCGGGGTCTGTGTAGAGATGGGTAAACAATTCTTCGTTTAGCTCAGGTTCTAGAGACTGGAAAATGATGTATTTTGCATTATTCTTTAGTATGGTTCATTAATAATGAAAAATATTTAAACTTAAATTATGTATTGAATACTTTGAGTTTTGTTATATGGAAAATATGTTCAATATGAATACTTGTCAATCCTACTTTTGCACAATAAAACAAAAAAACAAATAATCCCTTTCCTCTACATAGATTGTAGATTGTTCTGCCTTAAGGGTAAACTCATGCAGCTATTGAATTGTTTACACCTTCTCTAGTATTCCATTATATTCCTTACTCTGTGTCAGTGCATACCAGCATGGAAACAGCACATGCCGTAATCTCTCAAAACACTTACATTGCTAGATAATAGAAGCCATGGAATCCAGGCCAAAGATATTTCTATTGAACTTATAAAGCTGGTACGGCTTCACAAAAGCCGCAAGTTCTTCCTGGCTCTTTACGAGTTTAACTTGGTGTTGCGTACTTATTTGATCTCAGGTGGGGAACACTTCTTCATTGGCTATTCTAATTAAGTAGCTGAGCTGCCCAATGTTAGAAAGTAGAGGGGCGAGAAGGATATGGTCGTTCAGCCCCTCAGATCTACGCACTTCTATGCAACTATTTGTCTTGGCAGCGAACACTATGGGTGCCAGCCACTCTGACTGTGTCTCTTCAATTATGTGGTTTTAACCATGTCTTTGGATAGTATGTGAAGATTTGTATTTATTTATTTATTTTGTGCCTTTTTAAGGCACTTCTACATCAAGAAATTGTGTTTCAAAGCGCCCACACGGCAAAGGGGAGGGACATCGGCAAAAAGACAAGAATAAACTGATGAACAGGAAAAGGGGCGGTCCTACTAGGCATTGTGAACATTCAGAACATTCAAGTGCAGGTAGCGAGAGAAGGGACATGGAATGGTGTAAGTGCTAGGTGTTCCACAGAAGGAAGTGCCAAGGAGTCAGTTGTGTGCACTTGCCTGGCAGAGATCACTTGTTACAAAGTGATCACCTGCCAATAAGTGCAGGCCTATGGGAACACAAGCCAGAGGGTGCCCGAAGGCAAGTACTGGGATGGGGCTGGAGGCTGAGGGCGATGTGGCGGAAGGCTGGGACTCAGAAGGACACACAAGGTCCCAGGTCACCAATCTCAGTGACTGTGGGGTCGTAGCACAGGAGTGAGAGGGTGAAGGAGGAGGTGAAGAGGAGTCCGGAATTTGAGGAGATCTGGCTCAAGATGGGGAGGAAGGGGAGGCTGTTCAAGAGGACGGAGCCAGCAAGGAGAGAGATCTGCCACCAGCTCACTGTTTAGAAATGCTCCTGATCTGCAGAGAGTTGGAGTCGGAGGAGCGTGAGATCTGGAAGGAGAGTATTTGGTGAGAGCAAGTTGTAGATAGATTAGTCCGTGGCCCCAGACAGCGTTATTAAGTCTTGCAGCCCTATTCTGGACAGGATAGAGGAGTGGAAAGAGGAAGAAGGTAGATTGAGGAATAGGCTGTTGCAATAGTCAAGCATAGAGAGTACCAGGGCTCTAGACACATTGAGCTTCTGGGGAAAAGTGAGGAAAGTAAGGATACCTCTGAGGAGGTGGATTTGAAAATGGGGCTTCTTGGCAAGGTCCAAGATGTGAGGGAGGAAAGAGAGCGAGGAGTCGAAGATGACTCCAAGGTTCCTGGCTTCAGTTGCAAGAGAAGGGGGGGAGCCCATAGAGGGTGGCCAGAGCGAAGGAAGGAGAGTGGGAGTCCCAATAGGAAGGATCTCAAGTCTTGCTGGCATTGAGGCAGAGATCATTGGAGGCACACCAGGATTGTATAGCAGATGGGCAGTCGAGAAAGGTAGAGAATGTATGGAGAGCATCAGCAGAAATTTAGAAGAAGATTTGGGTGTCATCTGCATATCACTGAAAGTGAGGGGAGAACGTGGAGATGAGGTGAGCAAGCAGAGCAAGAAAGATGTTAAAGAGCCAGGGTGAGAGGATAGAAACCTGGGCAACGCCAAAGGTGGAGATAAGAGGTAGGAGAGCAGAAAGAGCCCAGGATGACCTGGGAAGAATGGTCAATGAGGAAAGAAGTCAGCCAGTCCAGTGCCTGCTCCGAGATACCAAGGGATGGAGTGGTTGAACAAATTCCTTACCCTTCCAGCAGAGGTAACTAGAAGAACACCTGCACTAATTTGATATAAATGCAGGATAGAGTCTGAAAGGACTTAAGTACCAAGGCAGATAAAACTATAGTCAGATGTCTGAATGATGGGTTTTCAAATGGTGCAACCGTGGAGTGGCCAGTAAATTATTTTACTTGAAAATGGTTCTGAACCTTGAAAAGTTCCCCATCTCAAAGAGTATTGGCATGTATTGCAGCCAGTTCGGAACCAACCTGATTGGCTGACTAAGCCAAGTGTGACACAAAGAAAAACATACCTATTAAGATACCTACAAGAAATACCAAAAGTGTTATGTAAAAAAAAAAAAACAAGATCATGGGGCAGTCCAGCTTTGTTTCAGTTTGCTGAGCAACCTTTCAGAGGAATTGGGAAAATTCATACAATAATAGCCCAGAGGCGCGTGGGGGTGCAGCCCTGGGAGCATAGGCTGCCCTGAATCCGCACACCGGCGCCACTCCTCAGTCCCCAATGAGGCATCAACAATATTACAATTGCCTAAGTGACACCAGTTTTATTAGGGGGAGGATGGTGGGACGTATGGAGGAAAGGGGTCTATGGACTAAGAGTACATTAGTCACTACGGTGAGTAACTTGTAATTACTGTTACATCCAGTCCCCTTTTCCTCCATACTGCATGGGCGATTTACAACTGAATGTAGCACCAAGGCGGAGAGGTGACCCTCCTTAAGAAAAGTTCCTTAATCCTGCCTGCTAGAATGCTACATCTGACCTGGAGCCGGCATCCCAACAGTAGCGCTTGCAAAAAGCAGAGGGGGTGGCATCAGTGGCTGCCCTGCTAATGACCCGTCATGGTACGTGTCTGGAAGACAACCACCGTGGCCTTGGCTCTGAATGAGAAGGGCATCCTGGTCCTAACCCTCCAAGGGTGATAAATAGAGCCTCAGACTTGCAGAAGCTCTTGGTCCTGTCCAGATAGAACTTTGGCACTTGTCTAGCCTGAAGACAGGTAGAACCATCCGAGCAAGGTCCTAAGGGGCCATCAAAGAAAGTAGGGAGTATTATTTCCTCATTTAGATGGAACGCAGAGACTACCCCAGGTAAGTATGCAGGATGCGCTCTGAGGACTACTCTATCCTGTGAAAGGTGGTGTATGGCTAGGGTGCCATCGGAGCTTGGATTTCGCCAACACAGCGTGCAGACATAAGGCCCCACCAAGAGGGCCGTCTTAATGGTGCCTAGCCTGATGTCTGCAGACGCCATTGGCTCCAAGGGTTTATGCGCCAAGGCGCTCAACATTATGCTGAGGGTCCACACAAGGTGTGGCTTCTTGATGGGAGGGTAGAGCCTTTGGCTTGGTCATTTGGAAATGCTCCCGGTCTGGATAAAAAGTGCAAGTGGCATTGGGTCATAAACACGGCGAACCTTTTGGGGTCCCCAGCAAAGCGTTCGGGTGGAGCTAACGGAATATTTCCTGGTAAAACCACTTGCACTGGATTGCTTGATGAAACGGGGGTTGAGTTTCCCCCATATCCAAGTAGGGGCGTTTGCCCAGCTTGGTTTTGCAGTAGTTGCCTAGCCAGATCATCCGTGCGCTCCTTTGAGACAATCAGTTCTCTCCTGAGGGCATTAGTCTCTGGGCGAGCAGCATGTACTTCCGCCCTAAATTCCCCCAATAATTGGGCCAGTTGGTCGGTTTCCGAGGTTTCCATAACACCCGGGTGGGTATTTGTAGAAAGGCTTTGTGTTCTGTTACGCTCACCTGGACCCCACAGGGGTGTCGATCGGACCCAGACAGCTGCGGTCTCCTTCAACGTGATGCGTAGTGCAGAGATGACTGTCTGGACTGGCCCGCCTAGTCTTGTCTGCTGGACCTGAAGAAGTATTTTCCTGCAAGTGGAGACAGGGATTAACCACCTGTGGGTTTTAGTGATGGCCTCCCAACTGTTCTCGCTCTCCCCCACTAATCACCTCCGATATCCCCTTAGTAACCTCACTGTATGTTCGTAAAAGATGAGCTCTCCATCCTGCGTGTCTTGCAGGGGCGCGTAGATACCAGTTACTTCACTGGTTTGAAGGCGTTGGGAGAGTTCCGGTAAGTATTGACTCTGAAGTCCCTGGCGGGATTGGTAAGTATCAAGTGCAAAGAGTTCAATGTGCCCGATGTTCACTCTTGTCCCCTTCGTTCCTTAAGTTGCAACTGAGTTCGTGAGAAGAAGGTCTCGTAGCTGCTGCTGGCGTTCAGGTAAGAGTCTGTTACCCAACGCTGTCCGGTAACTACTGCATGCGTTAACGTGTTGTTTTTCTCCCTGTTTACAGATGCGGCTTATGAAAATGTGGAGAGTTATGGAATAATACCGCCGGTGGTAAGTCTATGGTGGTAAGAGGTTGTATTTGTTGATTCCCTTGACTCACCTTGTTTTTTCTTGTGTACCCTAGGTACCGGATTACGGCGAAGAAATGATGGAGACAGTGCCAGATCAAAAGAAGCTGTGAGAACTGGCGAGTATGGCGCCGTGCTGGAGCTGGCGAAGCAACGCGTGCAGGACTGATGTACTTTCCAGGTCCGGAGATGAAATGTTTCCGGAATTAGGTGAGGAATTTGAAATAAGCTTGTTTTCTAACCTTGTCCTTTTCTTCTTTATTCTAGGAGCTCCGGATTCGAGGCGGGCGTGGCAGAAGACTGGATGCTGGCTGCAGGCACGCGGGCGTGGCAGAAGACTGGATGCTGGCTGCAGGCACGGTGAGCGTCACGCTGCTGGATGCAGAATAACGCGAAGCATGTGCTGCTGTTCGGGTGTGGTTTAAATGGCCTCCAAAGTAGTTCCAGGTAAGAAGTTCCCTAGAGCCACGCCCGAGTAAAAAATAGTCCCTGTAACAAAATAGTCCCATCCAGGCCTCATGTAGACTTGGACTCTTTTGCAGCATGGTCTGCATCAGGTAAGTAAAGTCTATAAGCCTTGCGCCAGGACTGATTTCTAGGATGAGCCTGGCACCTCAGGCGCCAGGATTGAACCCAGACAGCCCCTAGCCGGGGCTGCTGAGGTTTAAACAAATGTCTGGATGCCTGCTCCCGGAGCTGAGGGCCTTGGTCCTGATGCCCGGGGGTAGGCATCATGACACTATCCCACGTGCCTGACCTTTGGGCTGCTTATTGGAGCCTAGCCAGCCAACCGGCGAAAATGCACACAAGCATCACTTCATCTAAAACTCTTAGAACCTCCACCACACGGACTAGGGTCAGCAAGGGCGTTCCAAACACAAAGCGCATTGAAGCCATACAAATGGGGAAAGAGTGCTAGATAAATAACCCAATAAAATACAATACAAGTGTCTTCTCTATACATAAACCTAAGTGATGGCGTTTTAACACTTTCCCAAGGATGATGAGAAAAATGCCCTTTCCAAATAATGATTCCTTGAGAGTAGTAGAACTATCTTTTACACAACACTCTCTTAAGAATAATGAAAGAGTGGCTTTTCCAAATAATGGTGTTTGAAAGTATGGCAAAAATGTCTTCTTTATACAACCACTTAAAAATGGTCTCCTGGTATCCTCTCCTGCCAGAAACCCTTTTCAACATGTCTTTTCTTTTCACATAATCGACGTAGATTACCTGGTGTACTCCCCTGCCAAGAATCACTCTCTGGGCTTTGCAGATTCCCTGGTGTATTCTCCTGCCAGGTATCTTTCCCACCAAAAGCTCCCTTCCCTATGCACTTCGTTTACCAGGTCTTCTTATTACTTTCTCTTTCAGTCTCTTTCTCTTGAAGTATAACACAGTTGTACTCCTTCACTGTTTATACTTTATTTCTCTCCCGGTATTACCTGTTCAAACAACCCCCATATAGGCATCTCATATATGGAGACTTGTTCAAGCTTTGTTAATTTAATTTCGTTATAAATGCCATTTCATTCGTGTTCATTGGCTTGCAGCAATACTAGTTCCAATCTTCCCCATATTGACATCTCATATGAAGACTTGTACAGATCTTGCCTTTCAATTGCTTCATTAATGTTCACTTACTTTAAACAACATTTACTCCAGCTTCCCCCTTATCAACATCTCATATATGGAGATTTTTGTTAACAATGTATTTCTATATTATTGGGTTGATAGTCGCAATAAGCCCCCAACTGTTTATATGCCTGTCGGTACACCTTGGGCCTCCTAATGCTGTTTGACAGACTCACCAGAATTTGGTAGAGTTGCTGACCTATGGCGTATGGCTATGGCAAAGCCTGTGCTTCGGGAAAGCGTTTACCGCTCTGCAGACCCTCTTGAGGTTTTCCCGCCGGCTTCTCCTTCGTCCGCCGGTGGAACTGCTGCACTCGCTGTGTCTGTTTCCCTGACAGCCTCTCCACTGCTGCCAGCTCCTCAGCGGTTCACCTACAGCACTTGCTGTGCTTCTCCCAGTCTCGCGCCTTGCCGAAAGGAAGCACCTGCCTCCTTCTACACAGTTTTCTACTGAGTGTCTGCCTCCGGTTCTGCTTTACCTGCTCTGCATCCTTCTCCTTTCCCCTGAACTTGAAAAGGCACACCATTTTTAAATGTCCAGTGCAGATGATTGACACTCCAACAAGTAGTCTGCACATTTTACTTGGTGTTCCTTCAGTTCCACAAACTCCTTTCTCCTCTTCCTTGTCCCAGTACTGGCGGGTATATGGGGGTTGGAGTCCATAAGAGTTTTATACTTATTAAAGTTGCATTGCTTTGAATACTTGTTTGAATCAAAACTATTAGCAACAGGAGGTGTTAAGTGAGCATTATGTGTAATGGTATTTTGTGTAGGACCCTTACTTAGGATAAAACCATCAGAGACAAAGGAGGTTAAATGTGAATCATGTGGACCCGAGGTGTGAATGTTATTCTGTCTGAGGTATTTTATAGAAAGGGTTCCTTGGGTCCTACAATGGGAGGGACTTGAAAAGTGACAACATGCCATTAGGAATATAGGAGTCATAAGGTTTTCCTCATTATTAAGAGTAGAATACTGCGTACCTCCTGATGGGGTCACCACATCTCCCGAACAGCCACCTCCTCCCATGTGATCCTTCTCCATAATACCACCACCAGGGTTAGGATCAGGTAGCAGCTGCCTTCCCCTGGCCACATGGGATGAGATCTTATGCTGGCAATTAGTTTTATGACTCCACATGATTCATCACACTGGTTTTTACCATGCCAGCGGATATGCAGACTTGATATAAGAACTCAAACACAAACTGTAATGCCCTTTTATTTTCAAGTTTTTTCACCATGGTCTGCCGAAGTGCTAATCATTCCACAATACTTCGGTGCTTTACAAATATCCAGGAACATAACATCATCACAAAGTAAAGTGAGAACATATGTAAAAGAAAATCAAACACCGGTTTCTAGAAACTAAGAAATACTCACATTTTCTGCACTCAGGGGAGCAGGTGCCTTGCAGTAATATGTGAGGAAGCGAGCCACCTCTTCCCTTACACTGTAATCGAAAGAGAAAATTAGGTAGGCGATGGACTGCAGCGAAGACATGTCAATGGACTACACAGGAACCCAAAAAAAGAGTGTTTGTACTATTTTACTTTTCTTCTCAACCTATCCACAGAATAGGAAAAAGAAGCAAATAGAACGCAATACTATTACAAATGTAGAAAGGAATAGCCCTTTTGAAGCTAAATTGCGGCACAATTACATCATGCAGTGTAAGTGGCAGTTGAGGTTTAGTTTACATTCCTTCCTTGAAAGCCATCTCTCAAATCCATTTATCCTTCTGGCAGAGGTCTCATTTGAAGCCCCAGGAAACAATGAATATGAAAGATTTTATCAAGCCTTTAAGGGATGCTAAATGCCTTTGCTATCCATTTCCTGTTCATCAGAGGCTGTACATGCTTTTGGTGCACAGAAACCACCACCCATGGCCCACTACAAGGAAACATTCATGCACTTCTTGTGTCCTAGACAACTGTCAAGTAGGGTATTCTATGAACTGGAACCAGCAATTATTTTGATTTGTTCACTTCCATGCTTAGGTGACCAAGAACTGTACATGTTGCTTGGAAATCCTGCTGAAGTGCCTAAAATAAATATGTCATGACAAGTCACTCTTCCTAATACGGTACACAAAGAACCTTTAAGATTCCCTGAGACGTTCTGCCACTATTGCAATGCATTTGGAGAGGACTTGTGGATCAGACTTGAGACCAAGCTGCAGGAACTTTTTCTCAGAAAGCTAGCTTTTTACGAGACATCTCAGAAACTTTGTTTTCTGGCTATTTACATTGAACATGTCTCCTAAGGGAATTTGGGCCAAAAATACTTGCCCATAGCACTTGCGGGGTAAGCCCCATAAAACAAATTTTAAACTGTAGGGCAAAGCATGCGCCCGATTATTACCTTGGCTCCCCTATAGGCAACCAAGGGGAAAGCGACGGCTAGACTGTGGAGGGAAAATGAGCTTCATACTTTTCACCAGCACATAGGAAATGACGCAAAGGTCTAAAGAAAAGGCACAGGAAGACGATACAAAAGTAAATACGTTTAGTAAACCCTTACGCTGATATAGCAAGCTTCTGAAGATTTAGACATGTGGGTATATACTGTGAAAGGGAAATGCTTTGGGTGAAGAGTTTGTACGTTTAAGAACAGGTTGATACAAGTTACCATGGAGTTGCATACTTTGCAATAGTTAGACACTAACAGCCACGTCAAACACAACCCATGTGTCCCGACCTTTCCTAGGAATAAGACATTCTACATTGCATTCTTCCTGAATAAACATTTCAAAGAGAGAAAACAATCTCCCTTAGATTCCCACAGCAAAGCATTAAGAACTGTTCTCCAAACTATTTACATTTAGCAAGTAAGATGAAACAACTTAACTAAGCATTATCAGAAACAGCACATGATAGCAATGACAGTCCATACACAGCTCAGGGCAAAGCACACTTTAACTAATGGTAGCTTGGGATAGAATATTCATTGTCTGAACACTGAAAATGACCCACCAGTCACTCTGACATCATTGGCAAGGAGGTTGGCATGCCAAGGAGGGCTTTAAGAGATCATCTGGACTACCAGGGGTAATCAGCTTGGGCAGAGGCCTTGCCAAAACAAAGGAGACACAGGTTTCAGTGGGTTTGCAAACCCTTTGCAGGGCCAACAAAACAAATACTCCACTCCCTCACACCGTCTTGCATCACAACGCCCTACATGACCTCCCCCATTTCGATTCAACCAGGTCACCATTGTTTTTTTATAACACATTTTATTGGTTTTTAAACATACATACAGTACACCAACAAATCCCCCTCCTCCCCCCACCCTCCCTCCCTCCCCTCAACTCCCGGGTTGGTTCATCACTCCATTCCAGTCTTGCCGTTCTGCACTTTACTTTCGGGATCTGCATTCCTCACCATGTCCCGTATAGTTGTTGTGTCCATTTCTTTTCCCATTTAACCGGTGTGGTCTATATCACATAGTTTTCCCACTTTCCCCAGATCTTGATGGCTTTTGCCAGGCATACCTGTGCTGTGTAGATTCTATGCTCTGTCGCTGCACATATGTCCATTTCGTTTGACCATTGGGCCACTGATGGGCTTTCCGACCCCCACCCCCCCATTTCTGTGTTATTTCGCGTTTTATCAGGCCCATTTATCCAGAATATTCTCATCTGGGGCCTCCAGTAACATTGTAGCAGGTTGTGGGATTATTGTGAGCCCCAGGGCTCTCGTTAACCGTTGACAACATTGCACCCAGAAGGATTCGATTTTAGGGCATTCCCAGAGAAGGTGGATCAAAGTGCCCTCCTCCCTCCGACATTTCAGACAGTTAGGGTCCTCCCCCAGCCAAAAAGGGCCCCTTGGGGGTAGTACACCCGGTGGAGTATCTTAAATTGTACCAGTCTAATTCTGGAGTCTATTGCGATTTCACGTGGGTGCATCAGTATTTGGATCCAGTCCTCTGGTTCAATAGACCCCACATCTCCCTCCCATTTATTTTTAAGACTGACCAAATCCGGAGTGGCGAACGCGTTAATCGCCTTGTACAGAATAGTGGTGACCGTGTCAGGGATGTGTTGTGGTAGTAAGTTGCGTTCCAGAGGTGTGTAATCTAGTATGTCGTCAAGCTCTTACCCACGTGCATTAATGGCGTGAGTTAATTGCAGGTAGTGGTAATGTTCTGTGGCAGATATTCCGAACCTCTGCTGCAGGGTTTCGAATGGGAGGATGGAACCATCTGCAATAATGTCTCCTATTGTGGTTATCCCAGCCTCCACCCACCAGGTCCATGCAGTCAACTTCCGTACCTCCTTCAACCCATAGTTATGCCATACTAATGGTTGTGCCATAGTGATCCTGTTCCCCCAGCCTATGTGGGTGTGTGCCTGCCTCCAGATCATCGCGATATGGGTAGACATCGTTTGTGCGGGGGGGCCTAGTTAGAGTCTGGTATGGTGTGGTGTTTCCAGTGGTGGGGTGCCTTGGATAATGGGTTCCTCCGCTCTAATGTGTGGTTGTTTGGGGTCTCCATGAAGGAGGTCATTGACTACATTTAATTGACAGGCTCAGTAGTAGGACCTGAGGTGTGGAAGTCCTATGCCCCCCTCCCAGATGGATCGTTGCAACGTGGCCAACGCGATTCGAGGCTGCCCGCCCTTCCATATCAGTTTCCTGACTAGGCGTTCTACTCGATTAAATTCCGCGTTTGGTATAGCCAATGGGGCATTCTGCAGTACATAAAGGAAGCGTGGGAGCGCCATGATTTTAAAGAGGGCCGATCTGCCCATGAGTGTGAGAGGAAGGAGCATCCAGTGCTGTACATTCCCGGCAAAGCGGTCGATTAGTGGGTGCAGGTTGTGCGCTACGTATTCCGAGAGAGTCCCTGAGACCCATATGCCCAGATAGCGGAAGCCTCCTCTCTCCACCCGATATGGCATGCCCCAGGCCACTGCCAGGTCGTCACCCTTCACTGGGAACAAGACCGATTTCCCCCAGTTAACTCTGAGTCCACTGAATTCCTCAAAAGTCGTCAACATTTGGGTTATGATTGGGCATGTGTAGTCTGGGTTGCTGAGATTAGCAGGTCATCTGTACATAGGGATACCCTGTCCTCCCGTCCGTCTGGCCAGCAAAAGCCTGACCATGTAGTAACCTGTCGGAGCCATTGGGCAAGCGGTTCAATCGCTAGGGCGAATAGAAGGGGGGGGGATAGAGGACAGCCCTGTCGGGTGCCTCTGCACAGTGGGAAGGTCCTAGAGGTCCAGCCATTGACCCTGACCGCAGCCATTGGCGCCACGTATAGCAGTTGAACCCAGCTGAGAAAGGTCTCGCCAATGCCCATGCGCTCATTATCGCCCACAGGCTTTCCCACACCACCGAGTCAAACGCTTTCTCGAAATCAATTGCTAAAAGAGCAAGTGGCGCGTCGATGCTCGGGGCTTTTTCCAGGAGTAGATGCAACCTGCGTAGGTTCATTCTGGTCGATCTTTGCGGCATAAAGTCGCACTGGTCCGGATGAACCAGTGAGGATATAACCTGTTGAAGTCTATTGGCCAGTACCTTGGCCAAAACCTTTGCTTCGCTGTTAATAAGCGATATAGGCCTGTATGATGTGCACCGGTCAGGGGGCTTTCCTTGTTTGGGAATAACCACAATGTTGGCCCTTCGTAGGTCCAATGGAAGGGTGCCCTGTCTTTTGGCCGCCAGGAATAAATCCTGGAGGGGGGCCGCCATCTGGTTGCTGCCCAGCTTCCTCCAGGTCTCGGCCGGGAAGCCGTTAGGGCCTGGTGTCTTCCCGGATTGTAGCTGGGACATGGCCTCCATGATTTCTGCCTCGTCCAGTTCCCTATCCAGATATGTTGTCTGCTGCTCCGAGAAGTGCGGGAGCACGATCTCGTCCAGAAGGGACGGATCTACCGGCGATGTTGGGGCAGCGTAGAGTGCGGCATAGAAATTAGCGAAGGCCTCCGCTATTTCCGAGTCTGTTTGGGCCAGTCCACTGGGGTCGACTATGATCTGCCTGACATGTCTGTGCCCCTCCTCCCGACGTTCCAGCCAGGCCAATAGTTTGCCGGCTTTATCGCCGTGTTCATAGATTCTGGTCCTTGACTCCCTATGCGCTTGCTTTGCGTTGTCTGGTGCTGTGTTGTGCAGGGTTGCTCTGGCCTTCGCGAGGTAGCGGTGGGCGTCAGGGGTGGGTTGGCGACATATCTATTTTCCCATTCCTTTACGGCTTCCTCTGCCTCCGCAACTTTCCTATGGTGTTCCCTCCTTTTATTACATGCCCAGGCCGTTATTTCCCCTCTAAGAACCGCTTTATGGGCTTCCCATAATGTCAACGGATCCTCTACGGAACCCGTGTTAATTTCAAAGAATTCGTTGGATTTTTCGGTGATGTGTTCCACGAATTCTGGAAGGCCTAAATAATAATTGTTTAGCTGCCAAGTTCTGGGGGGCAGGGGGTCTATCTGTCTGGAGCAGTATCTCCAGGGGAGAATGGTCAGATATGCCGCGGGGAAGGAGTTCTGCCGCTTTTACCCTATACGCTTCGGGAGTCGGAAGGAAAAAGTAATCCAGCCTGGACAGGGACGCGTGGGCTCCCGAGTGAAAGGAGAAGCCCTGATCTGTAGGGTGGAGGTCTCTCCATAGGTCACTTAGGCCTAGAGCTGATGCAAAGGTCGCTAGCCGTGTGGGTTTATTTGGGTTTCGGTTCCGTATGTGGGTCCGGTCCCGTGTAGTACACAACATCATTAAAGTCCCCCCCAAGGATCCATAGATCAGGCTGTTGTTGCGTCATCAATGTCGTGACATCCCTCAAGAGAGCATCCCCCAACCCCGGTGGGGAGTATATCGCCAGAATAGCCACCAACTCCCCCCATAGTGTGCCTCTGAGTAGCACGAAACGGCCGCTGGGGTCTAGTTCCACTGCCGTCAGTGCAAAGGGGAGCCCTTTGTGTAGGAGGATCAGGACACCCCGGGAGCCCATCGTTTATCCTGCATGATAAGCTAGTCGATAGTTAGTCCTGCGGAAGAATCGGTAGGTCGAACCCGCTAGGTGCATCTCCGTAAGGAGAGCAATGTCAGGGGAACGCCTGTTTAGGAATTGCATTATCAACCAACGCTTGATACTTGAGCCCATGCCATTTACGTTCCTCACATGTGAGGATCTTTAGGGATCTTTAGGGATCTATGACGTTCTGTAACTACCATTGGAACATACGCGTCTCCCCCTGTGAAGCCATTATGTTGTTGTGTGGCCATTTCTGTCTAGGGATACGATTTGTTGTGCCAGATGCGTGTGTGATATATATGACTGAGAGTATTGTGATGAAAATTAGAGTGGTGTAACTTCCCGGAAAATTCCTAACATATAACAACTCCACATCCCCCCTCCCCCATACTCTACTGGCGCTAAAAAACTATGCCGCCAGATCAACTTATTACTTTCCCACCAACTTACTATTCCTTCTTGGGTCAAGTGTCTGGAGTCGGGGGGGGGGGGTGTTGGGGGGGGCGTTCGCCAATGGCATGGTGTGTTGATTATGAATACATATACTGCGTTTGGTCCTTCGTGCCTAGGCGGCACTGAACCTTTTCTGGAAACAGTCCAAGCAAGGCGTTTGTCACGGGTGCCTGCCTAGAAGGCAGTCGGTCAGTGTGCTCTTTTGATATTTCCTTCCGTTGTTTCGTTTAGCCAATGTCTCTGTTGCTAGGGATTGGGGCCTCCATTAGGTTCATTCTGATTCTCCAGTATCGGTTGTCGGGCGGGTCTTTCCTCCCCTGGTCTCGGTCTTCCCCTGCGATCTCGATCGGCCCTGGTCCAGTCTCCTTCAATGTGGGTCTCTGCCCATCTCCATGCCTCCTGTGGATCAGTGAAGTGGACTATCTTGCCTTCACGTTGGATCTTCAGCTGTGCCGGGTACAGCAGCCCATATTTCACATTCATAGAGTGAAGCTTCCTTTTCAAGTGTTCAAAGGACTGTCTGGCCTTCTGAACTTCGCGGGTGTAGTCCGGGAAGAAGGCAATCCTGGATCCATTATATACCACCGTCCCTTGTGTTCTGGCCATCTGCAGGATGGCGTCTCTGTTGCGGTAATTAAGAATTTTCGCAATAATTGTCCTTGTGGGCGCCCCCGGGGTTGGGCGACCGTGGGCACGCGATGTGCACGTTCCACTGAGAAAAAGTTCGAGAAGTTTTTCGGCGCGAAGAGATCAGCCAGCCATTCCTCCAGGAAGAGTTCCATGCTGGGACCCTCTGTGTGCTCCGGCAGGCCTAAAATGCGAATGTTATTGCATCTGGACCTGCCCTCTCCCTCCTCTACTCGGGCTTGCAGGGTTTTCAGGTGGTTCAGTGTTTGTGTGAGTTGCTGGTGCACACTGCTTATGTCGTCTTCCACGCTAGATATTCGCTGCTCTGCTTCTCCCGTTCGGGATGAGAGTTTTTGGAGGTTGTGGCGAAGGAACGAAACCTCGGTGGAAATAGTGTCAATTTTTTGCTCCATTGAGGAGCGCGAACTGGCGATTGCAGTCATCATGTCCTTTAGGGACAGGGGTTCTTCCATTGGAGGGGAGGTCGTCCCCGGGTCCTCCGCGTTTGGTGCTGGTTGTGTGCTCGTGGCATATTGATCCATGGTGCTTTGCGTCGTGGTTCTCTTGTTTCTTTCCTTGCCCAGAATGTGGAATCCCGCAGGAATGTGACTGAGGGGACCAAGGGTGGGCTTGTCCCCCGCAGCGGCGTCCGGGCCTCGACTTGTGACTAAGTTGCCCCTGCTATGTTACTTCCGTGTCGCAGTGTTCGCGATTGCGGCTTTAGCCTCCCCAGGGCTTGGAAGAAGTTGTGGTTGTTGAGCGCGGGGTTCCAGTTGTTATAAACGATTGTGGGGAGAGGGAGCTACCTGCTCAGTGTTGGGGGCTCGGATCTTTCGGCCTGGATCGCCTCCTGGCCACGCACCTCAGGTCATCTCGCTTCAGGTAACCCGCCTTGCCTGTGCTGTTAGTCTAGGAGGTCCTGTCGCTGGTGGGTGTCCCGTTACGTTGTTCCTCCCTGGAAGCTTCCGTCGCTGCGTTGGTATGCTGGGGGCTTCCCTCGCCGCGGCCCACCAGTCACGGGCTGTCGCACAGGGGTCCTACGCTTGGGTCGGCACAGCAGGTGTATCGGGCCCGCTCACCGTCCTGGTCCAGGCTTCTCATCTGTGGGTGGCCCCGGTCGATATCACCAGCCGGGGGCTTTTAGAACGAGGGCTGGTTCAGCAGGTTGGGATCATGGACGGGCACCTCCCTGCCTGTGCTGTGTTTTAGCACGCTGCATGCGCGGCAGCCATTTTGTTTGCTGTCGGAGGTCCCACTCCGCTATTTTCTGGCGCCGATATCTTACTCCTCACGCAGTGGATTCGATCCACATCTCTGTCGTGTGCAGCCACTGAGTTCCGCTGCACGGAAATATCTTTTTTGGTGGAATCAACTTCCCAAATCAAAGGATTTTAGCAGGATATTTTGGGCGGCCACGGGAGCAACTAGGAATCACGTCTCCATCGCTTGCTCGCTGGCCACCATTGTTGAGGTAACAGCCAATTCTGAAAAGCCAGAAACCATCCAGATGCACCTGCCCATCTACCATTATCAAAGCCTCCTTCTCCGCCTGTCTGGTCCTCTCCAGTCTCAAGGACGCCTGGGTACTTCCAATACTCAAGAAACCATCCCTTGACCCCCTCCGTCCCAACCAAATACCCGCCTATTACCACTGCCCCCTTCCTCCTAAAAATCCTGGCTAGGGCTGCCTACCTCCAAAATTGAGCACCACCTGGAATCCAACCACATCCTAGGAATGCGTCAATCGGGTTATGCCCTGGGCATGGAACAGAGTCAGCCCTGCTTGACCTGAAAAACCAGCTCGATGAAATCAGGGGCGTTGGAAAACCAGCCTTCATTTTACTCCTTGACCTTTCGGCAGCATTTGACTTGGATGACCATCAAATCCTCTGCAAACACCTCACCTGAGCTGCCAACTTATTGCCAGAAGCAATGACATGGATCACCACATTCCTGGAGGACAGATCCATCAGAGTATTTGCCATAAACGCCAATGTCCCCCTAAACCTTTATCTTGCGGTGTTCCCCAGGGTTCTTGTGTCTCCCCAACCCTCCACAACATTTTTACCAAACCGCTCTTCGACTTCCTTGACTCAATAGTATCTCCTATACTAATTACACAAACAATACACAAATCCTCCTCCCCCTCACAGGTAACTACCCTGAGGACTCCAAAACTTTAAACACTGTCTACCAAACCATCCAAGCTAGGATGGCCACACACCTCTTATGTCTGAACGACGAAAAAACTGAAATCCACATTGTGTTGTAGGTGCTGAGCCGAGTACAGGATAGTGGGAGGTTTGTGCGATTATTCGTGTGGTTGGAAGAGGCCTCCCTCTGCCAGATTGCCTTCCTGTGCCTACCAAATTAACTATGCTCCCCTTTATAGGTGTCTGGTGCATCAGGAACCTCTAAGTCTAGTATAAACTCTGCTCTATCTGAAGGATGTCCCTTTTCTTCTTAAAGCGCTTTAAAACACATGGTGTGTAGGCACTATATAAATAAACTCTCAAATCATACGAAGGCTGGCATAGGTAAGCTCGACACCAAGTTGGATGCCCTCACCAGCAAGGTAGATCTTCTCCAACTGCGCATATATAAACATGGGTCCAGACTTGACGATGCAGAGAACAGGATCTCGGAGATATAAGACACTGTGGAGCCAATCTCTGCAAAGATCACAGTGAAGATGGTAACCACAAAGACCTGAGCGGCAGAATAATATACGCTTAATCGGGATCAGGGAAATGCAGGAGACCGACAAGATGCAAGATTGTGTTGAAAAAAATCTGCATGAAAATCTTCCACTGAAATTAGTTCTCCCTGCTGTTTGTTGTGGAACAAGCGCACTAGATCCCGGCGGCTCCAGCAATTCGGGCGCCCCATCCTAAATTAGCACAAATCCTTCATTACAGGTTCGAGGACACAATTTTGAGATTATACAGAACCAAGGGTGAGCTCTCATATGACAGTGACCAGTTTAAAATTGTCCCCGATTTCTCAGCCACCGTGCAGGAGGGTGTGAAGCGCAGACTCAGAGACCTCAACATCTGTTACTCAATGATGTTTCCTGCTAACCTGCGGATCCAATATAATGGGAAAGTCCACTTTTTGACTAAGCTGGAGTTCGCCAGTGTATTTATTAGGAGGATCTCCATGCTGCAACCCAGAGAAGGGGTGAGAAAGGGGACTGAGACAGCAAGTGGTGATGATGGCGTTTGTGAGGAACCATGTTCTCCTGATTCATAAGTGAGGGGCTTCTAAGGTGATGACATACGGTTGCCAGGTCTGAATTGCTGAGTATGTGGGTCTGCAGTGGCAGGAGGCCTCCTTTCTGAACACTTATTATTTCTCTATATCAAAGAGACTAGGTGGTTATGGGCTGGGGAGGGTGCAGGAGCCTTGTGCGTTAACTGCAGTGTTATAGTGGGCACAGAACTGTGGGCACGTATGATTCAGGCCGGTTGGGGTTGCCCGATTGGGAGGGCCGAGTGGGGAACTAAGGTGGTAGCTGTACGGTTGTTGTGGTTTACGGCCTAGCACTTAAGCGATGGACCAATATCTGGAATGGTAGCACCAAGGGAGGATTATGCGTTGGAGGCTGGTGGGGAAATAAGTGATGTTTGGTGCATCTTCCTGGCACTTGCGAGGGCAGAAAACTGCCTTATACTAGATGGGATATGGGATTGAAGTTAGCAAACTGGAATATCTGGGCGGCGGGGGGGCAATCAACCGGGAAAGACAAGAATGTGTCTTTTATATATGAAACTTCATAATATACAGATTGCCTTTCTGCAAGAAAAGCACATCATAGAACCCACGGAAGGCAGATGGGCCGCTCAGTGGGGATGCCACAGGTACTACCCTTCTTTCTACACATATGTCAGAGGAGTAGCAGGACTCATTCACAGTTCCCTTAGGTTCTGGCGGCAAGAGATAGAGTGATCAGGAAGGCAGGGCGGTGATGATTACAGGCTGTATTGAAGGCATCAAGGTCACACTGATTAACAGATACGTCCCGAATGTGGATGACACTCGGTTTTTCGATTGAGTACTCTCTAATCTGGCATCGAAATGGGATTCAAAAATCCTCTGGTGGCAAGCGGGTAGTGATTTCAACACCGTACTTGATAGATCCAATAGGGACATGTGGCGACAATCTAAAGCAAGTCAAAGCATTGCCGACATATTCTCCTCATATAACTCAGAGATACAAAGAGTGTAGCATGCTAAACAGCGGGGTCACACCTTCCATTTGTGGGTTCACGATACAGCCTCACATATTTATCTGGTATTGGTCTCCAGGACTTCGGCACTTCATTTTGGGCAGTGTGAGATTCTCCCGAGAACTTTGCCGGATTATTCCCGTCACCCAGGAATACTCAATTTCAGAAAAACAGAGAAAGGCTACTTGGCACTTTAAGGCTGAAGCGCTAAAAGACTGTTTTCTATAGGGAACTACAAGAGGAGAGAAGTTCATTCTTTGTAACTAATGAAGGTTCTGTAGAATTACAGGAGACATTGTGGGAGTGGGTCAAGTGCTATGTCCAGGGGATATGTATAGCCAAAGAAGCTGGGATATTGAAAATAATTAGAAGAGCACTAAATTCCATAAAAGCCAGGCTAAAGGATCTACAAAGTGATTTCCAACTAACCGGGAATAAGCGCTTATTGGCTAATAGACGAGAATTTGACAGCTTCCACGAAAACGGGCAGAGGGAAGTTAAATACGTGAGCCTAGCTCACTCTATTAGGCAATAGGGGGAGAGCCAAAAAAAACATGAGCATTACTGGCTAGGATGCTTACTTTGGAGAGGAGGCCGAAACACATAGATCTTATTAAAGATCAACAGGGGGGAATATAAATATAAGTCTGCGAAGACTGCAGAAGTGTTTCCTGTATTCTATACTACCCTATTTGCCCCAAGAGAGACACAGTCGGAGGCGCATGTTTGTCAATATCTGGAAGGGAATGACCTTTACTGGCTATCCCCAGAACAATGGATTCTACAGATTATTATGGAATAGCAGGATCCAAAGCCATGGGCCCGGATAGTATCTCCAATTAATTTTATAAGGCATATGTTAATATTTTGGCCCCACATCTCCTATAGTTGTACATAGAATCCGAGGCATATTTCCCCCTCACTCAGAGACGCTATGATAGAACATTACTGCATAAAAAAGGGAAATCATCAGAGGAGTGTAGTTCATATAGACCAATAGCTCTTATCAATGTCGATAACAAGATTTATGCAAAATTACTGGCAAATAGACTCCTTCCTCTTATGCAAGGACTGGGTATCGCAGATCAATCACAATTTATTCAATGTCGGAACACCACGAACGGTCTGTGGCGTTTTTTAGGGCTTCTCGATATAATAGAGCAAGGCTGTGTTTGTGTTGGTTAGATGCCGAGAAGGCATTACATTCTGTTGAATGACCATTTATTTTCCTGAGACTTTGAACAATGGGGCTGGGCTCAGGCTTTCACAAACTAGTTGCTCTTCTATACAACTTTGCCTCCGTGAGGAAATCTATGAATGGCACACTAGCCAACGCCCTGGTGAGAGGGAGGTGAATGAGACAAGGGTGCCCCTTGTCCCCGTTACTGTTTTGACTTGCTAAGAAGCCACTGGCGGCTGTGCTACAAGAGCAGCATCTGCATAGAGGTATTCAGTTATACTCTCAGAGACAGATCATTTCACTTTATGTTGATATTGCATTATTCATAAAGAAGCCATAGGAAAATTTGAGCTTGGTAATGAGACAAGTGAGCGAATTTGGGGAAATGTTGGGATTGAGAATGATTTATGACAAGTCAGTGGTTTTTCCTTTGACCTCGTGCACATCGATTTTCAAGAAGGATTTCGAGTTTAAATGGGGGATGGATAACACCAGATGCTTGAGCATCAAAATCTCATGGAATCGGGATGTTCTCTTGTGGGAAAACTATGGTAAGGTGGTGGAGGTTCTAAGGGAGCAGGTGAGGAAACGGTGCTGTCTCCCTATCGCCCTGCTGGGTCGAAAAGCTGCAACAAAAAAGGTCTTGCTGCTAAAATGTCTACCTATTTATACATTTTCCAGTTTGTCTCCAGAGTTTCTTCCTTAAAGGAATAGTGCACTCAAAAATGTTATTGTTCCCAGCATTCGGGCATGTGGTTTTAAGCAAACTGATCGATCGTAAAACCATTTCCTATGCACCTTACCTTAGTTTTTTGCACTTTTACACATGCAAAATCAACAAGCCATTTTGTGCTAATCTTATCTGAGGATCGATCGCCCTAAATTGAAGCTCCCTCGCGGCACTACATTTTATCACCCGCCCTTGAAGCTGGCACCACTAGACGCGTATGGCCCATTTCACAACGCGAATATGCATGTTGCGTGTCAATGTTCTCTGTGCGCCAGCTAATGACGTTTCTCCAGGGAAATGGCAGGATGCCTGTTTCCTCAATAGTATAAACAGACCGTTTCGCATCAGACAACATTAGACTTGCTTTTTCAATCGTTTCACTGTTTTTTTGTTTTTATATAGCCTGTGAATCTTGTGTTCCTCTATCTTTGTTGCACGGAACCCCTGCGAACAGACACTTATACTAGCATTACTATTGATTTCAATTTTGTTGTATAAAGGCAACAATACAGCCCTACCAGTATGAGCCGGAGTATTCAGAGGCGGAATTACTTGAATAGAGAAAGATGCGGAAACGATGGGGCATCGGACACAGTTGGGAAGACGAATCACTGCAACCTGAGCCAGAGCCTAGTCGCATGGAAGACGTTTCCATCTGGTGTACCTGCTATCGGTGCAAGGTCATGCCAACCAAAGAGGAGAACTGCCGCTGCCAAGAAAACTCTGGATGCTTGGCCTACATATCGGAAGAAGACACACCACCGCTATGCGTTACCGAGCTGCATGACTTCAGGGAAGCCTGACTCACAAGGTCCCTGTTGAGGATTATGATGGTGCTTATGCACGAACTTCGCACAACAGTTCGCCCTCGCAATCCAAGTAACGAGTAAGTGTACTCTAGAGGTGATCTAATTCTGACCACTGAGACCACTAACATTTCATGTTTATCTCCTATATTGTTGTAACTTTGATCTATCACTTCCAAATGAATGTAGTCTGCCAATTGAATACATTGCTTGCGCTTTGGGGAAATCAGAGTGTTCATTTTATGTGTCTTTCACGTGCAACTAAGAAACAGTATTTCTCTGTGCCCCATAGGTTATGGATTGTATGGGTGTTCACTTTTGTAATGTGTCTACAATTCAAAGCCCAGGTTGATTGATTCATGAAGTAACATTTGTACGGGCAACTGTGCCATAGGATACAGGGTGCATTTTAAAATAAGGATTAGACACTTATCAGGTTCATTTAAATTCAATGGGCCTCATTACACGGATGGCAGTAAGGGTTTACCGGTAACGGTAAGGGTACAAGTGCCGGTAAACCCTTACCACCTTACTACGAGGTCCCTTTGTGGGACCCTACCTTAACGGCTGGTTTTCCCAGCTGTTAAGGACGGGACCCGCAAAGGGACCTAGGGGGTAATTACGGTACCGCAATTTGCAGTACCGTATTAACCGCCTTCCCCATTCCCATTGAGCCCTATGGGGGCAAAAATCGGAATGGGGAAGGGCCATGGTGAATGGGGATTTACCGCCCCCACACACCTTGGAATAGGGCGGTAATTCCGCCATTCACCATGGCGGACTCAGTAAAATACCGGCAGCAACCATGGCGCTAAAAGGGCCATGGTTACTGCCGTCCGTGTAAGGAAGCCCAGTATGTGTGTTTCTCTTCCACAGGTGGTACAGACTGGTGGCCTACCGTTCATTTACATGGTGGCTTTATAGGAGGCTTGGAATCCGTGTTTAACGAGTAATACCCGCCTGTGTAGTTGGAGCCATTTGTGCCAAATTCCCCAGTGACAGCGGACAGTACAGGGGATTTTCCCACACTGTACTGCAACCCAAAGTATACAATTTGTAGTATATTTGTGCCATCATCATCAGCAACAAAATAAAATACAAAAGATCTTTTATGAATAGTTGTTTCCATTTTTCAGTGAATTAAGGACACGCTCACTTGTCTATGAGGGACATGAAAGAATGGTTGGTGCCCTTTTACGCTCACCTCCTCTGCAACAATCCATCCACCCTCCATTATAAACGGCCAAAGTGCCAAACACCACGTATACGTCAAAGGTCTGCACGGGGGCCATTGTACACATGGCCTACCCAGACCCAGTGTCTCCAGGCTCCTCCTGAAGCAGACCGTGCCCTTGCAATCCACATAAGTGCATCTCCCTTCAGCAGTGTTCCGGCCCTTTCCTGCACACCTCTTGCATATCCATCCCCCCCTCCACTATCAATGGCAGTTTGCACCTGTGGCCGTGTCCCCCCCCAACGGGGCGGCCAAGGTGCCAAACACCATGTTAACTTCAAAGGTATCTTCTGCACAGGGGCCATTGTTCACATGGCCTCTCCAGACCCAGTGTCTCCAGGCTCCTCTCTAGCAGACCCGCCAGAAACATATCACGCATTCCCATACACACCCACTTTTCTAATCCTTTATAAACCCCTTGATATTTATCCGGAGAACATCTCTGAGCACTGGAAGTCAATTCTTGATCGTGCTACCTGTTCTCCTCCTACTAACTCCCCTGCTTGCTGAATCTAATTGTTTGTTAGTCAAGGTAAGGGCAGGTCACCTATTAACTTCCCTATATTCATCTGTTTCTGATCTCAAATGTTCTATCTATTTCGACCGAATGTACCCAGTAGTGTAATGTTCATTAATCTCAATGGCTTTACCATTGTCTAATGTTTCAAGTGTTCTGATGTCGATATATAGCACATTTCATCAGTGTCCATTGTAATAGAATTGCATCTTTCTCGGACCAAGTCTATAAGCATGTTTCCTTTTGATGCATGAAAGTACATTCAACGGATGATTTGCATCATATCAATCAATTCTGTATGAAAGTTATCCTAGTGTATATTCGACTACGCTACAAAGGTTTTGCTTCTTTGACGAAAACAAACATCGCATAGAAGAACAAGTTACCTACCAACTGTAACGTTCTTTCCATTGGATGTTCCTCCCATGTATTCCGTCAATGAGAGAGGTGGACATACCCCTATATGGCAGAAATCCTGCTCGAACACTACAGCATGGGGTGAGTCTGGCACAGAAAGAGCAGCAACGAACTCTCCAATTATGTGTTCATTAACCCGTATAGTGAGTGGAAGCCAATTCGATCAAGGTTACTTCACCACCTTACTCATGTGCCAGATCTGCAAGGCTGGCCGGTTCAGGGAGAAGGGCACAGAGCTAACAGCGCCTGCGGGTGCGGTGACGTGGTGCAGCAGAGGGACAACCTTGAAGAAGGCAAGGGAGGCTGTGGGGTAATCATGGTAAATCCCAGGAAGCAGGCAGAAATTGATCACTATACCAGACCAGGCACCACTCCAGTGGCCGCCTCAGTCCAGACAACAGGAATAGCAGCCCCAGACATGACAGCGCTGAACCAAACACAAATGTTACTGAAGGACAGTATGGCTATACTAGGCCACAAAACATACAGCTTGAACAGCAAGGTGGACATAACAGCAGTGCAGGCGATTGAGAGGACTAAATCACGAACCTGCAAAGTGAGATCATGCTATTCAAACAAAACACAAAGAAGCGAATGGCATTAACGGCGCAAAATTTTGCACAACCTAGGACTTCCTGAGTTGACAGCAATAGACAAATTGGAAACGCTCATAGAGTGCTTACTACTAGAGGTGCTGAGCAACCCTGCAGTCTCACACCTATTTATGGTTGAGTGAGCACATCAGTCACTAGCCTCGAAACCTCCACCTGGGGTACCAGAGAGACCATGCATAATCCATATGCTCAACTACCGGGATCGGGATGCGCTTCTAAAGGCTGCACGAGAGAAGGGAGAGCTGAAATATGGCTGTGCCATTATACATATCTTTCCAGATTTCAGCCCACAAGTGCAGGAGCTCAGGAAAACCTTTCAAGAAGCAAAAAATATACATTGCAAGCTTGGAGTGTGTTACGCTATGTTATACCAAGCAAATATTTACATTATGCAAGATAGAAAATCCCTATTCTATACAGACCCGAGCGCAGCAGAGAGATACGCCAAGGAGATTATGGCGACATCCCGAAACCCTAAATTCCCCCCATGCCGACGCATAACAAGTAGTGCTATGAGAATATTCAGATTACAAAAAACAGCCCTCTCAAAGTTAGCCACTGAACTGACCTAATGGTCCACGGACTATCAATGGATCACTGGTTTTCGCATGTTACTGGGTTTGGCAGCAATCAAGGCGAGCAGCTGTGCTTATCTACAGCCACTCAGTGCAGTAATTGCAGATTAGGATAGTTGATAAGTAGTTGGGGTGTGTGGGGGGAACACAGCCAGTATGTTAAAGGAGAGTTCCGGGACTTTTTTTTTATTGTCCCTACGGGTCGGCCATGTGTTTGTAAGCATAAATCGGTAGATCGTAGGAAACTTTCCTATGGACCTTACCCGACTTTTCGCCCCTTATCGCACTCGAAATCAGCCTCCATTTTGTGATAATCCTATCATTCCGCCGCATCGACCTGGCTCACCTGCCTTTGCGGCACTAAATCAAATCCCCCGCCCCTGAGCCTGACATCAGCAGACGCGTACTGCCCATTTCAAGCACGTCTCGTGTCAACAATCGCTGCGCCTCAGCTATTGACGTGTTGCCATGGAAATGGCAGGACGCCTCTTTCCCCAATAAGTATAAACAGACCGTTTCACAACATACAGCAGCAGATTTTCGATTCCATTCCTCTCTCTGTGTTACTTTGAGTATTCTGTGACTCGTTTCAGTGCTCTGGTCAGCTACCTTCGCCGCTTGTAGCCCGTGTGAACAGATACCAGTACCACCGCTATAAATTATTTTACTATCTTTACCGCACAATGGCCACAATAATGCCGTATATGTACGAGCCCGAGTACACCGAGGAAGAACTACTGGAAAGGCAAGCACGCGAAAACGATGGGGATTCGGACGGCAGTTGGGAGGACCAGTCAACGGATGAAGAGCCTGGACCATGTCGCATGGACGGCGTCTCCACCTGGTGCACGTGCAATCGGTGCGAGCTAATGCCAACTGAGGAGGAGAACTGCTGCTGCCGTGAAAATTCCGGGTGCTTGGCCTACATTTCGGAAAGCGAGCAAAGTCAGCAGGAAGGCGAGCAAAGTCCGCAATGCATCACCGAGCTGCCAGAGTTCAGGGAAGCCTGCCTCTCACGGACAGTGTTGAGGATGATGATGGTGCTTATGCACGAACTTCGTGGCACTGTTCGTCCGCGTAATCCGAGTAACGAGTAAGTATACTCTGTTTGTGATGTCAGTGATGCCACCACTATTTCATGGTCGTCTCCCACATATAAAATTACATTTACATATCATTGGAACGCATGTAAATTGGTTCCATATAGTGCATTTTCTAGATATAATTTTTTTCTAAGGAAAATGACATGTGTTACCTGAATCGACATTGATAAGAAAGTTTGGTCAGTTTAATACAGTTTGCATCTTTTTTTTTCACAGGTGGTACAGGCTGGTGGCCTATCGTTGCTTCACTTGGTGGCTTCACGGGAGGCTCGGACACCGCGTTCGGAGAGTAATACCTGCCTGTGCGGTACTTGCCATTAGACAACATTTCCCCAGTGACAGTGGACAATACCGCGGATTTTCCCTCGATGTGCTGCAACCTCAACTTTACAATGTGTAATGTTTATTATTTATGTTTAATTAAAATCTAAAATAAAGCCCAACATATATTTTAACAATGGTTGTTTTGATTTTTTAAATGAATCTAGTGTATATTCTCCTGGGAGGGTGAGGTATTTATAAACTCACCCCCCTGCCTTCCATGTAGTAGATCCTGCAGCCATCCTCTTACATTCAGTTAGATGGCCTCTCCTTGGTGAGGCCCTGCGGCAAACGGGTCTTGTCTGCACGACCACCGCCCCGATCCACCCCCCGCCTTATCAAAGGCAGTTCGCACCGGGGTACTTGAGCTGCTGGCAAGTGGAGCTGTCAGGGAGCGATAAAGGCCAAGAGGTGCCAAAGACCATGTACACTTCAAAGTGGTCTATAGAGCATGGGTTTGTTGTTCCCATGTCTACCTCCAGACCCCGTGTCTCCTGCCAAGCATCCCCCTCACGCTGGACGGCCCCCTGCAATCCACATAAGTGTGTCTCCATTCACGAGTCTTCCTGTGTCTTGTCTGCACGACCACCGCCCCGATCCACCCCCCGCCCTATCAAAGGCAGTTTGCACCGGGGTACTTGCGCTGCTGGCAAGTGGAGCTGTCAGGGAGCGATAAAGGCCAAGAGGTGCCAAAGACCATGTACACTTCAAAGTGGTCTATAGAGCATGGGTTTGTTGTTCCCATGTCTACCTCCAGACCCCGTGTCTCCTGCCAAGCATCCCCCTCACGCTGGACGGCCCCCTGCAATCCACATAATGCCACGACATATACACGTCATTCATTCACAAACACACCCCTGGTTCGAATTCTTTATAACCCACTTCATATTTCTAATGAGAACTTCTTTGCGCTTTGCTAGTCAACCCGTGAAGGTGCTGGTTATCTGCTCTTCGTCTCTGTGAACTTCCGTGACCACTTTGAGCAAACTCGTCAGTTTGCAACCTGTGAACTGCTCCCTGTTCTACGACAAGAAACTACTCTGATCCCTGCATCTAACTGTTTGTTCGTCAAGGTAAGTCCATGTACCATAATCATTTTGCGTCCAATTTTTTAATTTATATCTATTTGCTAGTAGTCATCAAATTGCATCCATGTTTTCTTTTCGTTCACGACAGTACATGCAAGGAACTAGTCACATGTTCTGAGTTTAGTCAAATTACTTTTTCTATTTTTTGAAAGTTATTGAAATACTTATCCGCATGTGAATAACGTGTATAGTTCCAAGAACCAAAACGGACCTTGCATTGAACCTTTTATGTGTCATTTACTGTTTTAACACATTGGTATTCATAGAGAATTGTTGATCTTTACTTTTCAGAACTTTCCATAATGCCTGCCTGTTCCATTGGCGGTTGCCCTTCGAAGACCCATAACAAATCTGAAGGTACTATAATGCATGTTTTCCCTAAGACAATAGATCAGATAAGAGAATGGGTCCGATATTGCGGATATCCAGCCTCTGAGCTAGAAAGTAGAGTCCTAGAAGTCTTTGCGGACAAGAGGGGTGATCGATACCGCATCTGCAGCAGGCACTTTAGCCCAGACATGTACTCCGCATCATTGCTAATAAAGAAGAAAACACCGCGAGCGAGGCGAAAATTGCTCTCAACCGCTATTCCCACTCTATTCGTCCACATCCCTCCACTGGTGAGTCAAGTTTACGTATTTATCTCTCGGCCTTGCGGTAGTGTGTAGCATTAGCTAACAATAATTTCCCCATTTATGTATCCACTCAATATGAAGGCGGAAGATTCTCCATCCGTGTCGTTATTGCAGTCATCAGCCACTTCAAGCGCCTATCGGGTAATCTTACTTAGCTATTCTGACACTGACTTGTTTTAGGCATGTAAATCAATAGTTTTAATTGATCGTGTAATTATTTTACCTAATGGTACACCCTTGTACTCGTCCTCTAGTCTTTGTTTTCAGTTATAATTATTGTTATCCAAAATAATGCAAGTACTGTCTTTCAGGGAGATGCTGAGGAGTCCAACGCATTGACGACAACCGTAGATGTCACTCAGATGCTCGAGGTACGTTTCCGGACAGTTCCATCGATGGAGATCATCAGATCTTGCATTCTTGTAGCGTGATTGTTACACACAATGTTTCTTTCGTTTTTAGCCATTGATATGTCCTTCTGTCGTCGCCCTCCTATTTGTCTTCTTTTTTCAATATTGTGTTCATTACTAATGAAAGTCCTATGTTTCAGGGAGTCGATGGAGCATTAGTCCAAGTAGAAGGGGGAGCATGCAGTTACGGGTCGGCGCAACAGCTTGCAGAAGTGTGCACCGCAGTTACATCGTCCCTTGATGTTCTTATGCATTTCGAGGTATGGATACTGACAGTTCGATCAAGCGAAATCATATGACGTGATTACATCCGCTATACTTCCTTCTTTATTAACGCAAGTACTATGTTTCAGGGAGATGACGGAGCTTCTTCTACAAGAACATCACCCCTAGTAGTTGATGCAGATCTCTGGGTGGTGACACTTCCAACGATCGAGCAAATCGAATCATATTTACATATCCATTATTTATTTTAGACAACTGATCATTTGTGCAGGTCTATTTAGATGAGCCGTTGACGCCTGCTCAAAGTTTATGTTCTTTTTAACAAAATAGAAAAGCATACTAATGCAATTACTGTGTTTCAGGGAGTTGCTGAAGCGTCATCTTCAATAATATCATCAATGGAAGTCTATGCGGAGCCCGAGGTATGGATCTTGACAGTTCAATCTAACTAGATCAACAATGCGTGAACTATTGTCGTTTGAATGTTCTACACAATGCGTTCATTCGTGTTTTGCTATTGAGATGTACGTATGGGTATTGGTCCCCAAGTACATTTTGTGTTTTCAATATTATTATACATACTAATGAAAGTTCTATGTTTCAGGGAGTCGATGGAGCCTCAGTGAGTGATGGATGTGCTTATCATGAAAATATAGTCGTTGCAGCGCGAGAGGAAGTGGAGACATGCACACACGAGTCGGAGCAACAGCGTCCAGATGTTGAAGTTCGAGGCAAGAAAGTTTCAAAGAAAAGAAAGCAAAAGAAGGTTAGTGTCCTGTTCACTATATTATGTTGTCTTTCACTGTCAATAGTTCAATACTGTAAGTTGTGTTTAAACTGAACATCCCTTTTCTAATCTGTCCTCTAGTTGCGAGTGGGTGTAAGAACTAGATCTACACAGACAGTGAAGCGAACGAGAGATGTTGCTTGTCAAACCTTTTGGCAGGGACTTGAGACTGGAGATGCATCGTGCCAATGGGAAGAATATGAAGTGATTGACAACGGAGCTATACCACCACCAGCCATTGATAGTGAATGTCCTCCTGGTAGTTTGGATGCAGTCGGAGATCAATTCACAGAATCCACACCCGCAAAAAATAAGAGCGCGCGAAAGTTGAAGACATTGTTTTTTTCTCCCATCTCCGGACAAGGAACAGATGTTGCAATGGAAGAGAATGACGTGGACGACAATGAAACACCATCAATATCACTCAGCATAGCGGAAGACGATATCAGAGATTGTACCTTTCATGCGAGTGACATGTCCTCAACGTTACAGGCCGAACCAGCTGGGATGCAGAGTGACAGTATAAGGAAAGAGGCCAAATTCATTGTATTCGATAGCTGTTTGATGGATATTATTATGATGATGAAATGTGGGCATTCGGTTGGTGGGGAAGTATGTGGGGAGCCATTGATTAATGTGACTCGTGCAATTCGAGGCACTAACCTTAAAATACATGCCACCTGTACACAATATCATCCGTTCGCATGGTCTGCACAACCCATGCTGGGGCAACTGCCAGCAGGCAATCTACTTTGTGCAGCGGCCGCACTTTTTAGTGGTTCAAGTTTTAAAAAGTTACAGTATTTCTTTCAGTTTGTGGGAATCCATTTCATTGCGAAAAGTCAGTTCTACAAATACCAAACCGATTATCTATTTCCAGCCATCAGCGAAGCTTGGAGAATGGAAAAAATGTCAATGGAAAGTACATTCGCGGGCAAACGCTTCAGGCTAGCCGGTGATGGACAGTGCGACAGCCCAGGATTTTCAGCCAAGTACTGCACCTACCACTTTCAGGACATGGAAAGTAAGAAAATTGTGAGTTCGGTGGTCGTGCAGGTGTCACAAAGTACATCCTCAGTGGCCATGGAGAAAGTTGGCTTTGTAGCATCATTGCAAGAACTACAATCGCGGGGAATGGTGATCGACCTGATAGCCACGGACAGACACGTTTCAATTGCCAAGACAATGAGAGAACAGTACAAAAATATAAATCACCAATTTGACGTTTGGCATCTTGCAAAATCAATCAATAAAAAATTGTCTGCTGCAGGTAAAAAAAAAGAATTGCAAGGTATTTCACAGTGGTCCAAGTCAATCAGCAACCATCTTTGGTGGAGCTCAAAAACATGTGAAGGGTCGTTGGAAATTCTACTGGAAAAATGGCGGTCAGTAATGTTGCACTGTAGCAACGTACATCGATGGTCGACAAATGAGCATTTCCACAAATGTGAACATGGCCATTTGTCCACAGAGGAGGCACGGAAGAAGAAGTGGTTGATTCCTTCATCACCCACTCACAAAGCCATTGAAAAGATTGTATTTGATAAAACTATAACAAAAGCTTTGAGGGGACTCACGGAATTCTGCCACACAGGAGATTTGGAGGTGTTCCACAATATGTGCCTCAAGTACAGGCCCAAAAGATTGCATTTTGGCATGGAAGGCATGATAAATCGGACTCTTTTAGCGGTCTTGGCACATAACCATAATGTTGGCCGTCAACAAAGTAGGACGACCGGAACTTTAGGGACGCTTCGCTACAATAAGGCCTTCACTAAAAGAAGTAAACAATGGGTGATCAAACCAGTGTTTGAGGATATGCAATATGAGTTTATTGAGAGACTTATCGTAGATGTCCTCGATAGGCACATACATGGAGTGGTGAACGAACCTATGCAGGGGACAACTGCATTGCCACCCAACATTGCCTCTGTTCCATGTCCACCTAAAGCAGAGCTCATTGAGAAATACACATCACGGTTTAAATGATTGTAATTTGATTGTCTGTTCTCTCGAGTCTCCTCATGTTGCAGGCCCATTGCAATTAAACCAAACAGTAATATAAATCATTTTTACAAAAATTATAGAATGTTTCCGTATTGCAAAAACATGGCCGACCCATAGGGACAATAAAAAAAAAGGCACGCAGACAAGATGTCCCTAAAACTAACTGCAGCTAACTAGAAATGTGTGCTCGCTCAAAGTGAAGGTCAGCTGCTTTGATGTTTTGCTCGGGTGGCGGAACGGCCCACGACCCAATATAAGGTTCTATTGTGATTTGACCTTGACAGGCCGGGACCATCCTGAAAGACTAAGAAAAGATAATGAATAAAAATTCAGAAACGAAACGATGAGCCACGTTAATTAGAAGAAGTAACGTCGGCAAAGAAGGAGTGGTGTTTCGGGTCTGCCCTACACAGAGACACAATGGAAAATGCAAATATAATGTAAGTAACTTTTGATGAGTTTATACCGCAATTTCATTACTATACAGTGGCTTTAAAGACGGGTTCAGTTGTACTTGTTCGTTCTATGTGGCATATTGTTTTCTACCGCGCACTATCTTGAGGAGAAACATCTGCTTTTACTGAAGCACCTCAAAACCTTCCTCTTTGCTTCTGCTTTCTCTCTCCCTCTCCCCTGCTACAACTGGTCCACTGTCTGCGACCTCGGTCCTGGGCCCTTCCACTCTCCACCTGCACTGCCTCCCTGTCAACCCCTGCACTGGGGGACTGTCTCAGTATCCTACAGCCGCCCCTTCCCAGCACTTGTTCTGCACTTACCTTGCACTTGCCACCAGCTGGCCCTATTTATTTATTATTTTATGCTACTTACCTTGTACTCCACTCCCCCCCCCCTCCATGCCTCGCCACGCCTTTAAACACTTGTGTACACCCAGTAGCGCTGTCCTCGCTATGATTTTAATAAGGATCTGATGGTGAGACTAATTTCATTTTTTATGTTTTTAGGTACATCATTCACTACTGTCTGTGTCACGAGTACCAGACACCTGCGGACGGGTTCTACAGCCGCCAGTTGCTTCTCCGCGTGAACAACGTTACCACCCTGACCATTTTATGGGACGATCGCCAAGTACAAGTATGCCCTTACGCGGTACTAACGGTTAGATGCAACATACCTACCGTTGTGGTGGCCTAGTGCCTGGTTGTTGGAACAGCCATGCGATTATCAGTGCGACCGAAGAGCTTATTTTTATCGTAAACCAACACCCTGTGTACTGCACACGAACATCGCTTCCCTCAAGACGAACTAATTTGGATCGAGAGCAAAGAAAAATGCAAATCGCTGAATATTCTCTAAACATTTGATGTCCAATAAACGTACTTTGCCAAATGTACAATCTTGCCGTTTGCTTTTAAACCACGGTTTCACATTCCGAATTGTGGCGCTGTATTGTGAGATGCTCTAAGACCCTGTGTACAGCAAAGGACCATCGCGTTCCTCAATACGAACTTTTTGGAACGTGAGCAAATAAAAATGTAAATCGCTGAATATTCTCTAAACATTTGATGTCAAATAAATGTACTTTACCACATTTACAATCTTGCGGTTTGATTTCAAAGTACAGTTTCATATTCCGAATTGTGGCGCGCTGTATTGTGAGCTGATCTGTGTTGATTTCCGGGGTCTGTGTGGAGTCGCGTAGAAGACGCCTGGGCGCGTTTGCCTACGCAGCTCAGTCACGTCACGGATAGAGGCGGGGAATATGAATGTTTTGATAAAGTCTGTTTCAGGGGCGGGGGATTTGATTTAGTGCCGCAAAGGCAGGTGAGCCAGGTCGATGCGGCGGAATGATAGGATTATCACAAAATGGAGGCTGATTTCGAGTGCGATAATGGGCGAAAAGTCGGGTAAGGTCCATAGGAAAGTTTCCTACGATCTACCGATTTATGCTTACAAACACATGGCCGACCCGTAGGGACAATAAAAAAAAAGTCCCGGAACTCTCCTTTAAGGTTTCTGGCTTGGGTGGGGGCTGGATGGTTAAACGGGCCATTATACGCTAAAGCACAGTGTCAATCCTCAAGGTTAGGTAGCAAGGGCAGCGACAGAGATACAGTGATAAGTAAGGCACACACCACAAACCACTTCCCCCAGAGACAGGGGGCTGCAAGGGAACATGCAAGGTCGGAGAGATAAACACACTGGGGTGACGCAAGATAGTAACACAGTAATGTCATGGAGTAATGTCATGGAATATAAGGGAGATGAAAAACCAAAAGAAATTGGGCAAATAATGAGATCTGCGCAGAGACACCATGTGCAGGTACTTATTCTTCAGGAAACACATCTTGGGTTGGAAGATGGACTAACAGCGTGCAAGATTGGGGGTTACAGGCCCCACTCCATCAACTCCAGAGGGGTAGCTACATATATACACCCATCGGTGCAATACAAACTACACAATAAGATAAGTGATGGAGGTCAGTATCTTATGAAATGCAGGGGCTCGGAGTGGTGCTAATCAATTTATAGGCCCAGACTGTGGTCTCAACCAAATTATTTCAGAAATAAGCAAGTCACATACACAAATAACAGTGATACAAAATAATAACAGGAGGCGATTTCAACTTCAAACTCAAGCCAGACCTAGATAGGTCAAACTCCTTCCAGAGACACGCAGGGAAATCAGCTAAGGTTTGGGGGCAAATTGCTGAATATCACACTTGATCCTCTTGGAGGCAGACACCCCTCGAAGAGAGAATATACATACTATTCGATTTGGCATCTTGCATTGATTATATGATTGTCTCCCCAGAGACATCGAGGAATTCCAAGGAATGTGAGATTCTCCCAAGAACACTGTCCGATCACTCCTCTGTGCAGCCCAGAGCCAGGTTTCCCAGATGGAGGTTTAGAAATCAGGCGGTGAGTGATACAGTTTACAGGGAGATTCTCGCTTAGGAAATAGAGAAGTTGTTCCATCACAATATTGACTTGACTGATCATTTCAACACAATATAGGAGGCATTAAATGTCTGTATTGAGGGCATTTGCATGTCCAAAGAGGCAGGCAATCTGAAAACAATGAGAAGAACCCTCTCGCGTCTAGAGGCAGAAATAAAAGTATTGGAAACGGAACAGTCAGTATCAGTTAATTCCTCTGCCACTCTCGATTACGGGAGGCCGAAGAAGAATTCACTAGATTAGAGTCCAGTGAGGTTAAATACTTAGCGGGCCCGGCCATTGCTACAGAACATCGAGAAGGGGATCGCCCGAGCAGGACACTGGCATGGGTGGTCCAGAAGAAAAGGGAAAACATAGACATCATAGAGAATGAAACGCAGACAGGTGAGAAAGTGAGAGACGAGAGAATCAATGGGATCTTTAAGCACTACTATGATGCCCTTAATTCAGCACAATCAGTGAAGGTACACTTTTCTGGATCAGTCAGTGGTAGGATTTATTTATATACAACAGGAACAATGCTCCTTTGATCACAAAAGAACGTGCAATAGATAAGAAATCATATTTGACAGGAAGCACATTGGCGTGAGTTTGAGGGACATTATACCAGGTTGTGGAGTGAAGTGGAGTAAATGGAACAGCCACCGGGGACAATACATAAGTGGACATGCACATAATAAGGACAACCAACATTACACATTTTTAAGTGCAGGTAGGCGGTACGGCCAGCTGTGCTCGGGATGGGACCATGATGGATGAAGTGCTAAAGAGGAGGCAGAGGAATTGAGACACAGGGGCAGGTTAGAGGCGAGGGACAATGTTAGCTAGCCGGCAGATGAGAGGTAGGTTAAGAGGATAACTCGGAGGCTAGGAGATAGGCTTTTAGTTTGGTTTTGAACAAATCTGTGTGGACTTTTTCTCGGATGTGCAGAGGAAGGGAATTTCATGCAAGTGGAGCAAGAAGAGTGAAAGAACGGAAGCAAGAGCAAACAGGGAGGGTGATGAGCCACAAGGGTAGTCAAAGAGGCAGAGCAGAGTTTACGCGAAGGCTGGTAGAGTTGGATAGAGGAGGATAGAAACAGTGGTGCCTTACTGTGGATAATGTGTGAACCAGAGGAAGACATTTAAATCTGGCCCTGTTTTGCATAGTTAGCCATCCAGCCTGATTATGGTACAAGGAGGTAGGTGTGAAGTTAGGGAGTTCAAAGAGAGTCCTGGTAGCAAAGTTAATGATCTTGTTGAGAGGACAGAAAGCATAACGGGGGAGACCAAAGAGGATGCTGGCACAGTGGTCCAGTTTAGAGAAGACAAGAATGGTTAGGAGATGCTTGGCGGTGTTGAAAGGAAGGAAGTGCCTGATTTTTCTAATATTTAAGAGGTTGAGGCGAGCTGCTGCTCCAGTTTTGGAGATGAAAGTAGAGAAGGTGTAAGAAGCGTCATAGATGATGTTGAGGTTTCTAACTGAAGAAGAATAGGGGTGCGTGTCAGGTGTGAACTGGATAGGCAAAAGAGTTGAGAGAAAGCTTTTGGCAAAAAAGTAGAGGACCTCTGTTTTGGTAGAGTTTAACATCAGAATACGTAGTCATCCAATTTAATGGCAGAAAGACAGTTGGAAATTTGATAGATCAGAGGAGAGTTCAGGAAAAGAGAAGATTTGTATATAGTCTGCAAAGAGTTGGTACGAGAACCCAAAGAAGGAGATTAGTGCTCCAAGAGCTGATGTGTAGAGTGTAAAGAGGAGCGGACCCAAGAAATAGCCTTGTGCATCACCAACAGTTAGAGGAGTAAGTTGAGAGGGAGTGTTGCTCCATGAGACTTATCATTGGCGAGGTGCAAGGTGGGATTCAATCCAGGTAAAGGCTCAAATTTGAATCCCAAGAAGAAAGAGTATCAAGGAGATTAGAGTGAATTGACAGTGTCAAAGGCAGCAGACTGGTCAAGGAGAATTAGGATAGAGGATAGGTTGGGGTGCTTAGCAGAGGCAATGAAGTTGGACACATTTCTGAGAGCAGTTTCTGTGGAGTGACCGGTGCAGAAATCTGCTTGTATGGGAATTTGAAGGTTGTGGATGTCTGAGAAATTGGTAAGACGGTTGTACACAATCCTTTCAAACACTTTAGAGAAGTGCTGAAGGGGAGATACAGGGCGAAAGTTATCGGGTACGTTCGGGTCAGGCCCTTGCTTTTTAAGGAGCGGTGACAATGGCTATTTTGGAAACAGAGGGAAAGCAAGCAGAGTCGTAGGACAGGTTAATGAGTTCAGCGAGATGAGAGGCCATTCAAGGCTTGTCTATTGGAGGATCAAGAGGGTCTGGTGGGTCACAAGAGGGGTTAGCCTTCATCAATAGAGATAGGACTTTGTCAGTATTAGTGTGACTAAAGTGGGAGATATAGGCAGAGGATGATGGTAGAGTAGGTGGAGTGTAAAATGGAGGAAGGAGCGTGAACAAGGTCAGGAGAGAGTTTCTAATTTAGGAAATGTTTGCAGCAAATCATTCACCTAGGTCATTTGATGTCAGAGTGGAGTTGATAGTCAGACTTTGGAGGAATCAGGAGTGAGTTTAGGGAGCCCTGTAACTGACGAGGATGGTTGGAGTGAGAGTCAATGAGGGTTAGGTGGATTTGAGAGTGTTCAGGGCAGAGAGGTAAAGTTGTAGGTCCTCATGAGAGTGGGCATGCCTCCATTTGTGCAGCAGCCGACATGTCTGTGCGGAGAGAGCAAATGATACGGGTGACCCATGGTTGAGGATGCTGAGACTTGGGGTGAAAGTAAGTAGTGGGAAGTGAGAAGAGAATGAGTCGTATAGTAGGGATTGGAAGCTAGAGAAGGCAGGGTTGGTGGAAGAGGCACTGGGTATGAAGGAGAAGAGTGAGAACTGTAGGTCAGAGAAAAAGGGGGTATGGCTGAAGATGTACATTTCCTTTTAGTAATGGGTGAAACAAGTGGTGAGGAAAGGTCAATCGTGGTAGAAATAATTGAGTGATCAGATAACGATCAGAACCCTTGGCATGTTATATTAGAGAATTTCATAGTCACAAGGGGAAACAAAACTACTTGAGGGTAACCATTATATCTCTGTACGCAGACAATATGCTTTTGTACGTTAAGGAACCTAAGCATAACCTCACGCAATCATGGTGGATGTGGACAAGTACAGCACCCTATTGGGAGAAGTGTAACGCTCACCTGATTCTCGCAGAGGCGCCGGTCTTGACTGGGCGACTACCGTATCTCCAAAGGTGATGTGTAGCACCTGGTTGGCTCTTGGGCTGGACCTCTGTGCACTGTATGACTGACGTGTAGAGTAAGATGTCTGCAGATAGAAAATATGGGGTTAATGAACTGGGGTTATTGGGGTGTCCCTATCTCTTTCCTCTTCTCCTCTCCTGTAGACCCCCAAAGGTTAACGCTCTCACCTTAGGTAAGTGAATGCCGAGCTCTCCATCTGCCTCGGGGCAGGGTGCTGTAACCAGTTTCTTCACTGGATAGGTAGCGCAGGCCTCTTGACTTCAGAGGACTGCTGTCCGTCGTTTACTGCACGAACGGTAAGTTTTGAGTCATTCAAATGTCTTTAAAGTCTTTAGTAATGATGTCTCTTGTTTTGCAGGGTTCCGGCGATGGCGGATGACGGGCTGAAGTGAGTTGAAGATGGAGCCCGTGTGATGAATAGAAGCGCCTGGAAGCACGTAAGTAAGCGCTTGTTGCCTGCTTCACGATGCGCTCTAACTGTCTTTTTATTTTGCAGGTACGAGTTCGGAGCGGCTGCAGGGTGCCGGAATACCCACTGGATTAGATGTGGAAAGGAGTAATGGCACGTGAGTATTAAAGTTCCCCAATGTCTTTTAACACACCTTGTTTTGTCTTTCAGATGCGGGATGCAGCGCCGAAGGCCTCCGGAGCGTGCAAAGAGTTGGTAAGCTTTTGTCTTTCAGATGCCTGAATGCAGTGTGAAGACCTCCGGAGCGCACGAAGAGTAGGTAAGCCTTTGCCTTTCAGATGCCGGAATGCTAACCTGTTCTTTCTTGTCTTTATAGGTGTTGCTGAAGACTGGATTCAGGATGGTAAGCCTTTGCCTTTCAGATGCCGGAATGCTAACCTGTTCTTTCTTGTCTTTATAGGTGTTGCTGAAGACTGGATTCATGATGGTTAGCCTTTTTCCTTAGGCCCAGGACCGGATGCAGAAGACACGATGAGCGTTCTGCTGCAGAGGTTGGAGAATAACGCAAAGCAAGATTCATCCACCGGGTGTGGTTTAAATAGCCTCCTGTAGTGCTTCGGTGTCTCCTTCCACAGCCACGCCTAGGTAAGAAAAGAGTTCCTGCTTTCCAGAAGAGTTCCAGTGTTCTGAATCTAGGGAGTGGCTCCAGCCCCACCCAACAGGAAAAGTAGTTCCAAACAGAAGGGGATCAGAGGCTCAACTGGCAGGCAAGTAAGCAGCATGGTCTGCTGCAGGTAAGTCCACCCAAGCATTATGAGCCCGGCGCTTCCAGCGCTGGGACTGGGCATATTTATGAGCCTGGTGCCACTGGCGCCAGGACTGGGTCCAAAAGGTCCCAATTGGGACTGGTTGGCACTCGGAACCTGGGTTATGGATCTGCTTCCAAGGGAGTTGGGAAAACCCTGACCTTTTGGAAGCAGAGATCATGACAAGAAGTCAGAGATACTGCCCTTCACATCCAGCACCAAACAGGAAGACACTCTAGCAAACTTCAAATGGTGTGTGATGGCATTAAGTACTTTGGAATAGCAGTATCAACTAACATGGTCACCCTGAACATGGAAAATTACACCAAAACCCTAATGTTATGGAAGCCAAGGTGAATGCTTGAATTTTTCTACCAATTTTACAGGCGGCTAGAATATCTCTGGCAGAAATGGCGGTGGTGGTGCCAACATTATAATACATCTTCAATAACTGACCTATAATCCCCAACACTATCTTCTGCCACAGAATTAAAAGCATGATGATCAATTTCGTCTGGGCAGGCAAACAACCCAGGATAGCCTATGACATACTGACAAACCGTACGAGAGCGGTGGCCTAGACTACCCAGACCTTTTTTAAGTCTATTATCTATTCTATTCTAAAAAGTTCTTATAGCGGCGCAAGCATAATATGCAACATGGTGGTACACCACAGCGCTGGAGTATCCCCATGTCAGGATCGGAAGAGCAACAACACACTCAGACAGCCTGACGTCTATACTTTGGGGCAAATATAAGCACAGCAAAGGAAGTACAGCCTGTAGACACTACATTCCATGTGTGGGATAAAAATCACAAAAGTGCTGGAGGAGAAACGCCTCTTCTCTCCAAAATTCTCCATACATGCAGTGAGGGATTGAAATAACATTCGAAGGATTGTTCAAGTCCCATTTTAATAGACTAAATATACATACACTGCAGGAGATATTCGTAGATGGGCATATGCTTTCAGCAACTCCAAGAACGTGGGGCATAGAATGCAAACACTATTTTCCTTGGCAGGGAGGATAGCTCAGGGGCAACGCATGTGTCTTGGAAGCCAAACAGGGCATAGCAACACAGGTATGAATCCCAGGTTTGCGCTTAGAAACTGGTCCCTGATATTCAGCGCTATAAAAGAACAATTATAATAATTATACTACAGATTCAAACACTTGATTCAGACAGTTCCAGAGCATCCCTGGGGAACCATTCCCATCACCCAAAGCTTAACATATAATGGAACCACCCAGATACACCACACTGGTATCATCAATATACAAAATCATCAAAACACAAATGGTGGAGGAACTGAATAACTTATGGAACAAATGGGAGAACACTCTGTGTAGGGCTATCGCGGATCGCCGGTGGAAATCTGCTTGTATGTAACCCAGAAGAAAAGAGATGAATAACAGACACAGGCTCACACCCTATAAGTCCTTACACCAAATGTACTAACACCCCTTTTAGGCTCCAATCCTACTACCCAGAGATATCAGCCGAATGCAGTAAGTGGCACGAACAAGAAGCAGATTTCATACACTTGGCTTGGCAATGTCCTAGGATGAAAAAAGTTTGGCAACAAATATGGTAGATGAAAATCGTAGGCGATCATGTCCCTGAGGCCCCCCTTTAGCTGGCGACCTGGCATATTTGAAGGAGAATGAGACAGAGTCTTAGGAATTGCATCAGTGATGGCAAGCTCACTAATAGACAGATCCTGGTTGAAAGGTCCTTGACCCACTCTAAAAAGTGTCTGTGCGCTATGTCTAACAGCAAACTGAAGGAGTCCCAGTTTGCTGCAGCGCTGCAGACCAGGAGTAGACAAACAGATATTTGGTCCCACTAAGAAGTGATCTGGATAAGGAAGTAGAGTACACAGCTGGGATCAATGAAGGAAGGGACGAGAGCTGGTTTGGCTAGTGAGTGGTAAGCGAGAGACCACTTCAACAGCCCAGATTGTGTGATGGGGTTTCTAGACAGATGGGGGGTGGGAGGGAGGTGCACGACACACTGAGATGAGGATGATTTTAACTGTAATGTTGGTGCTGGGGGAGTTGGACGGGGAATGGTAAGGGGGAAATGTGGCTGAAATTCGGTGAGACCTAACTATTAAATGGTATTGTTGCGTGGAAATGTGACACTGTGCAGTTGTTGTGAGGTTATGAATATAATCAAGTAAAAAAATATTTTAAAAAATAAACAAACAAGAAGTCACAGTCTGGCGCAATCATTGCTAAAGCCGTGAGGAGTGCACCCACAATGGAAACCAGAACACCTAAACTTTGTGGTGTATGATCGATAGAAAGAATAATGGACCTAGTAGGGGTGGTCCATGTGTTTTAGAAGTGGTCCTGGAGTCAGCTGGCATATACAATGGCCACTGCAAGACTAACATTTTAAGTTCAGTCAAGGACATGTGTCACCTTGGGAATCATGAGGCCCAAAAAGTCCACAGCTCTTGCTACTACACACTGGAAACACCTGAAATCTACCCTCAAAGGGGATGGAATCAGTCTAATTTCCAAATCCAGAGAAGTGCTAAGGTCATTATCTCATGCAGGCACTGGACCAGGTCCCTAGGAATAATACCAACTAGGGAATCCGTCCGTAACTCCTGAGGGAGGTCAAAAGCTACTATTCTTTGCAGCTGATTCTAGGTCTCATTGCCATTTTATTCCACCACGGAGATCAAATATAACCTGGCCAGAGTGGCACTGAGCGAGGCAGCCCTCGTTTAGAGAAATGTGTTAAATAATGAGAACCCTGCCAGGGCCTCTATTAAAGCTAATAGATGGAGTCACCAAAGTCAGAGGGAATGGTGCTGCTAGATCTAGATGCTGAAGCCAGGGGCAGCAGTACCATCACTACTAAAACTATAGTTGCAAGCATAGGGGTCGACACAGTGGTGGCAAAGACTGTATGAGACTTGTGACCAAGCATGAGGGTGAGCAGTTGTTAAGTCACCACTGTCCAATAAAGGAGCAGAGGGCATAAGAATTGGTCAAGACCGGCGCCTTTTTGACAACACCCAGCATGGCTAACTAGAAGGTCCCAATTCAGCAGCACTTTAAAAGGAGGTAGGAAAGATAGGAATGTCAGAACTTAACATTGCAGAGGCAGACTCACATGATGCTTGGACAGAAGCCTTGGGCCTGTGATGGTGATCGGAGGAGGACAAAGAATGATGGTGAGAAGAAGGCACACAGCATGATTGCCATCTTTTCTTCTCATCTCTGCCTTCCGCTCCAGGCAAATGTTCTGTCTTCAGTTCTTTCTGCTGGATCCATATGCAGAGAAGAGTTGCTCATAAGAGAGAGGGATCACCTCTGCCCTTGCCCATCCTGCTCAGAGCTAGACCAACTTTGGCACCTGTTACTTCACAAACTAAGGGTCCCGTGGGAGGAAGCCCAATGTTATCTATCCTAGTCCTGCCCAAGACACCACACACTGCATCTGTTGGGGCCAGAAACCAATATTTTCCTGCATTAGTGATCAAGGCTTAAAGCCAGACTTAGGAGACATGATGCAGTCACAATTTAAGAAGTGGCTTTTCCACACATAAAAAAAGAACGGAGGTAAATGAGTGTTACCAGAAATATATACATACACAAACTGTACGACCTCATTTTAGGTGCAATGGGGGCACTGACGCAATCTCACGAAACTGATGAATGGCCCACAAAGCAAGATGAGCTTGCCTATAAATATCAGGTGAGGAGAGTGCAAAACATGTACAAACATAACAATCAGTGGAAAGCTAGACATTGCCCAGAAACTACCTACTTGCTTCCAAAGATAACAAAAAGGGACCATGACCCTTGCCCTGGAAATGCTAACTGTCCCTCAGCTCACCCGCTTCCTGCCCATTGTCACCGGTTCCAAACCTTCCAGGTCAGCTTCCTACTTTTCAGATTCATAACATACTGTGATGGGATCCGCACAGAGCTAAAGACATAAGTCTCCACCTTATGTGTTCCCAGGGCAGGTGAAAATGTCCAACTTTGTTTTTGGTTGGTGAGAACCCATTGAATTGTAGGAGCGTGTAAGGCGCTTGGTGGGTGAGAAAACTGATCACATGGCGGGTGACACCCACCGAAAGCGGGTGAGTTGAGAGGAATGCGCATAATGCCCCCTAGTGGCTGAAAATGTTTCTGGAACAGTCTACGACTCGAATTCTATTTAAAAATATGAGATATAGGACAGTGGAAAATATCCATTAAAATAACATTTCTTTGATTTTCTGCATATTCAGAACGGTCAGTCTCAACCACAGTGATCTTCTCGCAGATAGGTTGTTTGCAAAGGGCTCTGTAATAAACTTAAAAGCACACATTCTTTGAGTGAAAGCAAAACATTCTTATAGTTGTCTGCTAGGAAGTAAGCAGAATGTTTTGTACATCCCAGAGCAACATGTCATTATGGCCTAGGAGTGCTAATGTATTGGCTGCTCTTAACAGGCCAAATTTGTGCGGAGTGGTGCCAGTCTGACGAATCCATCCTTCTGTTGCCATTAGGCAGAGAAGATGTGTAAGATGATGTGAAGCAAAGGATCCAGGACATTTCTTCGGGACAGGGGATACCACTCAATGATAGAGAGAGTGGATCTGGTTCAGCAGCCGTGTATTTTTCAAGTCTCTGGAAGTTGATTATTGAAGCTGGTGAAAGGAAAATATCTAGCATTTGCTCAGGAGACTAGACAATACTAGAATAAGGAGAGGATTCCTTCATTGCAGCTTTGCAAAAACTATGCTTTGTTTGCAAGTGAGTAAGCAATGTTAAACTTTGCTGTTACAGATCTAGAGACATCGGACAAAATCTTGTCTTTAATAGAATGAAGACTTCCTGAGCTGTAAGCGTGGGCAATCTTTATTCTATGACAAGACAGGAGGCTCGCATTATGCTTGTTCAAAGCTCGCCACCACTCTATTAGTTATGTCAGACACAAGCTTGAAGTAAAATGTCTTAAAAGTCGACTCAGGGGACCAATCGGCTGATTTCATGATATCCTGAAGGGACACCCCTGCTGAAAAGGCTCTAGACGCCATCGCGCCCCTAGCAGAATGCATGCCAAACTGGGCTAGGTCTATCTCTGCCCAATGCATAACCTCTCGCACCCATCTGGCAATTGTCACTGTTGCTACTGCATGGAAAGGCTTTCTACGCGCTATTAGCAGCTGAGTTACTCCTCTAGGTCTTAGGTGCGCCGTTGCAGTTTCGTAATGTTTAATACATTGTCCTAGGCACAGCTTCTTATTCTCAACAAAGTAGGGGTAGGAGATAATTTTAGAATCTGTTTTTGTTCGTTTAGCGATGGTAAAGGCTACTCCATCTGGGTAGAATATTTTCTTATCAATCTCTAGTGCCTTCATGTTGGATACTCTAAGGCGCGCCTGATAGCTGGGATTGAGAAAGATGTTTGTTCTCTGGCCATGTGAGGAACAGTGTGAAAATGTCTCTGACATCCCACAATACTGCGTATTTCGGTTCAGGAAGCATTTTCAGCTTCATCCCGCTCAGTAATCGCAGGACTGTGGGGTGTTCGCCAACGGCGGCATTCTCTATTCTGTTACGTCCTGCTGAAATAGTCAATCTAAAACACACCTATAGTCCTAAAGGCGCTACCTTCTTGACATTTTTCTGCTAAGAAAGTGAGTATCTGTACTACAGGGGCAGAAACGAGGTCCAGACCATGCTCTGTGCACCACTGGGTCCAACTGTTCCATGCAGCGTTGTAGCTCCTGATGGTGGAAGGCGCCCAGGAATCTCTTATGCAATCTGCAGCGAGATGCAAAATGCCTGGCAAATCCCACTTTCTCCTGAAACCTTGCAGGCCATCAACCGCAATGTGCCCGCCGTTCTTAGCGGGTGTCTCTGTGCGGCAGGACCGAGCAGGAGGTCCGGCTGATGATGAACTGTCCTCGGAAAATCCGTAGAAAGTTCCATCGCTACTGGAAACCAGGGCTGCGATTTCCATATGGGGAGTATAATCACTAGCTCCACCTGCTCTCTGCGAACTTTCGCTAATGTTCTTGTAATCATGAGAAACAGAGGGAAGGCATAGTGGATCGCTCCGCTCCATGGTTGGATGAATGCGAGCTGTACCCGGTTCTATTCTCCAGCTGAAGTATATCAGAGTTTTGTGGGTCCAGTCTGGACGCAAATAGATCTATATGTAAGAGACCCTAGAGTTTCTGCAACTCCTTGAAGACTCGCAGGTGTAGCTTCCAGTCGCTGGAATCCACAAGATATCGCGAGTTCCAGTCTGCTACCTCGTTGAGAGTGCCTGGTAAGCATTCTGCTGAGACTGTTATCTGATTCTGGAGGCAATAATGCCAGAAGTCTTTTGCCAGTTCTGCTAGCAGTTTGGACTTCGTTCCTCCTAATTTGTTGATATACCGCACTGCTGAGATGTTGTTCATCTTGAGCAGCACGCAACATTTGTCTCTGTCCTTCGTGAATGTGCGGACCGTGAATGAGCCTGCCAATAACTCGAGACAATTTATGTGGAGTCGCAATTCTTGCTCTGACTATTTCCCTTCTGTCTCCTTGTGTTCGCATCAGGCCCCCCATCCTGATCTGCTCGCACTCTGACTCTATGATGAGGTCTGGAGAGTCCCCCAAAATAGCTCGGCCATTCCAGGCTTCCATATTCTGGAGCCACCAGTGTAGCTCTGTAATGGCATCGGCATCTAGTGTCACCAATTGATGATAACCGAGTCCTCCTTGTAGGTGTCTTATTTTTAACCTCTGTAGGGCTCGATAGTGGAGGGGACTGGGAAAAATCGCTTCAATAGAGGCTGCAAGCAGACCCACTACCCTGGCGAGGCTCCTTAGTGAAATCACTCTCTTCGCTATCACGAGCTTGAGTTCTTTCTTTATCGCTCTTACTTTGCGCTGTGGAAGCTCGAGCGTTGCTTTGAGGGTATCTATATTGAAACCTAGGAATTTCAGGTTCTGGACAGGTGCTAATTGGGATTTGTCTAAGTTCACTACAAATCCGAGTGATGACAGGAGCGAGAAGATCCAATGGACGCTCTTGGTGAGAGACACCTTGTCCGGGCCTAGCACGAGAATATCGTCTGGGTAAATAATAATGCGAATCCCTCTCTCTCTTATGGCCGCTGCAACAGGTCTCATCAATTTCGTAAACGCCCAGGGAGCTGATGCTAGGCCGAATGGTAGACATGTGAAACGCCATGTTTCTCCGTTCCATCAGAATCGGAAATACCTCTGAAATTCCTGAGCTATCGGAATCGTCAGGTAAGTGTCCTTGAGATCGAGGCGAGCCAACCAATCTCCTGCACAAAGGAGGTCTCGGAGCAGATGGATACCTTCCATCTTGAAGTGGTTTTATACAAGCCACTCGTTCAAACTTTTTAAATTCATGACTGGCTGTATCTTGTCCCCTGTGTGTACTAAGAACATATTGCTGAGGAACCCCGGTCCTCCATGAATCTCTCGCTCTATGACATTTTTGTTTTTCAATTTGAGCAGTTCGCTGTGAAACAGTGCAGCTTCCTCGCTTGCCATGTGAATGGGACATGGTTCTGAACTCTGAAAGGGATTCCCCACAAAATCTAGACGTAGACCTGCTACTGCTTGCAACACCCATGCATTGCGCGACAAAGGTTGCCATGCGTTTAGAAACGGAAGGGTTCTCCCTCCTACTCTCATGTTCACTGCACTCACCTCCTGATGCATTAGGTTGATGATAGGATCCTCTCCCTTTGCGGCCTCTGGGAAACCTGGATCTGGTCGGGAAGAAGGTGTCTTGTTTCCCTTCCCAGTACTGGGCGCGCGGCCCCTGGGGTCTGCGGTTATAATTGAAGCGACCGGACGCACAACCCCGCTGTCGTCCGGTCCCGTAAAAAACTCGACCCGAGAAAATCTTCATTGAACTCTGGGCCCTCTCCAGTGCTGAATATGTGCCCACAAACAGACATTTCCTGAGCGAATGCTTTGCCAAATAACAGGCCTTTGGCACTTTCGCCTGCCTCGTAAGAGGCTAGGTCGCTTAGTTTGCTGTCAATTTTCAGCAAAACACCTCTTCTCCTTTCTGACGAGAGCACCCAGTTCGCGTTCCCTAGGAGACAAACCGCTCTTTGGGCCCAGTTCGCCAGAGCGGGAACGTCCACTGGTGCCCCAGTATCTTTTGCTTTCTCCGCTAGATCCATTATTTTGGCTAATGGACATGCAATATTGAGGAGCTTGTCCTGGCACCCTTGCCATGCACGGTCAACTCCTTTCCTGATGTCTCGTGCGGTTTTAGTTACAAATGTGACCATCCTAGGATCTAGGTCTGGTGTATCTGCTAGCTTCTCCGGCAAGTCTGGCCTGGGACACTCTGATCGCATACATGATCGCACTTCTCGTTCGAGCGGTTTACGTATGTGCTGTGCCATGTAAGCTGCCACTCTAGGCAATGGCACCCACTCAGACGATTTCGGGTGCCTGATAGCCTCCGGGTCAAACATGTCAGCGGTGGTATCTCCATCTTGAGGGTCGACCTCCTCTTCGATATGTTGGAAGGTGTCGTTCTCATCTCCTCCCTCATCGTCAGGCATATAGCCTTCATCGTTGTCCCCTGGATTGTTCACCCCTGGGGCAGAGAGTCTGTCCTGGCATTCTTTTTTCTTTTCCAGGAAGGCTCTTTGTAGCCTTGCGACAGGGTCGCTCATTCCTTGGGGAGCAGTATCCTCCCTTTCCAAGTTGGCGAGGGTGGGGGGGGCAAAGAGTTCTTGCTCTTCCGAGCTGCTTTACGCCCCTCAAAATCAACCCCTGTGGGGTGTCTGGCTGACGGGCCCTCTCCGGGGCTATCTGCTCTTCTTTTTCTGGCGAGGCGAGCTTGCTGTTCTGCCATTATAGCCTCCAAGACTTCCAATCTTTGTGTGATAGGCTGGACTCCTTGTGAGACTGCTTTGGTGAGTGAGTCTCCCAGCACTTGCTTAAAACTTTGGGAGAGGTCATCTTGCTGGTAAGGGCCTTCTTCCCATTCCTCTTCAGACCACTCTGGTGAAGTGGATGGAGTTTGACCAGGGCTGTTGCATTGAGCCATATTTTTAGTTGGCAGTGCCAAATCTATGTTGTCAGCCAAGGGGATTTAACAAGTTCTTGCCTTGTCTCTTGCTCCGTCAGCCTGACAGGCTATGTTCTACTGAGAAATGTCTTGGAAGGAATCAGTCCTTCGATTTATAATTCCCTTTTGTTTTGTTTTTTTTATATGAAAATCGCTTGTGAGGCTGTGGAGTTCCGTCCGCTTCGCGATCTCCCTGTTAAATTGTGCGCGCAGGGGATGCCGGGAGAATAATCCTCTCTTTGGTCCTAATGCTCACCGGGTTCGCCGGCGCGGCTTCGTAATATGGAAAGGAGCGGGGCAGACTGCCTGAGGCGAGTGCGTTTGCTCGCGGCGACGGCCACGCGACCTACTTCACAAACAACGGCGGTTTTAGTCACCTGCACTCCGTCGACTACGGAGTAAGAAATGCGCTTCTCTGGCAATCACGCGCTGGTAACACTAACGCTAGTATAGCACCAAGTATGCTTCTCGCGCGCCCTATAAAATGAATTCTGAGAAAATACGAAAGCAATTAAGCCCAATATAGAAGCTTGTCAAACATGAGGTACTTATCTTTCTTGGGCTGCAAAAAGAAAGAGGAAAGGACCTGGGGTGAGGGGTTCTTATGGACTGACCTGCAAGCTGATAGGTGCAGGAGTAGAGGTCAGGACTACCTAAACCCAGAGGATCATGGGAACCATGGTTTTGAAGCATGATGTTGAGAACTTTCCTGATTTTGAGAACTTTTAAATCCAAATTTACATATTATTTCTAAAATGGACCGAAAATAAGTTATAAATGTTGTAGTTTTAAAAGTTATAAGTTGAAAAGCTGTCGTGGCAGTAATAAAGAAATTATAGCATAATGTGAGCCTCCTGTCTTGTCATAGAATGAGACCAAAGACTTGTGATGATGCAGATGCTCTATGTGCAGCAAGGGTGTCAGAGTGAGCAGACTACAGAGAATGCCATATTTGATGAATCCCCCCACTGAACCTTTCTAGAGGCTGCAGTCCAAAAGCTGAGACCTCCAAAGAGGCTTTGGCGAACACTGAAGTTTCTTGGAGGTTACTCCCTGATCGATTCCCTTAATACACTTCAGCCTACCCAGCCCTACCGAAAAGGGTTGTATTGGCCACTTTGACACCCCAAAAATAGGCAAATACTCCCCAAAAATTAAAATAGGTAGTAAAAATACAAAAAAGAGAGACATATGGCCATGTGCCCCTGCTTTCACTCACACAGCTCCATGGATGTGTTTGGACCAGCAGTGCACGTAGTACCACAGGAAGAAATTGCTATTATTGCTGCCTGATTGGAAGATGTAAACAAGTACTTTTTAATGTGTATGAATAAGTGCAAAGAAATTATTTCAAAAACATTTCCGTTTCCCAGTTAAAACATATTTTACTTGCTTATGCAATACTCCCATTGGGAATCGGACTTACATTTTTACTCCCAAAAAATCATTTTACTCCCAACTTCAAAGAATAGGGAGTAAAATACTCCCACTTCAAAATCTAATCTTGAGCACTGAGCCTACAATTAGGCATCTTTTGGCAAATTAGGCAGCAATCTATGGTGTAAGTGTCCAATGGACAATGATCGGTGCATGGCCATCTTTATTGAGATTTCTGCCACCAATGGAGCCACATTTGCCAAACAGAGTTGCTGCTAATACAGAAGACAAGGGAGGTTCTGACCCACTGGGGAAAAGGAAAGACGCAATACCAGTACTACCTTCACAGAAAGCTAAGCCAAGGAAAGGCACCAACGAATCTCCAGAAACTTCCTTAAAAAAATTGGAGAAAATTTAAAAAGCTACTGTTAGTGTCCAGAGAGCCTCTCTGCAAAAAAATACAAATAAACTAACCCCAACAACTATCAATAAAGGGCATGATCGGACAATGGATCAGATAAGATGCATTGAAGTGACAGGAGTTATTTTCTCCATTCATCATGCAAGGATCATCCCTTTCATTTTTTCCTTTTCCATACAAGTAGATGTAAAACAGAGGTTTTTCTTTTTGTTTTTTCAAGACAAGGTGGTCAATATGCAAAACATTTGGAAAGTGTAGTGCTTTTATTTTAAGTAAAGTTTGCCAAGATTAGACCCTTTCAAGAAGCTATTCAGTGTTCAACAATGTGAATCAATATCTCATTCTGTTTTTTGAAATTCTAAATCAAGCTACTGCCCAATTATCAAAATCCTTACTTAGATGGAGGAAGGAGTAGAGAAATAAAATTCAACTGACTGAACTATTGCCACAAAGCCAAGTTGATACCCAAAACCTTTTTGCATTCCCTCTCATGGTTTGAAAACTACAAAATAAGGTTCTAGCACTGCTTGCATCTGACGTATTGTACTAGTAAAGTAGGGAAACCGAGGACTTCACAGGGTTTAAAAAATCCCTAAACATGCAGTTTGTGCACGCTGTTTGAATTTTAAAACTAGAGCTTTTTTTCTACTCTTAACATTTTCACAATGGCACACAATTATTATGAATAAGGATGAATCGCTGAAAAAGAATAGCTTTGCTATTTTACAGAAGTGTTGCAAGGATTGGCACTCATTCATACTGCTGTGAATAAGAAATGGCCTGCACACCAGGTGCCATGGATCCGTGGCCATTCTGTCATTTGGGGGTCACACAACTCCACCTAGACAAAAAGAGCTACCATGCACTAGAAATGATCAGATTCGTATCTCTGCAGCTTTTAGTAGGTGAGATGTCTGATTTTTAGAGTCATATGGTTGTTTCAGGGTACCACTGATGAAGAGAGAGGATAGAAAAGGTAAACGATAAAGCAGAAGGTGGAATGTACGACCTCCTTTACTTTTTAATTTGATAAGGTCTTCTGTTCCATTTGCAAGGCAATCCTATCATTAACAGTTTTCTTTAGTGTTTCCAGCAAGTCTCATGTCACCATGAGCATGTTTATGTAGACCGTGCGTTTTTAGCTATAAGCACTTTCCATTCTGGGACTTGTGTGCAGGCATGATGCAAAAAAGGCTCTTTGCAAACATTCTGTGCCTGGATAAAAGTGCTCAAGATAACATGTGGCCAGTTGGCAACCCTCGTCTACCAAACGAAACCTTGCTGATTAAAGGCGAATTGGAAAGACTGATTTTGAATCTTGACCTCTTGGGGAAGGGTGGAGTCGTTGTTCTTATCGACCAGTGTAAATCGGTGCTTCACCCCAGAAGTCTCATAGAATTAAATCTTAAATTCAAGGTTCTAACCAACGTTCACAGCACAATCTCTCAACGAGAATTGTTTTTCCACGATATAAGATTAATTGTGATTACGAGTGATTTATTATGCATTTATTATTTTTCTTTCCATGCTTGTCTTTTATTTTTAATTTATCTAAATGCTACATGTTGTGTGTACATGAACTTGCCACAAACCATGAAGTTAATGTTTTCAAACATGGCACATAAGGTTTACGAGCTTGCAAAGGACCCCTCCACCAAGGAAGCAGCTACGCAATTTCAAAGCTACTCTCTATGTAGTGATGGGAAAACTGAAGAAAAGCGTGCATGACACTGGCAGTGATTGCCACATCGAATACCTAATGGTACTGTTGTTTACAGCATAATTTAGAGAAATCCCTCCCACCTAATGCGATAGATGCCATCAACCACTGAACGGTATAGAGTCATGCCATTCTTCTCACACATCCGGTCCACGAAGATGCTTTTCATGAAGAAACAGGATTGATCAGTTTCAACTGCAGTGTAAAAAAATCCCTTTAAACTCCCCTGAACAGCAAAATACTCACAACATATGACCCTTCCAGTCTGGATACTGTAGAAGGGGAGCTTCAACGTGGTTCATGTCGCTCTGGGTCAACTTTGTTATCCAGCAGAGATGATAGAAAAAATAAGAAAACACGTGAAAACCCACGGACAGTGCCAGACCACATACCACAACAATTAAATTAGGTTTCCATGAGGAGGTCATTTGTAATGTCATAATTAATATACAGAGAAAGTAGAGATGCACTGCTAACTTGATGGTTGAATTGTCTATTTTTTTTTATTTAATTCATAGCAATTTTCACTATGTTTTTTTCAAAAAGACTTATTAGTACCAGATTACAGTGGTACACAGAGTGGCAGAAGAATATGCAGCAATGTGACCAAAAGCGTTAACCTTTTTTTTTTCTCCAAAATGTGTTTATTTGAAACCAATGCAAGGTGACAACAGACAAACATCAGCAGGTAGCAGGAATTAGGCAAATACCTTCCCCGGTTACCCCCCTCCTTGACCCTTCCAGCATAGAGCCTCCCCTCGAGTTCAGGTCTCCAGTACCGTCTCAGGCTCCGTCTCCCCCTGGGGCTTCTTTTCTACGCTGAGCACTCTCTGGGCATGTTGGGTTTTAAATGTTAATGCCGGATAGGCTTCATCATGTTCCAGGAAAGGGGCCCAGATATCCGAGAAACGGTGGAGAAGTCCCGCTGCTGTCACTTTCTCTGCAATTAAGATGTCCCACATCTTTCCCCACCAGCGTGTCATTAGAGGACCCTCTGTTTTCCAGGTGTGTGCCACCTCAATTCTCCCTGCAGGGAGGCACTGGGTTATCAGTTTGGCTTTTCTGCCGGATCGGGGGTACACCCCCGGGCTCCAATGAAAGCACCATGTCGGTAATGTTCTCAATGGTGGCTAGACATAGTGTCCAGAAGAGTTTCACCTTGGGACAAAGCCACCACATATGATAGAAGGAGCCCGGTTGGCCGCAGAGTCTCCAGCAAGCAGGGTCTAGTGCATGGTTCATATGGTGGAGCCGCAGGGGAGGGTACTACCAGCGCAGTAGGATTTTATATGCACCTTCCCTATTCATGATGCAGGGGGAAGAGGCGTGAATTCTCGTCCATATATCCACCCATTCTTGGTTTTCTATACGCCTGCCCAAGTCGGCTTCCCATTGTGCCATATAGGATGCTTTCGCGGAGAGAAAATCCACCTGCAGGCGTCTATATAGGGTGGACATTCTTCCCTGCTCCGGGGGCTCTAGCAGGGTAAGTTCGAGAGCTGTTGCGGTGCGTGTTGCAGCCTGACGCGTGTGCGGATGGGAGCAACAGTGGCGGAGCTGGATTCTGTCCGTCTCCAAGAGGTGAAAGGCCTACTTGCATTGTTCGAAAGTGCGGGGCTCGCCCCCCACGAAGAGCTGGCTCAGAGTTGTCAGGCCTCCTGCAGTCCAGTTTTAAACCTTTCGGGGGTGAATACCTGGGGAGAATGCTGGGTTGTGAAAAACCCGGGGCGGATGGGCCCAGTCCTCTTGGGACCCCCCCCCCCTTGCGCCTCAAGGCCCAGTCCTACAGACAAAGGGTTTGGGTGGTAGAAGATAGCATCTTGTCCCATCGCGGGCAATGTAGATGCTTGATGTGTGGCAAGAACTGCAGCGGCAGGGTGAGCCGCGGTTGTTCTGTTCCTACCCATCTTGGAGGGTTGTCGGTCAACATCCAGTCGTGAGATTGGGCTAGTTGAGCTGCCACTCGGTTGTTCTGCTCCTACCCATCTTGGAGGGTTGTCGGTCAACATCCAGTCGTGAGATTGGGCTAGTTGAGCTGCCACTTGGTAGTTTCGTAAGTTGGGGACTCCAAGCCCGCCTAGTTTGGGATCCCCGATCATTGCGTTCTGTGAGATCCTTGCTTTTCTGCCCCTCCAAATGAACTGAAGCATTTTCCTTTGTAATTTGCATATTGCCGCGAGGGGGATTGCGACAGGTAGTGAAGCACTCGCATAGAGGAGCCTGGGAAGGAGGTTCCTTTTGCAGGCTGTAATGCGTCCCATCAGGGAGATTTCCTGTGCTGACCAGCGTTCCAGGTCCCTTTCGAGCTCTTTGAAGAGGGGAGGGAAGTTAACTCTATATGTATCCCTCGGGTTTGCAGGGATCTGCACTCCCAGGTATGGGATCGATTTCTTTTCCCATTGGATGGGGCTGAGAGTTTCAATTTCCTCAGGGGACAGGCCAATCCCCAGGGCGACGGATTTGCTAAAATTGATGGTGAAGCATGTGACCCTCCCAAAGGCGTCAATTTCTGAAAGGGCCTGCCCAATTGAGTGTGCATCCGTAATGGTCAGGAGCACACCCTCTGCGTAAAGGGCTATTTTGTGTTGGGATGAGCCCACCTGTAGGTCCTTAATATTGGTGTTCAGTCTGATTCTTTGGGCAAAAGGTTCCATAACCAGGGAAAATAATAGGGGGGTTGGGGGACAGCGGCATCCTTGTCTAGTCCCACAATTCAGCGCAATTGGGTCGGAGAGTGTGGCGTTAACCCTGAGGAGGGTTTTCGGGGATCTGTAGTTGGCCATGACCATGTCTCGGAAGGCTGGGCCAAAGCGGAACCCCTCCAAAGTAAGCTGCATGAATTCCCAGTCAACTTTGTCGAATGCCTTGGTGGCGTCTAAGGCCAGGAGTGCCATTTTCTGTGAATCCTGGGCTACAATGTCAATTAAGTTCAGGGTTCTGCATTTGTTGTCCCCTGTGGATCTGTTCAAGATGAAGCCCTTTTGGTTGGGATTGATTATATTGGGCAAGATCTGTGATAGGCGGTTTGCAAGCACTTTGGAGTAAACACTGGCGTCTATATTTAAAAGGGCAATTGGTCTGTATGAGGCTATTTCTTTCGGGTTCTTGGCTGGCTTAGGGAGGAGAATGGTGATCGATTCCTGCATGGAGGGGGATACCTTACCCGAGTCCCTAAAGGAATTGAAGAGTTTGACCAAGGAGGGTGGATCAGCTAGGGGTGAAAAATCTTGAAGAACTTGATGGAGTAGCCATCGGGACCTGGAGCTCTGGGTTAAAGAGCCTTGATGACTGCCTCAATCTCCTCCCCTGTGATTGGAGTGTCCAGGGCTTCCCAAGCCGAATCATTAATTTGTGAGAGGGGTGCCTTCTGTAAGAATTCTCGCTGTTGGTTAGGGTCTCGTGGGGGCGCGTTCAACACCTGTTTCGTGTGGTCTATTGCGAGCTGTAGTTTCTCCTGATCTGAGTATTGCACCACCCCCTGATGGTCCCGAAGTCCGGTGATGGTGTTCCTCCTATGTACTTTGGCTAGCTTTGCCACCATTCATTTGTTTGCTATGTTGTTTCTGGAATAATAGAATTGTTTAGCCTTCGCCAGTTGGTGTGCCGTGTGTTCTGCGTAATGTGCTTCCAGCTTATTTTGGGCGGTGCGGGCGGCGCGTTGGGTTTTTGGGATCCAACCCTTCTGCTTGTGGATCCTTTCCGCTGATCAGAGTTCCTCCTCAAGCTCTGAGCGTGCCTAGCGTAGGCATTTATGATAAGCTGCTCCCTGGGCTATCAGCTCCCCCCTATGACTGCCTTCATGGCATCCCAAGTATTCACCGGAGTAGTGTCTTCGTAAGGGTTTTCGCTTAAGAAGTTCTGGATGAACTTGGCGATGAGTCTTTCAGAGCCATGTCATTGAGCATGGGATCACATAAGGACCAACTGTGTCGGGGGTTCGGAAAAGCACCATGCGCTCGGAGTGTCATGGAGACCGGGGCGTGATCGGACAGAGTCATAGAACCCATGGAAACATCGACATAGGACAGGACTTGCAGTGATGTCAGGAGAAGATCAATCCGTAAAAAAGTTCTGTGGACATAGGAGTAGAAGGAATAGTCCTTCTCGGTGGGGTGAAGTACGCGCCATGCGTCCACGACATCTAAAGTCCTGAAGAGGGGAAGGAGGCTGAGGGCTTGTTTGAAATCCCTGGGAGAGGGTAGATGTGACCTGTCCATGGAGGGATCTGGAACTCCATTAAAGTCCCCTCCTATTATAACCTGACCCTCCACGAAAGAGGCCAACTCCTCGGCCAAGGGGCTCGTAGAAATTGGCCTGCCCTTCGTTCGGTGCATACACCAAGATGGAACAAGTTACTTACCTGTAACAGTTGTTCTCCAGCATGGGTCTGGCATGGATTCACATGCTCATGAATACTCCCGTCAGGCCGAGAATCCTCGGTATAGCAAAAATCAGTATCAGTTTCGTTTCTGATCTGTCTTTCTTAGTAGTAACCAATCACTGGTCTCTGGGTCATACTGCCCCCAGCCAATGACTGCCCTCTCCCTAAGCCCTGCCTCTGGCAGCCATCCTCGGATTTGGTATCACGTAAAGTGGCAGTATGACCAAGTGAAGAGCCGCAGAGGGGTAGGCGGGAGGGTTCGCATGTGAATCCATGCCAGACCCATGCTGGAGAACAACAGTTACAGGTAAGTAACTTGTTCCTTCTCCAGCATGGGGTCTGGCATGGATTCACATGCTCATGAATATAAGAATACATAGCAGTATACACATGTACAACCACGGGAGGTGGTAATAGGCTCAACATTAAGCAATACAAAAACTCAACATTAAGCATCTCTTACCTCCTCACCAGGCTCAAGCGAACAGGTTGCGCAGCACTGCTTGGCCGACCCTGGACTCCTCTCCCTGGAGTCCCGATCGACGCAGTAGAATCTCGTGAAGGTGTGTGTCGACCTCCATGTAGCAGCCCTGCAGATGTCGAGCAGGTGCACACCAGACAGGAACGCCGTGTTAGCAGCGATCGCTCTGGTCGAGTGGGCTCTCGGACGGCCGGGCAGCGGTCGGTTTGGCAATCGGTGACCGTGCATGATGCAGCCGGAGAGCCATCTGGAAATGGAAGCCTTCGAGAGAGCCTTCCCTTGATTCACAGGCCCAAAGTTTACAAACAGCTGTGATGTCTTCCGAAAACTCTGTGCGGTCCACGTAGAACTTCAGCGCTCTAGCTACGTCCAGCGAGTGCAGAGTCCTTTCAGCTGGCGACGAAGGAGACGGGAAGAAAACTGGCAACACCAAGGGTTCGTTGAGGTGCAAGTCCGACGGCACCTTGGGCATGAAGGAGGGATGCGTCCTCAGCACAACCCTTGTGTCGTGAAACGTCGAGTATGGTGGCTTGCAAGATAGGGCCTGGATCTCTCCCACTCGTCGTGCGGAGGTGATGGCCACGAGAAACGCTGTCTTCCACGACAAAAACTTCAACGGTGCCGAATGCATAGGCTCAAATGGGGCCCCCATGAGCCTGGTCAGCACCACGTTGAGCTCCCACGCCGGGGCAGGGGCCTTCACCGGCAGGAATGATCAGAAGAATCCTTTCATAATTCCTTCACCAGTCGAGGAGACCACAAGGACGCCCGTCCCGTAGTTATGGTGTATCGTGAGATGGCGGCCAGATGTATCTTGATGGAAGCGTGAGCTAGTCCAGCCTTGGCCAATGACAGTAGGTACTGCAATACTTGAGGGGCCGTAATCAGCAGAGGGTTAATCTTCTGTGCACGGCACCAGACAGAGAACCTCTTCCATTTATGTCCGTAGCACCTGAGAGTTGAGGACGCCCTGGCCTTTGCAAGAACCTCTCTGCAGTCAGCCGGGATGTTGTACCCTCCAAACTCTAGTGCTGCAGGAGCCAGGCCTGCAAGTTCAGTGACTCTGGGTTGTGGTGAAGAATGGTGCCTCCTTCTCTGGAGAGAAGATCTGCATCTGTCGGCAGCTTGACTGGTGTGGATATTGACAAGTCCAGAAGGTCTGGGAACCAGATCTGTCTCGGCCACGCCGGTGCAACGAGGATCATCCTGCACCGGGACCTCTTGAGCTGGTTGATGAGCCGGAGCAGCAACGGCAGCGGAGGGAACGCATAAAGAAATAGGCCGTCCCAGGGGAACGAGAAAGCATCGCCTATGCTCCTCGGCTGGGGGAACCTGCTGGCGAACCTCCGGCACGTGGAGTTCGACGCCGTCGCAAAGAGATCGATCTGGGGTTCGCCCCATCGTTGGAAGCGTCGATCCACTTGATCCTGGCGTAGTTCCCACTCGTGGCACGAGCACAGCTCTCTGCTGAGTGAGTCTGCGATGGTGTTTTTTATTCCTGCCAGATGAAAAGGCACCAGAAACATCCCTTGGGCGACGGCACAATGCCACAGATCCTGGGCTTCCTTGGATAGGGCAGGGGATCTGGGTAGAACATCGTGGTGGTGTTGTCAGTGAAGATCCTCACCACCTTGCCCTTGAGGGACGGAAGAAAAGACCTGAGGGCCCAGAACACTGCGCAGAGCTCCAAGATGTTGATGTGGAGTGACTTCTCCTCCGGGAGCCAAAGGCCTCTTGCATGAAGATCTCCGGAGTGTACTCCCCAACCTTCTAGGGAGGCATCCGTCGTCACCGTCACCTGGTGAGCTGGGGTCTGAAAGTCCGTGCCCGCCGACAGATGAGAGCGGGTACCCCACCACCGGATCGCCTGACGGAACGTCTCGTTGAGAGGGATCCGGTCCTCGAAGCTGCCCGTCGACTGGACCCAGCAGGCGTCAAGGAACTCTTGTAAGGGGCGCATCCGAAGCCTGCAAAGGCACACCAGATACATGCAGGAGGACATCATCCCGAGGAGGGACTTGATAGATCTTACCCTGGCCATGTCCGTGGCCAGCAGACGCTGCACCTTGCCCAGGATGGTCCTGGTCCTTTCCTCCAATGGCGAGGCCAGCCGCGCCACTGTGTCGAGCTTGGCTCCCAGAAACAGGGCGACTTGCGACGGACCCAGGTGGGATTTTGGAAAGTTGATGGAGAACCCCAGGTCCGTGAGCAGCTGGACGGTCTTCGCAGTGTGCTCCACGGCGAGCTCCCTTGTCCTTGCCCGGATGAGCCAGTCGTCCAGGTAGATGTGGATCCCCTGTAGGCGCAGCCGCGCCGCCACCGGTGCGAGGCACTTGATGAACACCCTGGGTGCCGACTTCAATCTGAACGGGAGGGCCTTGAACTGGTAGTGCCGCCCTTGGACCACGAACCTGAGGAACTTTTGGTGTCTTTTTAGAATGGGGATGTGGAAGTACGCATCCTCCAAGTCCAATGACGACAGGAAATCGCCCTCCTCCAGCTGTCCCAGCACGTGCTGGAGGGTGACCATCCGGAACTTCTGTGCCTTGATGTACTTGTTCAGTCGTTGCAGGTCCAGGATGGGGCGCCATCCTCCTGTCTTCTTTTTTACGATGAAGTACCTTGAGTAAACTCCGGAGCCCCGAAGCCTCTTTGGGACGAGCTTGATGGCACCTTTCTTGAGCATCGCCCTTACTTCCAACAGTAGTTGAGGGACGTGATTTTCCTTACTGGCCACGGGTGGAACATAAGGGCACTTCTTCTGGAACTCGAGGGCGTGCCCTTGGGCCAGGGCCTCCAGCACCCAATGGTCGGTGGAGATGGACTCCCACACGCTGATGAACCTCGCCAGCCGGCCTCCCACTGGGGTGCTTCGGCGGGGGCCCAACCCCACGGTCGGTTCAGTCTTGTTTGGAGGCCTCCTTGACCTCCCTGTCGACGACGAGCACCACCTGACTTACCGCGTCCTCTGTAGGCTTCCTGGGATGAAGATCTTGCCGCTTGGCGGTCCGTGGAGGAGCCACTGCCGGATCCCTTGGAGGCACCTTGTCTGCCTCCGGAGCTCCGAAAGGACGGCCGTCGTTGTTGGAGCACTCCCAGTGCCCGGGCAGTCTCCGTGTCTGTCTTGATGGCCTGAAGGGACTCATCAACCGCCTTCCCAAACAGGTTGTTCCCGTCGAAGGGCATGTCCAAAACCTTGATTTGTACGTCCTGGTGGAAATCCGTCGCCTTGAGCCATCCTCGTCGTCTCAGGCAAACGCCGTTGCCCAACTGACGGAAACCGGTGTCGGCAATGTCTGTTGCCACCGTGATGGCGTGGTCTGAAGCAATATCACCTTCCTGTAAGATTTCAAGGGCCTCAGCCCTTTTAGCGTCCGGAAGGAAGTCCAACAGAGGGGCGATTTTGAACCACAACTCCCTGTCATAGCGGGCTACGATAGCCAGGGCGTTGGCCGCCTTGATAGTCGTCGATGCGGATGAGATGACCCGTCGTCCCATCGTGTCCAGCTTCCTGCCCTCGCCGTCCGGCGAGGAAGTTGATGTCGAGGCCGATGCCTCCCCAGCCTTCTTCTTTGCCGCCGCCGCCGAGACGACCGAATCCGGGGTAGGTTGCGCGCGAAGGCACAAGGGGGCAGCTTCGGGGACCAGGTACTTCTTCTCGTACCGGTCCCTCTTTGCCGGCGCCATGGCAGGGTTCTTGAGGAGGGCGAGCCCCTCATCCCAGATGTCATCAAGAAATGGTACGGCGAGGACCGTCTTCCTTTTAGCTTTGCGCCGTTGGTAAAGGAATCCTTCCTTCTTCTCTTCTGGGCAGAGCTGGAAGAGCTCGGATGCCCTGGAAATCATGGGATGGAAGAATCCAATCTCGTCGGGCGGGGACGCCCGAGCAGGGGGCGACGGGGGACACGTCCTGTCGTCGCCTCCGTCGTCATCTGTACCTGTCGTAGCCATTTCCGTGCCTGTATCATCCCCGTGGGTAGTAGACCGGGGGGAAGGCAGAGCAGGCCGCAGAGGTGGTACAGGTGGCGTAGGATGCGTCCTCCTCTTCTTATGCGGTGGACTTTCTGAAGGTCCCGGCTCTGGTTCCCCCGTCGGGTCTGGCACAGGTACCTCCATCGGGGGAAGGGGCAACCTTGTCCTTATCTCCGAGCATAAGGACTGAATCGCTGACAAAATGGCCACCGAAGTGTCCTGCGGCACTGGAAACAACGGGCGCGAGGGCTCTTGAGGAACCTCGTCGGCGACACAGTCACTCTCGTCGTCGCCCTCGTTGGGATCCCTCCCGAAGGGCTGGGCCTCCTCCACGACTTCGATGAGCTCTTCTTCAGAGGTCGTGTCCGTGTCCACGTTGGCCACCTGGCCCCTCCCCCTCCTTTTCCATTGAGGACTTTGTGGGGGTCTTCTCAATGGGCCTGAAAGACGACTCCCTCCGCGGTGGCAGGGAGACTCTGGATCCTGAGGTCGCCTCCACTGGCGTAGCCTCCACAGGCTGAGACAGGGCCGCTGCGACATCCTCAATCGAGGTCTTAGCAGGGTGAATTAAGGCCATCGTCACCTTTTGTGCGCCTGGGGCCTTCACCTTGGGGGGAGGGTCCGAGCCTCGCTCCCCCTCTGCCGGAATCTTCGAGATCAACCGGGGCCTCTCCAGAAGCTTCGCCGGGTTCTCGGACTTCCTCTTACCCGAGCCAGAGCGTTGGTTGATGGCGCCGGGGAGGATGCGCCCTGCCTGGCAGCCAAGGAGCCTGACCGTTCGGCGCTCCCGGTGCCTGCGGACGCGGTGCTTGGCCTTTTGTTGGGCCCCCGTCGCCGGGGCGCCCTCACAGGACTTAGAAGACCGCTCGGACTTCTTTTTCTTCTTCTCGCCTGACGGGCTCTTCCCTTCCAGCCAGTTGGCGAGATGGAGGTGGCGATCCTTCATGGTCCGCTCCGACATGTTCCCACAAAACACACAGTCCTTTTCCGTGTGCGTCTTGTCCTCATGGAGACAGTAGAGGCATAACAAATGCTCGTTCTCCTTGAAAACATTCTGAAGCTGGCATCCAGGGCAGGTCCTGAACAGCTTCCCGGGCGTCGAGCTTCCTTTCTCCTGGGCCATGTCCGGGGTAGGCCTCGGAACTTCTGGAATCCTCCGAAAGAGTAACTCGACGAAATCTTCACCCTTGAGGGGCGTAGAAAACTCCGAAACGGATCCCCGTTGATCGGATGTAGAAACGGTGGAGCTTGAGGCTCTATTTAACCAGAAAATGAGAAAAGAATCTCCTGAAAAAGCGCGAAAACACAGCAAAAGCTCGAGAGCTACAGCACGAGGACTCCCAACACTTGAACGTGCGGTAAAAATCTGAGGATGGATGCCAAAGATGGGGCTTAGGGAGAGGGCAGTCATTGGCTGTGGGCAGTATGACCCAGAGACCAGTGATTGGTTATTACTAAGAAAGACAGATCAGAAACGAAACTGATACTGATTTTTTCTATACCGAGGATTCCCGGCCTGACGACGAGGAATATTCATGAGCATGTGAATCTGTCATGGGCGCTACTCCCGAGGGGCCAGGACTGGCCCAGCGCCCTCGGAAGCAGACCCGTCTTCCACTACTCCGGACCCAGCAGACCCCTACAGGGGCCCTTTGGACCGTGTCCTGGCGCCTTTGGCGCCAGGCTCATGAAGGGTTTCAGTGTAATAATGCTTGGGTGGACTTACCTGAGGCAGACCATGCTGCATATTTACCCAGAACAATCCAGTCTGGTTGAAGTCCCCAGCCATCAGGGCTGGGAGGAACTATTCCCTCCATTCAGGAACTCTTTTCTTACCTGGGTGGAACCGGTGGAAGAACACACACTGGAAGCACTTCTCTGCTATTTAAACCACGCCCGATGGAAAACACGTGCTTCGCGTTATTCTGCAGCAGCAGCAGGACGCTCACCGAGTCGGCTCCTGCATTCCAGGTCCAGAGTCATCTTCAGCTTCCGCGCAGCAACCTGTGGATGAAGAAAGACACAGAACAATACTTACCAGATCCCGGAATCCAGTCACCGGCAAAACCTGCAAAGAATAAACATAAGGTTAGAAAAGTGCAACTCGCTCGCAGCCGCGCCCGCTTACCTGATCCATCCGTGAATGCAACTGAGCTAACCGCGGCCTTCTCTTCGGCAGCTTCTCTGCACCTGAAAGGCAAAGGACATAATTAAAAAGGGGTTCGGGTGAAGGCAGTCGCATTCATCTTAACTTACCAGTTTTTGCACGCGCAGAAGCAGCCGCATCAACTGCAGGCATCCCGGCACCTGAAAACTAGAAAAAGGGCATTATTAGAGGTGCCATTAAAAGTGGCCAACGATCATTATACTTACGTGCATCGGCACGTGCAGTGGCAACGGATATAAAGCCCGCAGCATCCCGGCACCTGAAAACTAGAAAAAGGACATTATTAGAGGTGCCATTAAAAGCGGCCAACGAACATTATACTTACGTGCATCGGCACGTGCAGCGGCAACGGAAAACTACGCCCACAGCATCCCGAGGCCTGAAACAAAGGAAAAGGGACATTATTGAGGTGCCTATCTTTTAAAGCCTAAAGACTACAGTATACTTACAGGCATCCGCTCGTGCAGTAACGGCGGCATCGCTCTTCGGCATCCCAGCACCAGTGCCACAACTAAGGCCGCAAAAGACTTGAGCCTCAACACTGAACTCATCCAGTGACGTAACTAGAATCCACGCACCCCTGCACCAGACGCAGGATGGAGAGCTCAGCATTTATACGCCTAAGGTGAGAGCTCGCCGAGACAAGTAGAAAGCTAGGCTGTGGGAGAAACTGGCGATTGGTGGGAGAAGGAATCCCATCAAACGGTGATTAACCCTTTTTCTTCCACCTGCAGAAAACTTACCCTGCAAGTCAGACATTCGATAAGAGGAAGCCCAGTCCTGAGAGTCGTCCGAGCTCTACGCTTCTCAATTGAAGAAACGATAGCAGCCCAGCCGGGATCAGCGCCTCCGTGGGAATCAGGTGAGCGTTACAGAATCCATGCCAGACCCCATGCTGGAGAAGAATGAATATAGCTGACCCAGTATAAGGCACTTAAATTGGATGTTAAGTATTGATGCAGGAAGTGTTTGTTGCGCTGCCGCCCAAAGTCTGCCAGTTTGAGGTGGGTCACCTGTAAGACTGCAGAACAGAAAGGTGATGTCTGGAAGGTTTTGAATTAATCATAACCACGGGCAAAGCTCTGGGCAACCCTCCAGACCATCGTTTTTCAGCCTGCCAAGCCATTACAGAAGGAGAAAAACCATATGCAAATCATGCTTGCTCCTACCCCAAAAGGGGCAGTGCAGCCCGAACTGCTAGGTCACATCCCTTCTGCACAAGACCACAAGCATCCCCAGACATGTTTGAGCCTTGTTGGGCGTCATCAGTGAGGAGTAGCTTGGGTCTCTAGGCCCAGCAGACTCGGGACCCACGTCTGGGCAAACCCGTCCCCCTCGGGGTGACTTTAGCAAAACAGAAAGGTGATGGCTGGAAGGTTTTGAATTAATCATAACCACGGTCAAAGCTCTGGGCAACCCTCCAGACCATCGTTTTTCAGCCTGCCAAGCCATTACAGAAGGAGAAAAACCATATGCAAATCATGCTTGCTCCTACCCCAAAAGGGGCAGTGCAGCCCGAACTGCTAGGTCACATCCCTTCTGCACGAGACCACAGGCATCCCCAGACATGTTTCAGCCATGTTGGGCGTCATCAGTGAGGAGTAGCTTGGGTCTCTAGACCCGGCAGACTCGGGACCCACGTCTGGGCAAACCTGTCCCACTCGAGGTGACTTTAGCAAAACAGAAAGGTGATGGCTGGAAGGTTTTGAATTAATCATAACTATGAACAATGGAGTCCACACTGCTGTAAAGTTAATTTAAGAGTAGTTTTTGTGGTAATTTAATTAATAAGTGTATCAACCTGATATCACTAAACCAGAAAATTAGTGGCTGTAGCAAACTCTGAAAGCAATCAAGATAATCTCATGGTAAAAAAGAAATGTATTGCCGTAAAAATTATATTTCAAAGAGCATAATGATAAATGAATAAAACAGTCTTGTAAATAATTAAACAAATCTGAAGTTAAACAATAAAACAGAAAATAATAAGTTTGAACAGTCCCTTGGCTCATCACAGTGAGGAAGAAAACAAAAAAATGAACAATAAATAAATAAATAACTATCAACTCCAGGTATTGACTTATATTCAGCCAAAACTCTAATTATTGGGTTGATGAATTTTCAAATTTTTTGGTTAACAAAGTTTTTTTTGTTCGTTTAATTGACGGCAGACCTGTCAATTAAACGAACAAGAAAAACTTTGTTAACCAAAAAATTTGAAAATTCATCAACCCAATAATTGATGAGGCCTAAAATCCAGATTATGCAATGGGTGCTGAGCTCTCCTAAAACACACAGAATAGGACACGCTCAAGAAGCCAGCATAATCAAATGGAAATGGTATATTCAAGACAGAGCTAAATCAGGGAAGGGTGGGGTTGCCAAATTACATGAGCAAGTGGCCAATATACCACCCTCAGATTACATACCACCGGAAAAGACTGAAAAGCGCAAGTCTGCCATGAAATAGAGAGTACCTTATGGCGATCTGACCGTAGAGCAGACAGGCCATGCCTGGTTTACAGATGGCTTGGCCCGATATGTGGGAACCAAGCGATACTGGAAAGCAGTGTCTTGCAATCCCAAGACAAAAAAGATTTTGACAACGTCAGGCAAAGGGAAGAGCAGTCAGTTTGCAGAACTTTACGCAGTTTACCAAGCATTGAAACAAGAGACCCTTGGTCGATGTCATTTGTACACAGATTCATGGTCAGTGGCGAATGGATTGGCGTTGTGGCTGCCAACCTGGCAAAAGAATGGATGGATGATTCATTCAAAAGAGTTGTGGGGAAAAGAACTGTGGCAAGATATTGCTGAAATGTTATCACAAAGTGAAGTCACTGTGTATCATGTGGATGCACATTGTGCTGCAGATTCATTAGAACGTTGGTTTAATTCTGTTGCAGATGAACACACCAAGATTTCATCTGTGGATGCAGAGGCTCAGGATGACGATTTGGAGGGTTTGGCAAAGTGGACTCACCAGAAATGTGGGCACCTTGGAGAAAAGGCTACTACCAGGTGGGCACAAGCTCGAGGAATTAGTGTTCCTTTAGAGGTAGTGAAAAAAATCATTTTGCAATGTCCAGTGTGCCAACACCAACAGCACAGGCCTATCCCTCAGATTGTCCAGGGTACGTTGCAAAGAGGAAAATTACCAGGTCAAATTTGGCAGATTGATTACATCGGTCCCCTGCCAATCAGTAAAGGCTGTCAGTATGCATGCACTATTGTGGATACATACTCTGGATATATGATAGTTTTACCGTGCAAACGTGTCACACAACTGAACACCATTAAGTTGTTGGATCAGATCACGTTGCATTACGGGGTGCCTTTGCAGATTCAAAGTGACAATGGGTCACACTTCAAAGGCAAATTAATTCAGGAATATTGTCAGGAAAAGAGTATTGAATGGCTCTACCACGTGCCCTATTACCCTGCAGCTTCAGGATTAATTGAACAGATCAATGGTTTTTTGAAAGAACAGCTGCGTAAATCTGGAGATGGCAGTTTAGCAGGCTGGCGTCATCGTGTGTTTGATGCGGTGCAAGTGTTAAACAATAGGCCTGTGAATAATCATGACACTCCTTTGATGCGGCTAATGACTCCTGCTTTACATATTCAACCCAACTCACGTCAGAGAGACCCTATTGTACTGGGAAACGACCCTGGGTTCTTTAGCTCCCTATCGGGCGACCCCAGAATCAGCAGGGGAAGACTTGCATTCTCATGAGGAAATCAGATTAGACCCGAGAGGGATTGTTGTGATTGTAACAGGGATTGGGGTACAAATTCCTCCAGAGCATATGGGATGGATTGCCCCTAGTTCTGGCCTAGCATTGAAGGGAGTTCAAGTGCTGGGAGAGGTCATTGATGCAGATTACCAAGGCGAGATCAAAGTCATCTTGATGAATAGTGAGGACCAATTGACACCGATCCATAAGGGCGATCAGGTGGCCCAGTTCATTATTGTTCCTGTTAAGTGGTACATGATTAAAAAGGGGGAGCCTCCCACAGTGTTAACTACCCGTGAGGATCGTGGTTTTGGCTCTTCGGACAGTATGGTACCGGGTATGAAGGTGTGGGTTGAAAGACCAAGTGGCCCACCAGTGTCCGCGGATGTTATTGCATCAGGCAAAGACCAGGTAGTCTTAGTGCTGGAGCCCGGTTGAAAGAAATGGCAGTATGTGCTTGCAGACAAACATTACCCAAGAGAGTGATTTTCAACAATGATATCTCTTTTCTGGGTTTGCCTTGTAGATCCTGTGTCTGGCTGGTGTAATTGTGGGACTAAATGGACTCCGTTTGGGAGAGTCAAATATCATGCTGCTTCCCACGAAACATATCGCATCTGTGCCAGCGATCCATGGGAAACCGATGATGATGAGCAATGATGTCCAAAAGCAGTCCTATGCCGATAAGCCAGCCAGACCGAAGAAATGGATTTGTGGAATGCGAAAATCACGTCAGGTGCAAACGCAAACAATGTTGATGCCAGCTATACAACAGATGTCTTTAGGACTGAGTAAATATTCCCCGGTAATTGCCCAGACAGAAAATATGTGGACATATTTGGCACAACAGGTACTTAACATTACGCACTTTTGCCTTACTGATGTGCATCATGCAGAAGCTTTGCTGACTACTTGTTTAGTAGCGGTGCAGACACCAGTTCCGTTTCTAAAGCACATTTTTGGCATCATGCACAATGATTCTGCAGTTCAAAATTTCGATATCAGACTTGCACTTCAAAATTTCGATATCAGACAATCCTTTTCAATTTATGAGCACTGCAGGTTTTGCCAGGAAACAGATCGCAAGTGGAGAAACCTGACACGTATTATAACGTACAATATAACTCAAGGCGATGTGTGTTACTTTATGACCTGCAATGTGAAAGAAATTGGCAAATGCCAACAGCTGAGTTTAACCAAACAGAAAAATCAAACTGCGTTTGAGAAAAGGTGTTCACGAGTTCCAAGCACATGTACCAGTGTGAATAATACTATGTCTTGCAATCAAACAGTGATAGCTGCCAGTCATATGAATCACTTAAAACTTCCAACTGGATGGCTCTTCTCATGTGGCAATATCACATACACTTACATTCCAGCTAACATTTCCAGAGGTCCATGTGCCTTAACTCAATTAGGGCTAATGATGTTCCCCTTACACCTAGCAATGTCTCGAAGCAAAAGGTCAACTTTTGAATCTGTGGGTTTATCCCCAGATTGTGATTCACATGTGCATTTGTTATCAGAGGCTGAAGTTCTAGCATTAGCCCTTTCATTAGGGGGAGTCTGGGGTTTAGCTGCTGGGGGCTACCAATCTTTAATTAAACTAGCATGTTTAGTGGTAAAAGGACTTAATCATACTTCTCAAGCATTAGAAGAGTTGGGGGGGTGCTGTTGCACACAACGCTGATGGCCGCCTGAGAGGAGAGCTCCGGCCCATAATCTATCCGTTCATCCAATTAATCCTTTCTGGAGCTACCGGCGCACCTATAAACACTTACGACGGGTGGCAGAGGATCTGTGGCACCGCTCACTCGAATCACGGAGGAAAACGGACTTGGAATCCCAAGATACGGCCCAGGGAAACCGCACCATGGAAACAGTGGAGGCGGTCCCGTGTCGCGGCTCCACGGCAAAATCAACGCAGCCCGGTGACGTGACTGACTGCAGGCCGAGCGGGGGAGGGGCCACGCTAAGTGCCTCTGGGCCGGGAAACCCGCCGGAACACTTCTGAATTGGCTCGCGGCGAGCTCCACAGTTACCCACCCAAGCGAGTGTGCCGGAATAGTCTCGGGCTGCCCGCGGGGGGCGAACCGCCCTCCTCTTGCCAAACACTGTGCCCCGACGGCGGTGGACTGCCGCAGCGGTATCCTTTGCCGCGGCCTCTTCCGGGGCTTGTGGCTCCGCGCCCCCACGTTGGGGAGACGCGGATCCGCCCGCTCCCTACGGCGAGTCTACCTGAGGAGTGCGGGCCCACGAGTCGACGGGGCCCCGCTGTGATCAGCAGTGCGGACCGCTGCTGCACATCGTCCGCTGCTGCTGGGACATGAGCACACCAGCCCAAGACAGGAACCCACGACAAAGCCCCTGCATTGAAGGTGCCGGCTGCTTGGACTCCCACAAACTTTGAAGGTACTATCCTTTCGCCCCAAACCCATGGGGCAATAACCCATTGGGTCCAGTTTACACCCTGAGTTGATGCTGCAATTACAAACTGGGGGACCGGGCTGACCTGCAGAGCGGAGTGCCCTGCTGGGGACATCCAGAGGTGGTGGTCCGCGCCATCCAGGGGGAGCCCACGCACCCTGTTGAATTTAGGGGCCCCCAGTTCCAGGGGGACCCACAGCGCAGCGGACGGGCGGGGTGTACGCCGTACTGGCTACTGCAACTGGGCAACATCCTGTGTATATGGTCATACACCATCCCCTGTCCACTGCAATAGACTGCAGAGGGGCACCCACAGGAAACATTGGAAACACTATACCGTTGAAGCCGGCGGAGCCCACATAAGCATCATAAGCTTGACCTGCAGCTCAGCTCTACAATACAAGCTCCAACATAACCCTGGTACCCCCATTTCTCGATAGCCAAACTTCACAAGCCCGATCTAGGCGGCAGGAGTGATCGCCATTTGGGAGCACGGACATACTACGCCCCATCCAAGACAACCGAAATATCACTATAGAGAACAGAGGGACGTGGGAGAACACAAGCCACTCGACCCACCATATGGGCCGCCACGAAAAGAAGGGGACGGGCTCCAAGAAAACAGGCCCAATGGACTCCTTCGCCAGCTCCCAGCGGCACGGGTCCACCACTTAAGCCAATGGACAGTCAACCAGAACCTCCGTTGGATGAAAGAGTGGACAGGTTGATGTCAATGGTCCAGAATGGCTTTCTTGCGGTCAATAGCAAATTGGACGATACTGGGGCTACAATCAGCTCCTTGAAGGCAAGGGTCGATAAGGAAAGCACACGCATCACTGAAGCGGAAAACAGGATCAGCACCAATGAGGATTCGATAATACAACACAGCCGTGACATCGCCCAGCTGTAAGGTGACTTCCAAAAAACCCTGAATAAATGCGAGGACCTTGAGTCGTGGTCCAGAAGAAATAACATTGTCTCGTCGGGGTGGCCGAAACCTTTGGCAGGGGATCCATGGAACGTCAAGTGCAAACCCTTCTGAAATCCCTTCTTGGCCCTGACTCCTTCTCAGACCATTTTCTTGTGGAACGTGCCCATCGTACCCTAGCATCTCCTCCCAGACCTGGAGCACCACCCCGTACGATAATTGCCCGTCTCCTCAATTACAGGGACAGAGATGCTATCCTGAGACTATCCTGGCAAAAAGGCACTTTACCCTACGAGAACAACAGAATACATATATACCCGGATTTTTCGACAAATGTGCAAACACTAAGAAGGTCCTATGAACCAGTTAAGAAACAACTGAGACTACGCCAGATTCCCTATGCGCTCATCTTCCCGGCAAAAATGAGGATCCAGCACGGCTTTGAAAATCCTGCGGAGGCCATGTCATATGTTGAAGCCTCCATCCCTCTTCGACCCCCCCCCCCCCCCGAGGCCGGGCGATAAACCAGAATTTGCCATCCCAGCCCGCTGAGGAACCGGAGGACCCCGCCGGCTGACAGGCCTCCGTTCACACTGCACTGTTACAAAGTTCAAACCTGTGGAGGGCGAGGTGGCCCTCATCACTATTTGTTTGAAGTAGGGCTGTGAGCCCCCTTGGTAGACGGCCACGTGAATACAGCTTTCACCCCCAGGAGATTTCCCAAGTTATGGTTCAAGGGATACATCATCGGGTTGGGGTTTATGATGCAGGTGGGGGTTTGAGGGGAACTCAAGAAAAGAGTTAATCCTGGCAATATGCCAGGACTGTTTGGGGAAGTTATAATGTTAAAATCAGAGAGCTGTTTTTTAGCAGGGCACCCGCACTACTTGCGAAAGTGGTGATGCATCAGGCAAGCGCTCATTCCGAGATACGACTATGACACAGGCTAACAAAGGCTTAAACATTAAACTACTATCCTGGAATATTCGAGGGCTTAACAACCCGGTTAAAGCGAGGAAGATTGCAGCATACATTGTACGCCACAACCCCCATATTCTTCTTATACAAGAGAAACATGTATATGGTAGTGTTAACACCAAATTCCTGCCACGGTGGGGCCCCCACAGATATTACACGGAATACTCAGCTCAATCCAGGGGAGTACTGACACTTGTACATACCAAGCTGTGCTTCAAATTTCACTCTAGTAAGATAGACCCGCAGGGTAGATATGCACTGGTGTGGGGGGAGATAGCGGGGAGCCAGATAATACTGATTAATACATATGGACCCAATGTAGATGACCCGCAATTTTACTGTACAGTATTGGATATGCTGTCCACATCGGGGAAGGCACAAATAATCTGGGGTGGAGATTTTAACACAATACTCGACCAATCCCTGGATTGATCTTCAGCCACCCCCAGGGCCCCATCCAAAGCCACACTGGTCGTGAAACAATTGATGGAACAGACTGACATGATAGATGCGTGGCGTACATTACACCCATATGAGAGGAAATTTACCTTCTATTCATCTGTCCATGATTCCCAATCGCGCATAGATTACTGGCTTATCAGTTCATCCCTAGCTGGAACGGTTTCAAGCTGCGAAATACACCCCTGCACTCTCTCAGATCACTCACCGATAACACTCGACATCAACCTAGGTGATACTCCACCTCCGGCTAGAAGATGGAGGATGCCCCCCACGATCCTTAGAGACCCCCATGTCTGTGAAGCCCTACATACTGAAATCAGGGAATTTCTGGAACTAAATGAGGGTTCAGTGAGCACATATGCTACCCTGTGGGAGGCATTCAAGGTTTGGATTTGGGGAACCATCCTGGGTAAATCCATGGGCATGCTGAAATCTGTCCGAAGCGAAATGGGTATAGCTGAAGCCAAAATAGACTCATTACAAACGGAATATAGCGCCACACTTGATAAGGAAACCCTGTCGAAAATCCACAGGAATTCAATGAACTGGCCAATAGGGAAGTCCTTTACATGGCTGCCCCAGCCAAAGCCCATAGATACGGGGAAAGTAATAAGGCGGGCAAATTCTTGGCCAACATGCTTAGAGCTGATAGACACCATAATCTGATCGCCAGCATACAGACACCGGTTGGGGTAACGGTTAATAAAGAACAAGACATTAACTCCACATTCGCCGACTTCTACTCTTTGTACTCTAACCACGATGTAAAAACCAACGATGATACATTCAGGTACCTGGACGACCTAGACCTCCCAACATTTACCCCTGAGACACGAGATATACTGGACCAACCTATCACAGTCGAGGAACTTATCACAGCTATTAAATCCTTGTCCGGTGGCCGGGGCCCCAGTTCAGACGGCCTGAGCTCTGAATTATATAAGGAATTTCAGCATGAATTAGCCCCTCTATTATTGAAGGTGTGGGAGGAGGCCTTGAACCGGGGTGTCCTCCTGGAGTCGTTGGGCGAAGCAATTATCACGGTTCTCTTGAAACCCTGTAGACCGGCACAAGACATGGCCTCCTTCAGACCCCTTTCCTTGATAAACACTAATGCGAATATTTTGGCTAAAGTACTAGCCACCAGACTCCTGCCGTACATGCCAATCCTGGTCCACACAGACCAGGCTGGCTTTATACCAACGAGATCCACAGCCCTGAACTTAAGGCGTCTGTTTGGCGTGATGGCACAGATTGATCCGAAGGGAAAAGAGGCGGCTGTGGCTCTGGATGCCGAAAAGGCCTTCAACTCTGTCTCCTGGACACATCTCTTTCTAGTGCTCGAGCGGTTTGGTCTCGGTCAATATTTTATTAAACGTGTGTGGCCGTCTGCCAAAGTCCTAACCAATAATACCTTATCCTCTACATTTCTGTTACATAGGGGAACCAGATAGGGCTGTCCCTTTTCACCCATCCTTTTTGCACTTACCATAGAACCAATGGCTGAATATATCCGTAAGAACCACTCACATAGAGGTCTCAGGATGACGGGTCCCCCACAGATCATATCACTATACGTGGACGACACCCTACTGTATGTCCGAAACCCATAGGAGAATGTGCAACACATGTCAGACATACACAAGTTCTCAGAATACTCGGGATACAAAATCAATGTCCCAAAGTCAGAAATATTTCCTTTGACCCCAAATAGGGGAGACCTATCCGGGATTAGGGGGTTTAAGCCTGCTCCTACTGAGGTACGCTATTTGGGAATCATGGTAACCAGAGACAAACGCTATATACACAAAATCACGGTGCTGCTAAGCCTGACGACCAAGTTCCAGCTATGGCTAATCTCCCACTCTCTCTATACGGCCGAGTGGCACTACTTAAAATGGTGGTTCTGCCCAAACTTCTATATTATTTCAACAACAAGCCCTTTTTTACGAAACTCAAGTCACTCACGTCCTCCTTTATTTGGAATGGGAAGACGGCTAGGCTAGGGTGGGCTAAGATGGTAGAACCATATTCACAGGGCGGTATTGCTGCTCCTGATTTTGAACTGTATTATTTAACTGCACAGGCACAATTTGCGGAGCATTGGTTAGACCGCGAGGAGACAGCCCCACATATACCCCTTGAAAAACACGCTGCCTGTCCCAATGACATACGTTCCGTTATCTTCAATTCCACTTACAAGGACACTTGCCCATTTGACCCAGTATATACCACCACACGCGCCTGGGCCAGGATCTATAAAAGGATTGGCCTGGAGACCCTTTATGAACCAGAGGCCCCCCTGTGGAACTTCGAGCATCTCCCCAACCTTTGACAGGGCACTTCAGCAATCTTGGGACCCCAATAAGCTCTTTAAGATGGAGGACATGTTCCCGGATGGCACGTTCTGCAAATTCACAGACTTTATAGATGTGGTGGGAGGGGGCCAGCTTAAACACTTCCGGTTCCATTGGATGAGAGCCGCTTTTGCTGCTAGATGGCCAACATTCCCACTGGAACCCCAGGCACACAAATGTATTAGAGCTGTGGTATCCACAGATGGTCATTGCAAGGGGGTCTCAATGCTATACTCCTTGGTGCAGACTCACTCCACTTCACGTAACACAATTAAAGAGACCTGGGAGCACGACACGGGCACCCTGATCGACGACATCAGATGGTCCCGTTACTGTCAACTCACCAAATCTGTTTCAATGAATTCTGGGCTCCGACTGATACAATTCAAAATCTTAAACCAATTGCATTATGCCCCTGCTAAACTAGTCAAATTTGTGGAAAACTGTACAGGGTCTTGTCCAAAATGTAATGCCCCTAATGCTGGAACGTATCATATGTATTGGTCATGCCCCTTGATTGTGGAATTCTGGCGGGAGGTGGCGGGACTCCTTGAGGAAATAACGTTGATCCCGGCGACTCTGTCCCCTTTGAAGTACTTGTTTGGTGACATTGGTAAAGTGAAGGAAACCACTAGGAGATTATTTAATATCTCATGTATTGTTGCCAAACGATGTATCCTGAAATGTTGGAAATCCGCAGCTGCACCAACCCGAGCTAAATTTCCCGAAAGACCTATTATGGTAAATAATGATGAGGAACTTTTTGTACTGTCGGTCCTGACACCCTGTCGTCCCAAGGACATATGGGCACTGTTGCGTCTATATCTGTGTAATTTGATGCCTGACGAAGATGCAACGCCTTCATCTTCGCCCTGATCTGCAATATTTGCCTGTCCATTATATGCATACGTGCAACAGAACTATGCTTAAACCCAAATGCAATGTTTATGTAAATGGTCTTGCTATAGAGCTGCTCTCTTAATAAATAAAAGTTTTTAAAAAAAGCATTACAAGAGTTGCTCCTTGATAGCAAAGTTATTAGTAAAGCAACTTTGCAAAACAGGTCTGCCGTTGATTATCTCTTGCTGAAACATAATTTGGGCTGTAACGCAGTTGAAGGTATGTGTTGTTTCAATCTAAGTGACCATTCACGATCCATTGAAAGTCATATTAGAGGTTTGAGGGACCTCATTTCCCAAGTGTCTCAAGATCATACTGGGAATTGGTGGGATTGGTTATTTTCATGGATTCCTGACATTGGGGGTACACTGCGTTACGCCTTTGCTTGCATTTGTATTATTTTGGCTATTATAATAATTGGTTGTTGTTGTATTCAATGTATTCCCAACTTGGTTCTGATGTTTCGTCGGTTTCAGAGCCCGGCTTCTCCACCACTGGGCTATGGAAGATAAATATCCAAGGGTGGATTGTTATGCTTGAGCTAAAACATGGCGCTGATGCGCAGCACATTCTGAGGCATTCAGAGCTATAATGGATATTTATTCCATGCCTCAGTGAAAACTGCACTTGCTTTGCTAAAAAACATACTTTCAATGTTATTCTTGCTGAGCCTGGTATGCAGACCTCAGTCTGTGCTGGGAAAGCTGCTGGGATCCACAGGTGCCGGCTGGCACCAGATATAAAAAAGGGTTTCGTTATGTCCTGCTCAGGATGCGTTATAGAATTGTTTTCCGTGGTGCTTTAGAAGAGGGAAGCTTTGCTCCTTGGGGTTACTGTCGGTTGACCCGGCCGGCAACCAACGGTCACTCAGCAATGCGCAAGCGCTAATGCCAGAAGCTTCGAGAAATTGCCACCTCTTTTGAGGAGGGCTATATGCAGGGCTCTGTAAAGGTCAGGTGGAAAAAACACAAAGACCTCAGTCAGAGGGGGGACGCGTTGTTCTGACCATCCTGTGGGCTGTTGTGCTCTCTGCCTGGCTGTTACCGGGGTCATCCAGACGCTTCTGGCGAGATGATGGATTCAGTTACGCCCATGGTGACATATTTCCTTTATTTCTCTATCTTTTCTGTGATTTATTTCTGTTTTATCACTTGTTGCTTCTTAGCTATGAGTAAATAGCCGTATAAGTGCTCATTATTTTGCTAACTGCATGTCTGGTTGTGAGTTATTGCTCAGTCTACCTGCGTTCAAAGTATTTGCTCTGCTCTGCAAATGTACTGGTGATAAATAACTGTCTGTGCACTCTTGGCAAGCAATACACACCCAGAGTGGGACAGGTATGCCCAGATGTGGCTCCCGTGCCTGCTGAGCCTAGAGACCCCAGCTACTCCTCACTGATGAGGCCCAACAAGGCCAAAACATGTTTGGGGATGCTTGTGGTCTCGTGTAGAAGGTTGTGACCTAGCAGTTTGGGCTGGACTGCCCCTTTTGGGGTGGGACCAAGCCTGATTTGCACATGGTTTTTCCCCTTCTGTAATGGCTTGGCAGGCGAAGAATGATGGTCTGGAAGGTTGCCCAGAGCAACGCCAGTGGTTAGGATTCAGTCTAAACCTTCCAGCCATCACCTTTTTGTTTTTGCTTTGTCACCTGTAAGAATGACACATCAATCTCATTGTCCAATAGCATTTGTAGTATTGATTTGCGCTTGGAGGGGGAGTTCAGCCCATTGATGTTGTGGGAGGAGAACTTCAGGGTGCAGAGAGTTGAAGTGGAATCTGAGGCCCCCCCGGGATGTGGTTGGGGGGGGGGGGGGAGTTGAGTTGCAGGTAGATTAAGCATCATTTCGAGGGAAAGATAGCTGGGAGGCACGTTGCACCTGGAGGTTTTTAACTTCGGCCACCAACAGGTGACCAAAACTAATGGTTCGGGGAGCTGACTTTTTGGTGTCGGCAGACCCCCTGGCCAACAGGGCCAAACGTCCACCCCACACCAATGGGGCCGGGGTGGCTGTATATCTTTCCAAGGACTTCATGATGGAGTGTACCTTCGGAAGTGGGCATGGGCCGTGGGAAGCCTGATGCAGCCTTTCATGCTTCATGTGTCGGCTTCACTGAAGTCCTTATTGCCATGGTGTAGGTTTTCTGGGTGAGACTATGGATCATCTCCCCCTCTTGCTCTTATGTACCTTAGCCCAGGAGGCCCGTCTTGGCTTTGGTAGTGCAGGAACCGTTTCTCCCTCCGCACCCATGGAATTCGGACTTGGGGAGTCTTCAGGGGAGCCCGGACGCAAGATCTTTTCTGCGTCTTCAAGGTGGCTAATTCTCCGGGTTGTGCCTTTATAAGAAAATTGCAACGCCGTAGGGAAGAGCCATCTGTAGCAGATCCGGTGGTCCTGCAGGAAGAGGGTTAGAGGTCGGAGGGCTCTTCTCCTCTGCAAGGTGAGAAGGGAAAGGTCCTGGTATATTTGATGGGGGGGAGCCTGGAAAGTGAGCTCATGCCGAGACTGCCCAATCGCAGAGATAGCTTCCTTCGAGGTGAAGAAGTGGACACGTGTTATAACATCGGGGGGAGAGTCCGAGTCCGCTCCCTGACGGGGGCGTAGTGTGTGAGTGCGATCTAGCAGGAGTTTGTGTTTATCTAACTGCGGCAACAGGGACTGGAAAAATTCCCCCACATATTCCGCCAAGTCTTTGTCCAGCACTATAGACGGGATGCCCCGGGTCCTAAGATTGTTTTTGCGCCAAGCCCTGTTTGAGGTCCTCTTGCTTGTATTCGAGGATCTCGCACCTGTCCTGAAAGTCCCGGATTGAGCGCTGGACCTCCCCTAGGGTAATCGAATGATCCTGGCAGCGATTCTCTATCTCCCCGAGCCTCTGCTCCACTTCCGTGAGCCTTTGATCGGTTTGCTCTAGCTTCGCAGTGAGTTTGGGCATGCAGGATCTAAATTCAGCCTTAATGTCCGACATGAATGCATGTATGTCTTCTTTAGTAGCCAGGGCTCCTCTGTCGTCCACGGGCGTGAGTTTCAAAGGCTCAATTTCCTTTCCTTTATCCCATGAAAGTAGCATAGCAGCTATGTCCGGGTTCTTGGTGATTTTAGATTGTCTAGACTTTATGGCTTGGGGTGCAGGGGTGGCGAGGGCGATGGATTTCCCCAGGAAGGGGAGGTGCAGCACAAGAGCCAGTAAGGTCCTACTTGTGAGAACCCCTGATTGGATGGGGGGGGCCTCCGGCCCTTATGAACGAGCTCTGTAGGGTCCGTTAAGTGCTGCTCGTAGTTGCGTGGGGCAGGCAGTAGGGCCCCAGAAGACCCGAGGCTGTGAGAGAACAGGAAGCCCACCCAGAGGGGAGAGTCGGGGGAGGGGTGGGAGAGATGAGGCTCCAAAAAGTTGCGTGGGTTGGGGCCGCCGGGGCCGGTACTGATGTCCATTTGGCACCTGCCCGGGTCCCGAACAGTTGCTTGGTGCTCCTGGGTTTATGATGCCTGAGAGGATTTAGCGGGCCGGGGCACCCCAGGAATAATGAGGTTCTGCTCCCCGAGAGGGGGAATAGAGAGGCCACTTGTAGAAGAGTCTGCAGCAGCTGAAGATCAGGCTAACTCCCCGTCAGATGCGAGGGTGGTGGAGTTGAAGGCCAACTGGGGCCAGAGCAGAGGGGGGGGGGGGTTTCCAATGGGGGGGGTGATGTGTGGGCAGGGGGCCCCCTGGATCCTAGGTGAGCCTTGGTGTGGGCTCCTGGCCTGGCAATGAGGAAGAGGAGCCACTCTCTCACCAAGCCCCTTGGTAGTTCCAGTTAGTTGCAGCGGTGTGGCCCTTCAGGCCATGGAGTGTAGCTAAAATTATTGGGGGAGCCCCCCCCGTCGGTCCGCTCCACACGTCGCCGGCTACATCCAGGTTGTAGCCCGGGGTTGGTCCCCCTCTCCCTCGAGAGGGGACAAAGAGCAGCAGTGTAGCCCAGGGAGACCCGCCAGGTCTTCCGCCCCCCCACCGCTCGGAGACCTCCCCGGGCCCGCTTCTGAGTCCTCAGCGGCGGGCGGGGGAACTCGAGGGACCCCAGCTCCTCCTCCGCAGCTCCAGTGCCAGGCGCCCCTCCAGGGTCACAGGCCGCAGCAGCGGACCGCCCGCCCTGCGGCACCCACTCACAGTGACCGCAGGCGGAGGCAGACCAGTCCCCACCAATGTCTCATGAGCCGGGCAGGCTCTGGATGGTGTCACGGCCCGGTTCTCTCGGGGGAGGAGGGGCACCAGGCAGGTGAGTCACTGCTGATCGGGCCCTCGGAGAGAGGGGACGGGAGCTCCGGGGGTGGGCCTCGCATCCCAGGCCACTCTCCGGCTCCGTCTGCCATTCCGGAGAGGTGCAGCGGCAGGTCCGCAGCACCCATCAGGCTCAAACTTTAGGGTCCCAGGTCTGCCGAGGGCTGAGACTTAGTCCGCTGGGGCAAAAGACCTTCCTACACCAGATCATTTGCAGAAATGCAGCGCTGGGCCGCCAACATGTCATTTGAGTCAATGCTGCATCAGGTTCTCCACGGAGGCCATTAAAAGAGCATCCGCATCGCCAGCACTCTTGGCCACACCCCAGCATTATCCTTTTTATGGTAGTTTTTGATCACCATACAAGGCATAAATTCGTTTTCAAAAATTGATTAGCAGAGTTTGCTAATTAAAATTGTATTAATTCGCAAACACACCCATTTGATTCGCAATGTTGTACTAATATTCTTAATGTCACCAGAAGTTATTTGCACCGAAGACATGAAATGAGCAACAATGCAGCAGTTTTGCATAACAGTAAATTAAGGCATTAGTGAGAAAAGTTAGGACTTGTTGAGCGTGGAGACCATACTAATGGGATAAAGACACTATCTAAATGGCAAAGGACTGCTACATGCAAACAATTTAAAATTCAGCTAGACCTGCAGGTCAGGTAACTTAGTTTACCTATTCGAACTAAGACAAATGTACTCAACCCATAGTAACGAATGACAACAAATTTAGATGCAATTTCTGTAAAATGGTGCATGTCACTACAAACCCGCTTTATGGTTAGCACACTGCTACCACCCAGAGGCAGAGCTATGTACAGTAAAAGTTTTATTTGACATTTACTGCAAAGTAAATGTTACATAAACGTTTGAAACATCCCTCGCAAATACTACTCGCCCTTCATAAAACTACTTGACTATGCAAGTGGGCAAAAAGATTTTGCAAGCCATGGTTGAGTGTCTGTAAAACATAAAAGGTTAGCTGCATGAATGGGCACAAATAAATAGATATGATAAAAAAGGTTCTGAAAACAGTTTTGCCAGCTGTCTCCCACAGATGCTAACATATCATGCAATCATAATTATAAAACAAAGCGGGCTCTGGAGGCAAACTACAGTGTATAGTACTGCAGTAGATCTGTATGAACCAACTACTGATCACTACTTTGCGTAAACCTCTGGTTAGATTTGTGTATTCATTATGTAATAGGGAAGAAAACAATGGACTATGCAGAGTGGATGGCAAAGCAAGCAGAGAACTGGGCAAACTAGGTGGAATATTGTAGTTTGTGGTCATCTCGCTTTCACGGTAGCTGGTATAAAGCAACAGAGTGATAACCTCGTATGTCAAGGAGTATGGGATCAGCTAATGGGTTGAGCACCAGTTGCACACATCTACGCAACCAACAGGTTACTGAACTAGGTGTGCCAACAGCATTTAATCGTGTGAACACATACTGGTCTTTGCCAGACAGGTATAGTTGGCTTGATAAAAGTATTACTAAAAGTAGAATTCCGATTACTTCTAGTTTGCAGTCATCTAGAAAAGAAAGACAAATGCACTTCTTGCCAAGCACTCCCAAGCAGGCCTTTGGCACATAAGAGTGGAGGAGAGGATTACTGTTATACTTTCTTTCCATTATCACTTGACGTGAACAGAGTGAAGAGGGCACCGAGGGCAAGAGAGGAATGCAGGGCTAGCTGTGCTTTGATTGAACATGTGAACTTAAATAGCTAGCTTTGCTACACAAGTATCAATTTGATTAGCAAACCTACAGAATTGCTTATCAAATTGCTATGCGACTGCTTATTTTATGCCTTGCCACATACCAGGGGTCTTCAAGCGTTGGCCATAAAAATGACTGGGACTCCCATAATTCTTCACAATGGACTATGCTGGCTCAGGCTGATAAGAGTTCTAGTACAGATCATCTGAAGAGCCAATGGTTGCAGACCTCTGCTACATACCAACACAAACAAATACATGGTGTGGAAAACATAACACTAAAGAGCCTGTTGGGCAGGAATAACCCTTAGAAATAGTTACGGTACGATTCAGGGGAGTGAATAATTATGAACCCCGTTTGTAAGCTCCAAATCAGGTACACTGATGAGACAAATACTAGCAGTGAAGAAGTACATTCATTCTGGTTCCAATACTAAAGTGATAGCGCACAAGGAACTGTAGCCAGGATAACCATAAAACATATGAGGAAATCAAAAGACATACAATTACTGCAAAGATAGTGGCCTAAAATGTGCAGCACATTTGGGATGGGAAACATACTGGCATAATAACCAAGCATGCAAAGTAGTATGTGGGTTCTATTTCTGTGCTATGCCCAAGGACAAGAGACAGGATCAATCTATCAACGGACAGAATTTCTATTTACTGAATAAAAAAGGTGATGAAAGTGACTGAGGAGACGGAGCAAAACATTTGCGAGGTATGTGTGGACCAGTGCAACTGATACATGAAATATAAAAACACAAGAAGGGGGAGACAATGCAGAGTGGGGTTTGAAAGACAGCTGAAGATGGAATCATTTCTCAGGTGCCTCGTCTTTTTGTCCTTATGTGGTTACCTCTGACCCATTTTAAGAAGCCATATGGTTTTGTGCTAGTCAATGTACATTGGCCAGTAAATTTAACTTCCAGGTATGAAAGTTAACCTTCAGCGCCAATTGACTTTACTATTCGGTTTTCTGTATCCTTTAGATGAGAGTTAAATTAAAGTGGCAGTGATTAGTTAACAGCTCTATTACAAATTAAATAAGGCAATTGTGATTTGCTCTGTGTGGAACATAATAAACATTGAATAACTATTGCTTTATAAAGCACCCTCTAAAAAATACACAACTTTCCTCAAAGCCTTAGCTTTGCTGACTCAAGTTATTTGTTCCTTTCCCACCCTTCCAAATTCTCTCCAACAAAGATTTCAAATCGGACTCTTCTGCCGCCCGCTGTATAAACCACATCAGTTTACACGATTGCCCACATATTTTGGATTCAATAGAAAGGTTAAAAAAAAAAGATGAAGTAGATAAAATAAATGAGGTTAAATAAAAATTGGATAGGACAGCATTTTAGTACAACTGAGAATGGCCTGCGGATGCACTGAGAATGTCTAGGATTCATTTGGGCTCATGGCCATCTTAAAGCATAACACCTGAACATATTAACTTACCCGCATGGACATTAGATCAAAACAAAGCTTATTTTCACTGGTTCCAAAATTAATGACCCCCTAGGAAAAAAAAAGACAAGAGTAAGTAACGCAACTGTTTCACTAATAAGAAATGATTAAACAGCTATATTACATTATCATGGATTATTATTGATGGAAAAACAAATTACTTAAAGTCAATAACAATTCCTTTAAAATTGTCCACAGGTGGAATTGAATACATATTTAAATGAGCATCCTGGGCAGGTCTGCATACTTTCAAGAAATTAAAAGATGCTGCGAATTTGGCATTTTTGCCCACAGTCATCACTATATATACAGTAACCCCAAGCCATGGTACGACAAAGTACATGTGCAGAATTGTTAGGGAAAAATCGGCCTACTATCTACAAAAACACTACTTATTAATTAGCTCAAAGAACCCATGGATAGATGCGAACATGAAATGTGCAGACTTCTGACTATTTTGATTTTCCGACCCTTTCCACAGAAATAAGGCAGAAACACTTTACTGTCCACAGCAAGTACTTTTCCCCACAAAACGCAGAATATATATATTTTAAATGGAAATTAGCAATACATTGGAACTTAAATGTATAAGGTTACTCACCATAGTGAGCACTTTGTAAAAAGCATTGAATTTTTCAAAAATGGGTCCTTCTCTTTTTACGTGAGCTACCGCACGCGGCCGTAACCCCGCCCTCCTTAGCTCCGCTCAGCACATCGCCCATCAGTCCTTTTCTATTGCCAGGTCAGAGACCTTTAAGCAATAATAGAGGAACCTTATTAGAGTGGACAGTGGGCGGGCGTTTGGAGGAAAGGGGACTATGGACTAGGAGTAAGGTGGTCACTACGGTGAGTAACCTTATTATACTCCTACATGCCATCCCCTTTCCTCCATACTTATGGGAGATTCCCAAGCACTCCTCACAGGAATTACGGATGGATGGAAAACTCCTTACTGCAAAAGGTTTTTAAGCACAGCCTGGCCAAACTGAGCATCAGACCTGGAGCTCAGATCCAAACAGTAGTGTTTACAAAAGGCCAATGGGAGGCCCAGGTAGCCGCTTTCGTGATAGTCTCTCAGGGGACATACTTTTGAAAGGCAACAGCAGCTGCCTTGCCCCGTACCAGGTGTGTGTGAACCCCTTTTGGAGTTTGAAGACCTTGAACAGCGTAACACTCCATAATACAGGCAGCGATCCATCTGGAGATAGTTGCTTTGGAGGCCGGCTTACCCTGCGGATTACAGAAGGTCACCAGGAGCGTAGAAGAACTCCTATCTGGACAGAACATCTGAAATTAGAACTTAAGAGCTCTTCTAACGTCCAGGCAATGCAAAACCATCTCAGCCCCTGAGGCTGGATCTGGAAAAAAGACAGGCAAAGAGATTGACTTACTCAGATGAAAATCATAGACCTCTTTTGGAAGGAAAGAAGGATTTGTCCTCAGGACAACCTTATCCTTATGAAAACCAGGAAGGGATGCTCCACCGACAAGGCCTGGATCTCACTCGCACGTCTTGCCGAAGTCACAGCGACCAAGAAGGACACTTTCCACGAAAGTTGCTTAAGGTCTACAGTAGCCATTGGCTCAAAGGGCTTATGACAAAATGCCGTAAGGACTACGTTCAGATCCCACGTCGGATGCGGTTTGCGAACAGGAAGGTAAAGACGCATTAGACCCACAAAGTGCCTTTTAAACACTGGATTTGACAGCGAAAAAGAGCACTGGTCCGTGGATAGGTATGCGGCAACCGCCAAAAGATAAGTCCTGCATGACAAGACATGAATGCCCGATTCTGCTAGGTGAGAGACGAAGGACAGCACTGCGTGGATTGTCACCCCTCTGGGGTCCAGCTGTCTGGCTAAGCACCAGTGGCAGAACTGAAGCCATTTGCTTCTGTATTGGGATCTCGTCAAGGGCTTCCTGGCCGCCTGAATAATGTGCATGTTATAAGCAGACAAGTTGAGGTGTTCTAACGATCTGAACTCAGGCACCAAGCTGAGCGATTGTGGGGAGGAGTGCCACGGCTGCCGATCTCTCTGGTGAAGCAAGTCAGGAACCAACAAAAGCCTGATCGGTGCACACACGGACAGTTGCTGAAGCTCTGAAAACCAAAACCTGGCCGGTCACCACAGTGCTCTGAGCAGAAGAGTACAGCTCACCGTGCCCCTCAGCTTGCAAAGCGTCTGATGAATCATAGGCAGAGGCAAGAAAACATAGGCCCTCATGTTGTGCCAGGATATTTCGAGGGCATCCCCCAGAGAGGAGGCTCCCAGCCAGTTCCTGGAGGCATATCGGGTAAGTTTACTATTTGACGCCGTTGCGAAAAGATCCACTTCTGGAGTGCCCCAACACTGGAATATTTGCAAGAGGACCTCAGAGTTCAGCTCCCACTCGTAGCTGACCATTGTACACCGGCTGAGGGCATCCACAGTAACATTCAGCTGACCCGGGATGTGCACTGCCACCAGCCAGATGCCATGCTGAACCGCCCATTCCCACATCTGAATGGCAAGATCCACAAAAGGAGGGGACTTGGTACCCCCTTGCTTGTTGATATAAAACATGGACACCACATTGTCTGTGCGGATCCGGACTACTTTGTTGACATTGACAGGCTGGAACGCTTTGAGCGCCAGGAGTGATTATGTGAAGGAGTTTGTCCTGGGGTGACCAGAGATCGGAAACCTGAAGACGGTCCAACGTCGCACCCCACCCCAGAAGGGAAGAGTCCGTCATTGTCACTAGCGGGCCGGGGTCTTGAAAGGCCGCGCCCGCCGACAGATTGCTGAGAGACGACCACCACACAAGGTCCGCTCTCATGAAAGATGGAACAGGAATCATTTTGGAGTCTCGGTCCACTGCTTGGCGCCAAGGCCTCGGAAGAGCCATTTGTGTTTGCCTCATCTTGAGACGAGCAAGACGAAGAGCCAGCACACATGAGGCCCAGAGGCCTCTGGAACCACCAGGCTGACATGCTCTCCGACTGCGCAAACACCTGACATGTGGCCAACAGATCTGCCATTCTGGCCCCAGTCAGATATTCTCTGCAGTCGATCGTGTTCCAATGAAAACCCAGGAAAATCAGGTCCTGAGAGACCGTTATGGAGGATTTCCGCCAGTTCACTGACATCCCAAGATGGAACAGGAGCTGGAGGAGAGACTGAAGGCTCAAGGCTGATTGAGGACAAGGACTTTGCAGCAGCCAATCGTCCAAATACGGATACACATGGATACCCTGAAGCCCAAGATAAGCTGCGATAACCGACATCTTTATAAAGACACGCAGTGCCGAGATGAAGCCAAACGGGAGCACTCAGAACTGGAAATGCTCCTCCCCCACGGAAAAACGTAGGTATTTCCGATGCAGACTCCAAATCAGAATATGTATATAAGCATCCTGAAGGTCTACCATTTATTTATTTATTTTACATTCATAAAATGCTCACACAGTCCGCAGGCATCGAGGCGCTGTTACAGGAATTTTTTTTTTCTTAGTTGCGTAATTGTGTGTTTTTTAAAATTTTTTGTCTTAGTTACGTATTTATAACGCGCTTAAACACCCAGATGTTTCTAAGCCCGGACCCGGGGATCGAACCTGTTGTTGCTTCGTGTCGTCTTGCTTCCAAGACGCGCACGCTGCCGCTGAGCTATCCTCCCGGGACCATGCTGAGCCAATCGTCCTTCTGTAAAGAGGACTTTATCTGACAGGGCGTGATCATCATTTCTCTTGGGGTAGAGAGAGATTGAACTGGGAAAGGTCTAGGATGGTGCGCAGGCCAGCCTGGTTGGATTTGGGCACCGTAAACAGCCGGGAGTAGAAACCCTCCCGTCGCTCCCCTAGGGGAACGGGTTCCACCGCTCTGAGATCCAGCAACTTCTGTATCTCAGCTCTGAGGGAGGGTGACCCCGACTGCTGGAAGGGAGGATTGAAGGGTGCTATAGGGGCAAGCGGAAGCCCGCCCGAGCGACTGACAAGACCCACCGGTCCTCGGTGATGGCCTGCCACGCCTCCCAGTGAGACGCAATGTGCACTCCCACCGGGGTCTCGTGCGAGCGCAGAGTAACTTCATTTAGTTGGTTTATCAGTGGCAGCGCCACCTGAACCTGAAGAGGAGGCCGAGGAATGGGAGAAAAACCGGCCCCGTTGCTGCCGTCGGCGCGAATTTCCAGATGGAGTATCGACCCTACGAGACTTCCAATCCAGAAATCCCCTAAAACCAGAGGAAGACCGAAGCTGCGAAGACGTTCTCTGTGCCCTGAAAGGCAGTTTCACCAAGACAGACAAGGACTTGGCGGTCTGGGTGCTGACCTTAGTCTTACTCAGTTCAACATCTGTCGTTGAATGAAAAAGCTCCTTGCCATCAAAAGGCAGGTCCAGAACTTTATCCTGCACCTCTTCAGAGAACTTGGTAGCGTGCAGCCAAGCCTGACGAGAGGTGTCCACGGCAAGCATCAGGTCCCAGGCCGAGGTGTCGGCATGATGCGCCGTGGCCTCCAGCATATCCTGCACCAGGACCCTGGCATCTGACAATCCCGCTTTAAAATCCTCTAGTTTATTAGCAGGAATGAATTCCTCAAACTCTGACAGACCTTTCCACATTTTCATATTCGCCCCCGCTAATACCAGTTCCGCGTTAGCTTGATGTAACTGCAGGGCTTAATTAGCGAAAATCTTCCTCCCCAAAGATTCAAGAAGCTTGTCCTCTTTGGCCAGAACCTGCGTTGCTGCTGTAGAAGACAATGAAGCAGGTCTGGATTGTAATGTAGCAGCAGCCACCACTGTGGAGGAAGGGGGCAGACAACGCTAAGGCCACTTCTTCTGAAGAATGGAGCCTATAACGAGCGTCAATTTTTTTGTCAACAAACAGTCCAGAGTGTGGTTTCTCCCAGACTTTACGGACCTCAGCTAAAACGTCCTTCTGCAAGAACAAGCCGGTACGCTCCAAAGGAGACAAGGTGAACGCCCCCAAAAGCACCCCTTCCTGTGGAGCGGGTGCCTCAGGTACTGGAACATTCAAAAGACACATGTCCAGCACCTGGTCGTGAAAGGCTCTAACCGAGCGGGTCCTCGCTGTCCTGATCCCCCCCCCCCCCCTGTCCGTCGTCCGACACATCCAGATCAATCTGCGCCGCATCTGGCCCTGCTGAAGATTTGTCCACTTGAGACAGTGGAGGCAAGGGAGGGAGAGCCGGCCAGCAAAGGAGGCGCTTGCGGGATCACGGTGCCACAACTGGGACCGACGGTGCAGGAGGGCAATCTCCCTAAACAAACCTCGAAAATACTCCTTCATGGGGTCGGAGTGCATTAGCTTTTGAAATTTACTGAAAAAAGCGTCCTCTGCCGACGTTTTAGGCGGGACTGGAGGAGGCCTCTCAAGGGAGAGGGTTGCCAAGAGGGCCCTTCTCCACTGGTGTCAACATAGATCAAGGGCGCAGATGCCGCAGGAAGTGTGAAGTTGTGCGGTATGGCATCTGAGCGTTCCAGTCATATACTGGACGAAAAGGATGCGCACAAGGAAAATGATATTCACCTGAAAAGCCGCTTCCCCCACCCAGCGCTCATGGCGTAGTTGTAAGGGAGGTATCCAAAATGGCCACTGTAGTCTTGGCGGGAGCAGCCGCCATTTTGTCAACACATGAGAACTGCGACACATGTGGGAGTGAGACAGGGGTCTCCACACATGGGTCAGAGGTTTTCATCTTAGCCTTGACACAAGGACCCTCGGCCGAGCCGGTACTGCGTGGCCTAGAATGTTTCTGAGACATGCCATCAGCCAGAATAGCCTTCAGCGGAAGGACCTCGGCAACGCTGGTAACAGAGGAATTCCGGTCAGAGACCTCACTCCGTGCCCCCTCAACAGAACTGGCGGCACTGCTTGAGCAGGAGTGTTGAGGAGTATACCTCACCGACAAGACCTTCACAGGCCTCTCAGAATTGTCAGTCACCTTCGCCTCCAAAGGAGGGACCTCGGAAACCGAGCCCGGTAAAAGCCCCTTCACAAAAGGGCCTTGAACTTTAGTTCGGTACAGAAAACCTCAACCAAGGCCTCAGGGCATACCCCGGTGTCTTTACGGGAAGCTACAGACAAGGAGACCTCGAAGCAAGCTCCGGTACCCGCCCACTCAGTATAACTGGGCCCACAAATAGCCCCCACAGGAGGGGCCTCGGATTGTAATCCGGTTTCAATCGGCCCCTTACGGAGGCCCTCAGAGAAAACTCTGGTACACTTTTTAGGCCTAAAAGGCACCTCAGGGCAAGCCCCGTTAACAGAGCTTTTGACTCTCCTCTTGGACCGGGAAGACCCCACGAAGGAGTCCCCCGGCCGTGGTTATCTAAAAGTAAAGAACTCACCGGGCGTTTCTTCTTATCATCGATGAAAGCTTGAAAGTGCGTAGCGGGAGTGCGCTGAAACACCTCCTCCCACCGCTCTAAACGACGTTGAAGCGCCGGACGGAAAGGGAATCGCAGTAAAAGCACGAGTCCCACCGGTGGTCCGGGCCAAACACTCTAAACAAAGAGGATGGGGATCCGCCCTAGCGAAGTGTCGGTCACAAGATGAACAATTAGGAAAATCTAACTGAAACAGCATAGACTGACTACCACACGATCGCAAAGCTGGAGCAGGAGAGAAGGACACAGGAAGGAAAAAGTCTTCCAGAGATGCAAGTGCGTCTAGTCCCGATCGAGCAGAGAAAAGGACTGATGGACGATGCGCTGGGGGTGGAGCTAAGGAGGGCGGGTTTACGGCCGCGTGTGGTACCCCGCGTAAAAAGAGAGGGAGGGCACATTTTTGAAAAATGTGATGCTTTTTACAAAGTGCTCCGGTCCCGTCCCACAGGACGCAGGAATGTCCCATAAGTATGGAGGAAGGGGGACAGAAACATAGGAGTAACTGGATTTAAGTTGTGAACAAAGCCCAATGTAGGACAATGATGGCAAAGAAGACAGTCATGCTGTAAGGTAGACATTTTAGGGGTGAAGAATACAAAGTGACTGGAGCAATGGGATTAATCATGAAATATTGCATTGGGAAAACCAGGAATGCCTGAAGTGTCGTCGTCATTCAGGGTTGGGTGTACTGCAACAAAGTATCAGTGTGTGTAGGCCGGATAGATTGGAGCGAAGCCATTTGGTATTGGAATGTAATGAGCTATGTCAAAATGAGTTTCAGATATCAACTGGACAGGGGACCAAACTACCTCACTTCCTATCAATGGATCAACCTCCAGATAGAAGGTGGGGAAACAAAAAACAGATAAGACTGCAGTGTTCATGACGGGACACCTGAGAATAGAGGAATCAGAGGTTAATATTGTATCCTTTCTTCACCACAGTCTACTACAAGAATCCCTTCTTCCCCCAGACCTCAATCTTACCTCAAAGTAATCCCTACTTCCACCAGCCAGTACCTTAGCACACCTGTCCTGTGAATACCACGAGGACACTGATCCTTCACAAGGAAGACAACTGCGGATGGCTTCTAAGTTTCCCGGTTATATCTGTGGAAAATACCTCCCCCACCCCATGAATCTTACACTTTATTAATGAAGTGAGATAGAGGAGTATGAAAGGACCTGGGCCATTGAGCCTATTTTCCAGTTTGCTCAAAATGGGAATGCACTTTAGTGGGGCAAATCCATCTGCATGGGGGAACACCCATAAAAGGACTAGGGAGCACAGCCCACAACTAATAGTGGTCCAGACAAAACTTGCACAGCTGAGACACATTCTTGGAAACAGAGGAACTCGCTAACCCAGGGAAGGATGAGACACTCCTACGCACCCAGCCACACTCACTCAGCATGGGTGACTGTGCAGGATTAGGAAACAGAACCCTTGTAAAATGTTGATGGCACAACGCTGCAGCGCGGGAAGTGAACAGGAGCATAAAAGCGTAAGCTAAGGCTAAACAAATGTATCCAAAAGAAGTGAAAAGGGAACCCGCAAAGAAGGAGAGTAGGGAATAGCAACTTTTTTTATGGTGCCCATGTATCGAAAGACAAATCAAAACCAGAAGTGCTCATTGCCAAGCATCTTACTATTGCCCCATGTCCCGTTTTAGTTTTGGCTATTAGGTGGCGCTTTATTTGTATTCATTTGTTATTTATATAGCGCCTTACGTCAAGGCGCTGTGCATAACCCAATTTACAGTAAGACAGATTTGAAGCATGGTCAAAGAAATAGAAAATGAACAAGGAATTCAATAACAAAATAGTAAAAAGTGAAAAGTAAGATGGTAGTAAAAAACTTTCCAAAGCAATACGGAAAGCAGGATAAGAAACAATAGAACGAAGAGAGGGAGGAAGAACTTTCCAGTGAAAGGGAGCAAGCAAGGAAAAAGAACAAAAAAGTGATTGCGCACAAGGGGGACAGGGAACAAAAAACAAAGATTCAGAACAAAGAACCCAAGAGGAAACATGAAAAGATAAGAAATGCAAGATAAATCGATCAAGGCCACAAAGAGATTTGAATACAATACAGAGAAAGTTGAATTTGAGTCGAGAATGGAAAAATAGCCATCCAAGAGAAGAAAAAGTAGAAATAGAATTGTGAGGAGAAAGCAAATCGAGAAGACAAATAGAAGCGTTAAAGATAGACTTTAGTGGTGCCAAAACTGGAGACAGGAAGAACAAAGTGTAGTGTAGGGCAGTAGAATAACCTAGAGAAAATAAGTGAAGGCATAAAACACATGGTAGCACTAAAAGGTATAAAAGGCCCCAACTTCACAAATATTAAAAAGATTAAAATCAACAGAAACGAGAGGCGATAGAGATTTGGTGAGAGAAGGTACAAGATGAAGACCAGGATTGTGGGCAGTAAGGGAACTGGGAAGGCGAGCAGGAGAAACAGGACAAAAGAAGGAGGGTACAGGGAAGGAATAGTAGAGGCTGGAAAGGAAGGAACTTTAGTTTTGGAGGCATTAAGAACGAGGAATGATCAGGCATCTAAGCTTGAATAGCAGAAAGACAGGCTGAGAGATTTGTGTGAATAGTAGGAGTGAAAGTGGAAAAAGACAAGACAAGTTGGGTATCATCAGCATAGAAGTGATGAGCTAACCCAAAGGAACAAATAATCGCAGCGAGAGGAGAAGTATAAAGAGAAAAGAGAAGGGCCAAGGACAGAACCCTCTGGAACACCTTGAGAAAAGCAGAGAAGCATCAGAGCAGGTTCGGGCCCATGAGACAGAGTAAGTACTTTAACACATCTATAGGCCGAAAAATTTGATTTATAGTACAGCTAAGGAGAAATGGCATATGAAGGGGGTACAAAGCTTGTAAGTGCCATTTTGCTTTTTACCCGCCCATGACTGCCAACAGCCATGTTAATCCCTATACCCACTCCCACCCTCTTCCTGTCCCTCACCGCCCAAAACACATACTCCTAGAATCTCTTGGAGCTAGCTTTATCAAGCATTAAGATCAAAAACTTTGAGCTTGACGTGCCTGTCAGTGTTTTTATTTTTTTAGAGCAGTCTTCTGACTTAATTGGATCTGTAAAGGAACTACTAGTGTAATAAAAATGTCAACTACATCTGCTTTATGCCACTCGACCTATAAGCACTATGGGAGTCTTTCACTGAAGTCCTGTTAAAAACAATCACTTTGGTCTTCGAATCAGGCATTGCTATTATATGCCCTGGCGCTTGCACTATTTTGCAGCTATCATCATCAATGGTCAGTAATTACCACTACAACAGTGCCTGGCAAATGCCTTTCCCATGCCTACCCAAAAGCCAAAACTGTTGGTATTGACAATGCTTGTTATTACTCTCTTGATCCTTGACTTGCAAAAACTTTCCTTTTCTTTCTTTTTTCCCCAACCTGGCAGCGATCTTAGAGTAGTCTCATGCCACAGATTCGATCTTTTCCAGACTTTCATGAACTTTCCCCACTTTCTGCTGTTTTCCCCCAATGTCCCTTCTGCTGTCTGACCGAATCCGGCCAGGGAAGGGGAAACAGAGGTATTTGAAGGAGGCAGAACATGGAGGGAACTATTGATATTGGAGTGGAGAAGGAAAACAATGAGCAGTGATTGGAAAATGGGGTCAGGAAACTCTTTAAGTCAGTGATCATGGACATTTGAACAATAAGGTGAATACCATGGGCAAGAAAGTGTAAAATAAGGATATTTGAGGAGGGATGCTTCTATACCTTCAAAAAGATAGGGTTTGTCTTGATTCACCGGTTTGGACACAGCAGCTTCTACACACTCTAGAATTGGGTGCAGGAACACTTTTCTTATTAAGATTATCGAGTTTAGTTTATTTTGGAATACAATTCCATAAAACAACTAAAACAGTTAATAAAAATACTGAGTACAAAATAGACAAATAGAATAAGAACAGCACTTTTACATCATGATATTAATTATAGTAATAAATGATGTTTCCTTATGATTAGAGCCTGACTAAGACAGCAACACCCAGCCTATTAATGGCAGATCAGCACATAATCAGTAGCATATGGGTGGGCGACATTGTGAAAATCCTACTGCTCTCAAAATTGGTAGAATTGCTTCAGACCGAACTTGGGTATAAGCCGGACAAAAAAACATAAAATGTAGCAGATGTTGACATAGTGCAGGACACATTATACATTTTTGTTCAGTGTCACTGCCAGCCCAGCAGTAACAGTCCTTAAAGGAATAGAATGAAAACGTTCCCTTGTAATTAGGCATCTATCATTGTTCTGATCGCTCCATAAAAAGTAATCCTGGATTTTATTTTTTCCCAAAAGAATTTATCTGCAATTGGCGGGATTTAATAATTTTGTACTCTCCCGTCAATCTTCATAAGAGGACTTTAAGCGTGTTATAAAATCCTCATTGTTTAATTCAAAGTGCAAGGAGCAGAAAAATGCGCTAGTGCATTCATTTTCATAAATGATTTCTTGTCATGTTTAAACCACAGAATAGTAGAAGCACCCGTTTTAGTTAAAATGTTGGTAATGATAAACTGTTTTAAATCTGCATTGGGGTTCGACCAAAGATGTAGCCAGGATCCAAGGGCATATTGTCCTTTAGATAGCCCAGGCCCAACTCTGTGTGCACAGCATGGTTTGGAGCGTATCTTGTAAGGCCCAAGGGTTCATGCGTCTCACCCACAATGTAGAACATCTTTACCAAGCCACTCTTCGATAAACTTGACAGACTGGGTGTCGTATATATAAATTATTCTGACGACACCCAGATCCTCAGACCCCTTTCGGGCAACTTCGTCGGAGACACAGGCCTGGTAAATAGGATATACCTCCTCATTCAGGCATGGATGGCCTCACATGGTCTCTGCTTGAATGACGACAAAACTGAGATCTTGAATTTGGGTTCTGATACCAACCTAAAAAAACTAAGTCCCAGCTACGATGCATTCACTATCGATGGCAAAGTAATCAAATTAGTAACTCAGGTAAAAACACTAGGTTTTTTCCTTGATTGCACTTTATTGCTAAAAAAGCAAGTTAGCTCCATGGCCTCATCTACAGCTTACACGCTCATCTACACGCTAATTTACGTTTTCCCTGGTGTTTTTCGATTACAACGCTCATAGAAAACATACATTTACATGCCTCGAGTTGATAGTAACCTAGATTCTCTTCCATGCCCCCAGCTGCCTAATCCTGGTGTTACAGCCTGTCACCACCCTTGCACCCGGCGAGACACTGCTGTCTTGTGACTGGGTGAGTAACTTTTACAGTTTGAGTATTTGTTCTATATGGTCTCACGCATAGGGTCAAACTTTTACAAGCTGCACTTTTTGCTATTTCAACCACACAGGTGATTATGATTCGATCCTGCTTCACAAGAAGAGCAGGTTAGTGTACTCCCATTTATGTGAGTTAAATGATAGAGTCCTCGAAATACGCTTCAGACCTAATTAGTGTATCCTTATACTTTGTAGGAATTGCAACTGAACTCTGATGAAACTAAAAAACGTCCTGCCCTGAAGATGGAATTTCACTAATCCGAAACGCGTAGGCACTGATTACCCAATAGGAGTGTCTTTAGGAACCCGGAGCAGAGTGAATGTAACTGCTCAGCAGTGGGGCAACACCAAGGTGGTGATTATCCTGCATATAAATTACCCTACCACCGGTATTCTGTAAATGTACACTACATATGTGTGTTCTTTTCTTGACCAAACAGGTTTTATTTATTTTGTCCAGCTCAAATTGAATTTTGTTCGTTGTTTTTTGAACCATTGACCGGTACAAACTTAGCTGTGAATGCGATTAGCATGAACACACTCCAATGGAGTTGTATGTTATCAATTAAATTGATTATATTTTGTTATATTGCCTACTGGGTCTACTTTATATCTGTCCACTCTCAGCTTGATGGTTTCTTGTCTGTAGATTGTCAGATTGACAGAGCCCCAGATATACTGTTAATCCTTTGAATATTAGACAAAACCAATTATAATTCTGTTACAATTTGATTTCTGTCCCTGTATATCTAACTCTCCATACTTGGAGCCTTAAGCATATACAAGGTATAACTTTCACTTGGGACTAGCTCCCATTAGGAGTGCAGCAGAGGGTTACCGACTAGCAATAGTCGGTATGTGTTTTCTGCTCATCTACAGCTTATACATGCAAGCTAATTAGGGCCTGTAGACCATTTATATATACATACAGCTGCATTAAGCTTGCTAACGCATTAATAATGTCTAAACTTGACTACTGTAATGCCTTATATGTAGGCGCCAACAAAATTATCCTCAATAAAATTCAGATACTACAAAATACCACGCTGGGAGCATATTTCGAATCTCAGAAGAGCCCAGCACTGGCTAAAAATCAGTGATGGGCTACTACTCAAAGTGGCATCCCTCACCTTCAAATGCCTCAATAACACTGCTCCTCCCTATCTCGATGCCAGACTGATCAGAAAAATCCCTACTCACCACACTAGATCCTCCAAATACCTCTGCCTAGAAATTCCTAGATTTAGACACTCCAAAGCTGGTTGAACCAGCTTCCCAGTCAAAGCTGCTCTTTCTTGGAATGCCCTGCCCCCCTCCATTAGAGTGGAACAGCCATAGTTTAGTTTTAGACGTTTTTTGCTGAACTGGCTGCAAACTAATGACATTTAATAAACTGTTCACCCACCTGTACCTCTGACCTTTGTACATTCCTGCCAATGATATGTGTATACCTTTTTCTCTTTATTATTGTAAATATCTGGTACTGTGTACAGTGTTTATGATTTATGTAATGACCTGTATACTGTAACTAAGCTTTAAGTATTCTTTTAACTGCTGCACCCAGCTACCATAGGGTTTGGTGCGCATTACCAAATAAATAAACAAACAAACTGCTTAAGAAAGTCCTTCTCCATCCTTAGAAGGGAGGAACCATTGGAGAAATCCTACAAAGTGGCACCTATATTGCTGTATTTTAATCATGTAAACTTTCAAAATCATGTTCAATGGTTGGGATTTACACATTTTCATAAAGCGTATAACACCACCTAAAGCCGGTTTCATCCTGGGTACCGGAAAGCAATATGGGAGCCACCAGTTAAACTAGTAGAAAAACGAATACCAAAGTAATCAAATTCTGATACCTGTCGAATAACACACTGGTTGCTAATCATCTTGGTTATTTTGGCAAATCTCCTATTTAGGGAGCAAACCATAATTGCAGATGTCAGAGTTCACATGAAGATCTAGTTAGTTCAGAAATTGGGTGCAGTCTAATCAAATGCTGTACAGCTCAATGAGTCCGGGCCAGCAGCACAGTGTCACCAGCATAAGCCTATACTGGTAGAGACATTTTACCAATTCAGTGGACATCCGCATCACTCTTTGCAATAAAAGTCAACAGGCCATTAAGAGGTAAAGGAAACAATGAGGCCAACACTCAACCTTGGTGTACTCCTGAAGCCATTGTAAAATAGTGAGTGCAATGGCCGTTGTCTCCCCTTATGAGACATGCTTTCTTGCCCCAATGTAAATTAATCAGGATATTTAAGATCTCCTTTGACAATTCAATGACCTGAGCACAGCCACAATGTCCATGTATTTGGCTTTGGTGTTTCGGAACAGAAAGAATGTTTTTTTTTTTTTTTAAATGGCCGCCCGGGAAGGGAAAACTGAGTCCGATGTCCCTTTCCATGGCAGCCATTCAAAATGAATGTCAAAAGGTAAACAAATAAAATGGGCGCCATGGAAATGGAGAAGGGACTACAAGTAGTCCCTTCTCTACTTTCCATGGTGGCCACTGAAAATAGAAAAAAGTAAACAAGAAAATGGCCGCCATGGAAAGGAGAGAAGGGACTACTTGTAGTCCATTCTTTATTTCCATGACGGCCTGTCGCGGACGCGCTGGAGACAGAAGTGTTCCCAGCGCGTTTGCTCCCAAAATTGACCAAAATGAAGGTAAGTGGGGTTGGGAAGGCGGGAGGGGATTGTTTGGATTGGGGGGGGGCAGAGGGAGGGAAACACTTATCCGAATTCCTGGCGGGAGAAAATGGCAACTTCCAGCCGTGTGGTGGCTCAGAGTGGGGATTACCACCGTTCCGAGCCTCCTCATAGGCTGAGTGGCAGCCACAACCCCCACCGGGAACACAAAGGAAAGGAACGTTGGAAGAGGGATTCCCGGTAGGGTAAAGCCCTGGCGAGGGCCAATCAGATTGCATTTTACAATCCGATTGTCTGTCACCGGGTACTAATTTGCCAAAAGCTGTCTGCAGGTCCATGAAAGCCAAATACACTGGCCCTTTCTTTACATACAAAGAGTGACCAAGTAAATGTTTTGGGCTTGTTCAGTGGCCTTAGCACAAGGCAGATGCCCAGCTGTATATCTGCCACGAGGTTATTTTCCCTCACCAGTTTCTTAAGAAGGACCCTTCTGAAAATTTAGAAGGTCGTGTCGAGGAGAGAAATAGGCCTGTATGCCAAAGGGCTGGCTCAGTTTCCCATTTTAAATTTGGAAAAATTACTGAGAGTTTCCAGGACTCCAGAAACCTGCCTTGAGTGTGGGTGCCCAAATTAGATCAAATATAGAAAAAGATCAGCTGGGACTCCGTCTGGGCCTGAGGAGCGATTATGAGGCTGCTCCAAAATGAACTTGAATATGTTTTGTAATAGAACATTCAAGAAGTGGTAAACTGCTCTCTTTAACCAAGCATACATTTCCTCTCTGATCAGCCAATACTGGGGACTCATTGACAGTTGTATGGTCTGGATCTTTACAAAAGGCAGCAAAGTGATCGACCCAGGCCCGATCCTCAACATTAGTTTCAATTCCTGTATATTTCGGTTTATATAAAGGACCATTGGTCAAAGGTTTTTAATTATTTGAAGTACATGCCTCCACAAGCTCTAACCAGACCGCATTATCTAATTCAGTTTACGACAGGCTATTTCTTTCTTGTAATTGACCCATGTCATAACCACCTCTAATTTTGATGGCTATGGTTTCTTCAGAACTGAACGTAAGCTTGCTTTCATTGCTCTACAATCTTTAGTCAACCAACCTTTCAGGGTAGAATTAGCTTCTGAGGTACAATTAATTTGAATTATTTCACAAATGTTAGTAATGTGATTAATATAGGTAAAATCATGGAAGAATGAGTGTTATTATCCAATAACAAAGAAAAAAGGGAAACCTGAGACCCAAATATTTTTCTATTAATGGAGGGTTTGTTGCTATTAGACCATTTGATGTTTCATTTACAATTTTACACTGTTTATGCACCTTTTAAGCGTGGTAATACATGTATTGCTTTCATCGCAGAGTGCCATTTAATTCGAAGGGGTATGGGATGTTGATCACTAAAGATTTTTAAGACCTCACAGAAAGACTTGATCATAGACCCATCTATTATTTGGAATACAAAAATAATCAATGTTCTGGGATGCCATTGGTTACACACCATTAATTTTTCCAAATGCCAAGAGCCAAGTGTAAAATTAAGGCCATTTGCACAAATACAGGGATCTAACATTGTAGGCTCAGCGATGCCCATAGACACTAATGGATCAAAAATATCCTTTGGAGGACCATTGCCTATTTTTAATTTTAAAATCCCTCCCAAAGCTACCAAACCCTGAGGAGGGCATTCACTTAATATGCAGTCCACCATAAAGTTTTAAAAACGTAATAGACTGCCAATATGATCTTGTGTTTGCGGACTAAAATACAATTTCACTATTACCACAACTTCCCCTAAGTTTGAGTTAATGGGCCTAACGGTTAGAGACCTCTTGAAAAAGATGGCCAACACATCAAACCATCTCCCACTGGCTTTTTTATAACATTTATTGGATAAATATCCATCGAGCCCCAGTTCTTCATGTAACTACGTGTTTCCTCTCAATAATTTTAGGATTGCTCCTTATATTTTCCAGGATAAAAATGAGAGTGGGGCTAGTATAAACCCCAGTGCTCCAGATAAGATTTTGAAGTGGGAGTATTTTACTCCATATTTTTTTAAGCTGGGAGTAAAATGATTTTGTAGGGAACAAACATGCAAGTCTGATTACCAAGAGGAGTATTTCATCAGTGAACAGAAATATGTTTTCCAATCAGGCAGTAATGATAGCAATTTCCTCCTGTGGTACTACGTGCACGTGTGTTGTGTGGTGTGTGTGTGTGTGTGTGTAAAAGCAGGGGCACAAGGTCCTATGTGTCCGTTTCCCATTTTATGTTGGGGGTATTTGTATAGCCTATTTTCTTTTGGGTGTATTTGCCTTTTTTTAACGGAGTAAAAGTGGCTGAATCACCCCTTATCTGTACAGCTGATAAGGCTCTTGTTGAATATCTTTATGTATAACCGATTCGGAAGTTGATCCTTTGGTAGCTTCTGCCAAATTTCTATATACTTTTTAAAAATGTTTCATTAGTGTATTAATAGAAATCACAGGGAAAGCAATGAATTGTTGGCACAAAAAGAATTTACCACTGATAACAGAGCAGAGGACATGGGTCCTTTACAATGGGGTGAAAGAATGTGACTTGAAGAACTGATGTCACAGGTGGAAACATTAACCATGGACAAGGACGGGACAGAATGACCTTGGAACGGGATGGTGGAAAAAATGCTGAATTAAGGATGGAGGGGTGTCAGAAAAGTGCTATAGGGTTGTCCGTTAAGGGTAGGGAAAGAAGAAAACAGAGCGATGCAGTAGAGTGCTATTAAATAGGTTCTTCAGAAAGGAGGAGAACTTAGATGTTGGATTTAAATAGTGGTAGAGTTGGAGTAGTACAGAGAGGGAAAGGAAGAGCATTCCAGAGCAGGGGAGCGCAGAGAGAGAGATAGCTTGAGTGGTGGAAAGGAGGTGCGCCGAGGATGATCTTAATGAACGAGGAGGAGAGTAGAGAATGAGATGAGCAGATAGGTATGGTGGGGTAAGTCCATGGATAGTTTTGAAGATGAGAAGAAGTTCATACTTAGCCCATTGTTTCATAGACAGCCAGCCAATCTGGGCAGAGAAGGTAGAGGTAACGCGAGAAAGGTTGAAAAGAGTGCGTATCGCTGTTAGGGAGAATTCTCTGTCTAGGCTGAACTTCCTAACCTAGTGAGTCCCCCAGCAGCTTTGCTGGATTTCTGGAGTTTGTTTTTTTCTCCTGCCAAGAGTGAGACTCTTTTTCTCCCACTCTTGGACATGATTTGTGGTGTTCCTTTGAATGTTAATGTGTTTCATGGGCTATGGGGTCTTTTACTCCATAGGGTCTCATATGTTTTTTTATGTGTGTTACACCGCACCCTCCGTGCAGTAACACCGGGGTGTCATAGTGACCCCCCACCATAGACTACTGTCTCCCAGGGCATGTAAAGTCACCATTGGCTTTACTAGTCCCAAATTACTAACAGAACCAGTACAAACCATCATATTGTGGACGTACTGGTAGGGGCAATTCGATTGCCCCTGGGTCTGTTGTTCGAGGGGGTACTGTCCCATCCCCCCTCGTCGAGTTTTGGCTGGTGGCAGTGGATACTACTTTTTATATTCAACCGCGAATATTCCTCTATGGGATTTTCCCATTGTTCGAGGCTAATACTTTTTTAACATAGCCTCTAACATACCGCCGGTTTATTTATTTAATATTAATTCACCGGTTGGTATTTTTTGCCAGAACTCGGTTTTAAAATGGCGTTTGTGTTCGCCTCTGTAACTCCAAACCAAAGGTTGAGCCCTTTGCTCCACTTTTGGCGGGCTTCTACACAGAAGCCCTCCAAAGTGGTGCCACTCTGTCTGGGTACCACAGGGGGTGTGGGAGGGGCTTTAGGCACCCTGGACTGAGTTGACTTGGCAACTCAAGTCGCACTCTTGTGCGATTGGCCCAAGTGGTGAGCCAGCCGGCTCACCACTTAGCATGTTTGATTGACAGCTAGGCTGAATGAATGGGGGTTTCTTGCATAAAAGCAGGGCTTTTGGGACTGGAACTTCAGAAGTCGCCACAGGACCTGAAAATCCGACGAGGGAGAAGCTGAGCCGACCTGCTACGACGACACCACCGGTGGAGCCCTGCTGAACCGACTCACCACTTCCCAACGACAGAGGAGATCTCCCTGCTGGAGAGTCTTCTTGCCTTGACTGGTGGGCACAACCAGTTTACCCTCTTTTCTCGCATCCCAGGATGTCTTGTGGTCGAATTGCCCGTGCCAAGCACCCCGGCAACCGGATAGCAACTTACCACTGGACCGCGAATAAAAGGACCGCTCCTTTTAATTGAGAACTCTGCGGCTGGTTTCTTCCCTGGCAGTGCAACGGACTCCTGTTTTCCTCCACGATGAGATCCTCTCTTCCCCCAGACGAAGCACCGACTTGCACCTGCTGCCAGGAACAACTGCCCCCGCTGGAGCGTTCTCACCATTTTCAGGTACCGTGTCCGCCAGGCCTCCCTTTCTAAAGATTGCAACAAGGTAACAATAATCCCTTAACCTTCTGGACTGGGCTGGCTGCCTTGACCATCTAACTGGTCCCTTTCTGTTGGTCCAACTCTTTCTGAAACTCTTGCGAGACTTTTGGGCACTTTCAACCATGTGACCTTGGACACATTTCGTCCGGAGCCTCTTAAAGTGGGTCCGGCCTTGTTAACTTTGACTTTACGGTTTTAATCTGCCTTCTTCTCCTACTGTGTTCTTATGAAAGTGTTGGGATCTGTTTCTATCTTTGCTCTGCCTTTCTCCCCCTTTTTAACCGATTGATTAGAGTGCCATCTTCGTTAAGCGCTCCCCGCTGTCTGAAAATAAGTGTTGCTTTACTTAAGACTTGTCTAATAATCGTTGAAGGGAGTGTATATCTTTTAGTGACCGTGTTTTTGAACTGCTTAATATTGGTGCCAGTGTGTTTAACTAGATGTGTTTTTAAATAAATAATTATATCTCTTTTACACCAAGCTCTGGTCAGTGTCTGCTTGTTCTACTGTGTTCTTTTGACCTATTGTGAATACTATGTATACTGCCTAACTCTTCTTGAGAGAAGTCTGACTGCTTAGCCACAGCTACCAGGTAAATCTGGGTGGTACAGACTGCTACCAATTGGGTTTACTGCCAACCACCTTAAATCTTTTGCAGTGGTCCCAGATGGAACTGCACAGGTTTCTGCCTAACAATCGCGAAGTTGAGGACTTTGCCCAGAGGTGAAAAAGCATAGAGGAGACGGGCACAAGAGGGGATGTTTCTTCAGGCAGTCAATTGTAACAAATCTAGAGAATTCGCCCCTTTTTCCTAAAGGGGAGCCACCCTCACTAGGATCGACACCCCTTTACACAAGGTATTGTCTGCTTACATGGGAGTAAGAAATGGCAACATGACCTCAACGTTTTTGGCTCAAGGTAATGCTGAACTTTCCATATGCTTGACAATCTGTGGTGAACAATATGCCTCTTTTAAATACCGGAGCAAGAAAGGGCCAACAACCCTTGAATGTAGGAGGAGAAACCCAACGACAAGGTGACCCTCAGATGTGAGAACGCTGGCAAGGGCAGAGCCTCACAGACCAGCGGAGTTAACGGCAGAGCTGAAAGAAGCGGAAGCAATCGGAAGCCTGAGGGAGACGCGGTCTGTCAAGCAAGGAAGTGTGTGATGCCTAGGTGGCAAAGGCTGCATGAAGCGACCAGCACCTGGAGGGGCGTCCACGTACAGGGCATGGTGGGCCCAAAGCCTGCAAACACACACCAAGTCCAGGGACGAAGGGAGGACTGGGTCCTCTGCTCTCAGACCGAGTGCTAACAAGAGAGAACGAGAGAGAGAGAACGAAGACCGCTCGTATCCAGTATGGAAGTGGCTGCAGTGACTGTATTAACGAATCACCAGTCTCATTTGTAAAATAGCTGGATGATAGCAAATCAAGCTTGGCTGCTTCTAGAGCCATTTCTGCCAGTAGCATTCTTTCTTCGAGTTTTCCTGTAATTTCTTGAAGTTAGGTATACCGTAGGGACTGAGACTAGATTTTGGTTTAGTGCCACCCCTCCCTTTCTTGTTTTCTTCCTAGAGGCACCCCTCTTGAAGTCATTTGCTTCGCAAATTCCCATTGTGCAGTGTAATATGGAAAAGAATGGCTACCGCCGGCAGTTACGGACTTAAAGGACTATAAAGTGCAAAGGTGCAGATGTTCACAGTTCTTAGAAATGCCAAATATGGAAGGTGCTTGGTCTAAAGTGCCACCGTGTAGCAGTGCACAGAGGCAATACACAAAGAGCTAAGCACAATAGTAATAAACCATAACAATCTGTTAAGCTCAAGGGGCAAGGCGTGCCAAAAATGTACTGTACTCGCAGCATCTTCACACACCGACTTCAATGGTGTCAATAGAGACTCTTCCATGCCGCAGGGAAGTGACAGAATTGTTATCATCCAAGACACAACAGTGAGAACCGAATAGGAACTGATGAAATAAAGCACCTTTAAGCAAAGACGCGGGACCAGCCGGTATCGGCATCCCAATCCGCTTGCAATTCAATTTCTATCGTGCAGAGCCTCCATGCCCAAGTAGCAATTCAGGTAGAGGGATGCAATCCTGAGAGAGCCCTGCTTCTTGTTGACAACCTGTACTCCAGGACAGAAAAGTAGAGAAAATAAGGAGTGCTGTACAAAGTAAAGAAATTGCTGAGAAAAAAAGAAAAAGAATTAGACGTACAGCACAAATAATGCAGAGATCACAGTATGCAGTGGTGCTCAGCGGGAAAAAGAATGTGACCCTGCCTGCTCCGCGGAGCCAATTAAGCAGAGTGTGGAAGCATGCCTCAGGACCCTTTTCTGCAGCGATCACTACGGGAAAGAGCCTGCACTGTTGCCCACTCAAGATTATCCATTGACATAGAACACTGCATCATTGATAACCTAATAGCAGATTTGCACTTTTTATTATGCACAGCTGGCTACGTTGATATAATTCTTCTTCCTAAAGGTGCTTTTAACTAGAGATATTCCCTTGTGGTGTAGTGATGGAAAGGTCATGCGTTAAACTAGCCATGGTGTCCTGGGGGTGGGGACTCAGCAGGGCAGCTTCAGGGTGGCAATCTATTGTATTCAAGAGAGTTCATCGGTAGCAAGGAGACACTCTTCTTTACTACACTGCCACATACTGGAAACTGATGCACCGAACAGTAACAGAAGCCATTTGTATTCTCATTCGATTATTTTCTTAGCTTAAGAGACCTGAATCAGGGATCCATACATGGCATTTTGTATAGATACCCTCAGGCATATAAAGCTACCATGCATAATCCTCAGAAGAAGGTGGTTGATGGGTGTGAGAGGTGTGGGTGGCTGTGTGCGCGTGCACTTCTAGGTTTGGGAGGATATTTGAGCTATTGTTCACCACATTTTCAAGCTTGATATTAACAGGAGCTTAAGCAGGAGTGATTTGCCTACTACGTTGCCAGTTAAAAAAGAGACTATGAAATACATACCTACCCCTAGGCCATAGATGACGCCCACCAGATCAATCCCTACTCTATCTCAAGGCAACTTGTGAAGTGAACAATAACTTGAGTCGTAGACTCACAGCAGACATCCTCTTAATGCTCGTTTGATTTGGGTCTCACACCCGGCCACTAATAGTCATGCCATATGTGCAGTTTAGTTTTCGTTACGTTTGGGTGGCCTTCATGTCCCAAGGCAGCAATGTATTGACCTTACTTTATGCAGCAGCTCTCCTGATGTAATTCATCTCTTATGCCCCAAAGGCCTCCTGGGCCCCACTGCTTTAAATTGTACTTTTTTGCAGTTACCATTTTCTTTGACTTCTCTTAGGTTTGTTTTCTACCACAGCTTAGCGCCATTCTGTTGACGACTCAGCGATTTGTTCTATCATGAGTGTGTAATCAACCCCCCTGGTTTTTTCCTCTTTCTTACTGGTCGATAAGCGGGATGAACAGACAACTGATTTGTTTTTATTGCCAGCAGATATTCCACCAGAAAATAGTGCTTCTATTAACAGATTGTCCATTTCCTTACTCATGAAACATTTGATCCAACCCTTTGGTCATCATGAATTTTAGGGGTTTGTGGTCTGTGCGAATTGCGAATTGGTTACCCCAAAAGAATGGGCTGAATTTCTCCAGAATCCATTTGACGGCTAAGAAATGCTTTTCTGTGTTGGCATACATTGGGTTCCGTGCCTTTCAGTAACTGCGAGGCGAATGCTTTGATACATTATTTGCCTTTTCCATTTGTCCCCAAATTGCACCAGGTAGACATTACTGGCATCCATAGAAATGATTGTTCCTCTTCCTGATTTTTTTTTTTAATTCTTAAAAGGTGTGACAGGGTCACAGGTTTGACCACTCCAGGAGAGGTCAGAGATCCTTCCCAGCATGCGGCGGGAGGCCTACTAGGGTCTTGGCAAGAGCCAGTCCAGCCTCAGAGGTTGGGTGGAGTTGGGAGGAACCCAGTATCCTGCCCCCCCGCATGTGTCCCGTGTTGAATGAATATGGCGCCACTGCCAATCGTGCCACACATTGCCATTGCAATGCTAGCCCAAGTTCTTTTTGTCTCATTTCAGAAATACCAATACCAGCATTACCAGCCGCCACCTTCGACACCCATGTCCTGAGGAAAGAAGCAGGTGGTCCTCATGAAGTCTCTGAAACATCCACATTTCAAGAGCCGCACACCATGCTGAATCAACTATGCTCACTGCGACGTTTAAAGAAGGTAGAGCAGAGCAAACTCTGCACTATCCGGAGCCCAAGACTTGTTTTGAATGTCACATGAGGTAAAAAGGGGCTTATAAAGATTTGCAATGTGAAGACCCACCCCAAGGGGAAATAGCACCCTTCAATTGTCGCTTAGGGTCAGGTGAGGCACCTGACCAAAGGAGGGGAGTGGGAAGATAGGACAGGAAGGGAAGGGTACAAAAGACCAGCCCAATGAAAAGCAGCGAGGAGTGTTCAGTTGAGGTAAGGAGGAGAGGAGGTGGACCGAGAGAGCAGGTGCGGGAAGGGTAGTGCAGTGGAGTGCTGAGGAGATTGTGGCAGAGATTGTAACAGGTGAGGTGTTGGCAGTGAAAAAGTGTGGTGCCAGATAGTTAAAAGGAGGTTGTGAGTGTGAGAGAGTGCGTACTGGCATATAGGCAATAGGCCCATGGCCGAACCAAAAATGCAAAATGATAGTGTGGGCCAGTTTTTTTGGTCAAAGGGGCCATTGTTTTGGCCAATGTGGGCCCATTTGATGAGTTACTTCACTATGTGGCTAATAGTTTTGACTAGTGTTGCTGAATAAATATTCTTTAAAATGCACAATTTGCATCATATTTGATAAAAACAACTCCCCCTTGGCTACTATTCAAACAGTGTCACAAAAGGAATGAATAGCCATTTGCAACAGTGGGACACTTTTTCATTGTTGCCCGAGACAATTTTATGGCCCAGTCGGAGCGTGAGAGAGTGCGAGTGTGAGGGTGCGTGTATTGAGTGAGAGGGACTAGGTGTGGAGAGGGAAGAGGGGGGGAAGAGGTAAAGGAACAGGAGAGAGAAGGAAGGAGGGAGGAGAGTGTGTGAACATTGGCGGATAGACAAGGGAAGCAGGTGGAGATAGGAAAAGGAGAAGTAGAAAGGGAGGAGGAAGGGCTAGAGTAGGGCAGAGTGGAGAGTAGGAACAGGAAATTGAGGGAAAGGAGCAGGAGAGCACACATGGATAGAGAGAGGAGCTGGGGTACCTGTTAAAACACAATAGAGAGAAAACGGGATCCCACAATCCTGACTTGGGAGTGTTAGGAATGGGAAGCATTTAGAAGAATCCCGGAAGTAGTCAAACAGATAAGGCTACAGCCTTAGGCCCTCACATTATCTAGTTTGTAGATAGTAGGGGTTACCTATTGGTAGTTACACTCTGCAGTTAGTGAGGAGGAATCCAACAGGAGGACTAGGGAGGGACGCCCAATAGTATGCGCCAACACCGGGTCAATTAGCTACAAGTATGTGCACCTTATTGTTTTCAATAGAAACAGGTTTTTTTTTAAATGTATGTGAATATGATTAACGTGATCTTTATTCAAAACATATAAAAACATGCACAAGTATAAGGCATAATCAAGGGAAAGGAAACATAAGAATACAAAACATGGTATCAAAATTTCCATTTCACACTTGCATTTTCTTTATTTCATACTACATTTTGATTGCCATAATAATAACCGATTCATCTTCCCCCTTTATCAATATGTACCATAATTTACTTAACACATCAAGATTCAAGAAATCATAGTTGCTCATGTCGATGGCCCCCCCTTTCTTGGTTTCTTCCTACAGGATAAATGGGACAAAACTGAAGAATCTAGCAGTAGATGTTTGCTTGTTTCCACCATATCCATGCAATTACCGATTCTGCAGATCCGCTCCTGACGAGGCACCTTCAACCAAGACCGCTTTTCTTTGAGTGTTGGCAAATGATTACATTTCACGAATAAACAATCACGCCTTATCAACAGGCAAGCAAATCCCTTCATATATTTTGGTCTCATCCCCAATTCAGGCACAAATGGCAGATAATCCATTTAAGTACCAGATCTCTTACTTGGAAGTATGGTTTTTTAAATATATCTAGGTTAAATAATTTAGTCCTCAATAAATCTCGGAATGAACTTGCATGGACAATAATTTGTTGTTAATAGAGCAGCATCTGGCCAAATTGGGAGAGAACCTTTTGTAATGCAAATGGGTTAGTAATTCTCTAATGTCATTTCTCAGGATGTCAGTTTATGACAATTTGTATCTAATATACAATAGACGGATTTGCTGAAGCACTCTTGACTGCATTGGCCTCAGCCTCAATTCTAATCTTATATATTCCACCGGCAAGTTACTGTGCATATCAAAACCTTTGCTCTCTAATCTATACAAGGCTTCTATGTTTTTTATAGATCAAATTTCACAGCCATACAACACAAATGAAGTTAACTTAACGTTATACATGTCCTTTAGTGATCTCAGGCTGTAACCTTGTTATTGCCCAAGTAGTTTTTTTCAATACTGTCACTAATTGCATTCATTTACTTTGTAATGATTGTATATGAGGTGTGATGAAACCCCGGCAGTGACCTTCTCCACTGTGGCCACGGGACAGCAGCTACTACCTGCTTCTGACCCTGGCAGAAGCTATATGAGGGAGGATCACATTGGGGGAGACACCCTTCGGGGAGATGTACCACCCCATTTCCCCATTAAGGTAACCCTCCCATATCTAGTACTCATCCTACTATGAAGAATAGAGAAATTCATTCCCCGAGATCTATAGGCCAACCTTCCAGCTTTGGTCTGCCTTGTGAATCTTATGAAAACTCCCTTCTTCAGTTCCACCTATCAATCATCCAGGACCAACTTGCCAGTGAAAAACATGGAGAATCTTTATCCAAGTTTTTCAAGCCAATTGTCAAAAATTGGACTTCCTTTCCCAGAATTACCAAAATACTGGGACGAAGAAGAAGGATCGAGCAATGCAGAGCAAAGGAGACCACAAAGCCCAGCAAGCGATCTAGTTGTTGCTCGCATACACCTGTGCACGGGAAATTTAAAGAGCAGAGGCAGAGAGTCGATGTCTGCTGCTTGCGCGCGAGAGAGCTGCGCCTGTCTCTCCGCAAGGATCGAAAGGCAGAAACCGGCGTGTTATAGCCACCTGGCTCACTGATCAAGGAGAAAGAAGCTGCTGCATGAGAGGGATATGCTGCGGGAACGCCAGGAGCCAACGAAAGACTCGTGGGCGTTCGCAGGAGACCGAGAGCAGTGCTTCACTTACCAAAGCATGGAAGGAAGTGGACGTGTCAAGTGGAAGCTGCGAGAGACTGGAAAACCAAAAAGAAGCGGTTGCGAAGAAGGTAGCAGACGGAAACGGCTGACTGCAGGAGAATTCAGGAACCCTCAACAAGAGCCGGTGAGTTGACCCAGAGGGGACACTGGGGCCTATTGGCAGCCATGCCAAATGCAGGTAATTGTAAATAGAGCTACCGAGCGAGAAGAACAAGTTACTAACCCCAAGTAACGTTCTTTCGACTGGATGTTCTTCCCACATATTCCTCATTTTAGGAGAGCTTCGTTTCCAGCCTCAGCTGCTTCGGAACACATTTTCTCTCAGCAGAGGGCGCTGTGGATTGAGACAGTTGGCATGATGACCCTTGAGGGCTTACAGCTCCGCTGACGTCATCGTTGAGTCTATATATACACTACGCGCAGCGACCGTTGGCTTCAGTTCTGTTTTTTCGCCACCCATATGCAGAATTACCGGCCTTCATACATGCCTTTAAATTAGAAGAACTTAAAAGTGCACATGGTTTAAAGCTCAGAAATTCTCTAGTGGGGTAGGTTGGGAGGGAGGGAGATGAGGAATACGTGGGAGGAACATTCAGTTGAAAGAACGTTACCAGGGGTGAGTAACTTGTTCATTCGAATGGATTGTGTCCTCCCACATATTCCTCATCTTACGGTAGACTCCTAAATCAGTTTTCGGTTCTTTTGGAGGAGGGAGTAAGAATTGAGTTATTTTTTGTCCAGAATGGAGCATAGAACTGCCTTCCCAAATCTTCGGTCATTGTTAGAAGTGTCTAAACAATAATGTTTTATGAATGTGTGGAAGGTGGACTAGGTAGCTGCTTCGCAGATGTCCTTTATCTGTACTCCCCTCTGAAGGGTAGAGGAAGTTGATAGTGACCCTACGCCTCTCTTGTTGAGGTAGTACATGGCCACTGTGTTTTCCATCATTATCAGGACATTCTTTCCCAGTACAGAAGGCAGAAAGGCTTTCAGCACTAGTCTGATTGCCCTCAGCTCTAAAAGTTGATTTGTAGTTTGGACTCCGATGAAGACCAACGATTGCTGATTTTCAGATCGTTGGCGTCCGTCACTACTGTGCTCTCTGGCCATGATTGCCAAAAAGGTTCTCCTTTCAGAATGTTGTCCTCGCAGGCTTGGAATCTGAAGGTGGTCTGATATCCTGCCTGAGAATTGGGACCACTGTGTTCCGAGAGCTCATTGTGTGTGCGGGGGGGGGGGGGGGAAATCTCATTCTAAGGTGAGTCTCTGGCACCAGAAAAATGCAGGATGCCATGAGGAAGAACAACTTCAAAAAGTCAAAGGCCGGAAGACGCTGGGCACTCTGAAATTTGGTGACCATCTACAAAATGTCTTGAACCCTCACCTCCCCTTTTCCAAGGATACATCCAGGAATGCTCCAATAAACTGGAGTCTCTGAGGTGGTATCATGTGAGACTTCTTGTAATTGAGGGAGAAGCCCAGTCTGTGGAGGAAGGGGCAGGTGCTACGGAGATGTTCTTGGGCCTGTTCGGGTGAACGTGCCCCGATCAGCCAATCCACCAGGTAGGGGTAGACATGAATCCCCCCTCGCCTGAGACTTGCTGCCACCACTGCCATTAACTTGGGGAAAACCCTCAGGCGGAGGTCAGCCCGAAAGTAAGAACTTGAAACTGATAATTAGAACCACCAATGGCAAACCTCAGGTACTTCTTGTGCTATTGATGGATTGGCACATGAAAGTAAGCATCCTGAAGGTCCATCAATACCTTGCAATCCTAGAGCTGGAGGGCCTGAAGGATCTAAGAAAGTGTGACCATCTTGAACGTGTCCTTCCTGATGAACTTGTTCAAGTATCTCAAGTCCAAGATAGGTCTCAGTCCTTTCTCCTTCTTGGGGATTAAGAAATAGAGAGAATACCATCCTTTGTTCCTCTCCATCACAGGTACTGGTTCTCTAGCACCTTTCTCTAGCAGGTTCAACATTTCCTGTAACAGGAATGGATCTGGAACATTCAGAGAATGGTTTCCCGGTGGATGAACCCAAGGTCTTTGTTTAAAGGTGAGGCAGTAAACGTGGGCAACTGTTTCTAGTGCCCATGCATCTGAAGTAATACAGCACCATTCTTTCAGATGTTGCGATAGTCTGTCTACCACCGGGTTTGCCATGAGTCAATACCTCAGAGTGGTTTTGGGGTGGCTAAACGGCGGCTAATGGTAAAGATCCTGCTGCTTGTGCGGGGTTTGCACCTCTCCCTCGTCCACCATGAGGGAATGTTCTCTGTCCTCTTTGACTAGCCCGTCCTCTCTACCCCTCCAAGATGATCGGCTGGGGTGAAAAGGCTGTGGTTGCCTGACTGCGGCACTTAAGGATTTGGCTGCCGCCTTTGAGGTCTGCAGCTTTTCAAGGCTTTTGTCAGGCTTATTTCCAAATAAATGGGAGCCATCAAACGGCATGTTAAGGAGTCTGGATTGTAGATCAGGTGCAAATCCTGACTTCCTAAACCACTTAAATCTGCGTATGACAGTGCTTGCCGCCATGGCCCTGCTGACGCGGTCAGCAGTGTTCAGACCGGATTTCAGAGACTCACACATGGCCTCCTTGCCATCCCTTAGAAGGTTCATGAAACCGGCTCTTTCCTCACCCTCAGGGATGTGATCAGCTGCCATTGCTATGCAGTCCCACAGGGTGAATGTAAACTTTGCAAGGGCACATGTGGAACTAGCAGACTTTAAAGCCATGCTGCTTGCACAAAAGACTTTCTTTGCCCAAGAATCAATGTGTTTGTCACCCTATCGGGGGGAATGGTTGGGTACGCAGCTTGTTTGGAGGCAGATGTAGCCGCTTTTACTACTAGGCTATCCAGAGTTGAATGTCTACATAGGTAGCCAGGGTCGCTACTGGATGGCCTGTATTTCTTTGTCAGATTTTTGTTTGCTGCCGGGCTCTACTCTGGAGCCTACCAGTTTGCTGCAACCCTTTTTTGCAGTGCCACATGGAATGATATTATATGGTCATATTGAGGACCTTTGTCCAATTTGTCAGTCAGGTCGTCTGGTTCAAAAGCAGGAGCTGGTCTACTCCATCCCAGGAATTCTACTACCCTGGACATTAAGCTTCTGTACTATCCATCTTCATGATCAGCTGGGTCCGGTTTCCCAGAATCTAGTTCTGGGGAGGTGTATACCCCACTAGCTGATTGTAGGGTGTCATGTAGTTCCCCAACCCTGGTCTCTTCTGGAGTATCCAATTGGAGACCACAAGGAGATGTATCATCTGAGGTTTCATAGCCCTCATATATGGATGTTAAGGATCTAAAAAAATCTTTTAGTCTAAGGATTTGGAAAATCGCTCCGAGATCTAACATACTGATTAAGAACCTGGCTGAGTCAGTTGATAACAAATCCTTGAAGGACACGGTGCAGCACCTGTTTGCAAACCTGCTCCCTGAGGAAAAGGAAGAGATGGTCCGTATTGATCAGATACATAGAGTTGGCCCACAGCGAGGAGAATGAGGCTCGCGCACACGGAATGTGTTAGCAGTGATTACTTCCTACACCGAGAAGGAGGCAATATTGATAGCACCGAGAATCTCAGGTTCGACAAGCGTCAATGGCTCGGAAATCCAGCGATTTCAAGATCTGGCACAATTAACACTACAGAAGAGGAGAGCAATGGGTCCAGTGGTTCGATTTCTGGTGCAAAAGCAAGTCGGATATAAATGGACCTTTCCATTCGGTTTGCTCTTCACATGGGAGTATCGGCAACACCAAATCACGACTTGCGACGAGGGTTTGCAGATTTTACACTTACAGGAGGAGGAAGGAGGGGGCCTGGACATGAGCAGGAAACCATTGGGGATGGAAAGGAGGGGCTGAAAGCCGTCGACATCGACAAAGAGGAGGGATGATGGAAAAACAATAGGGTAATCGGGAGCCTTGGCGATCCCAGGTCCATTGTGGGAGGTGGAAGGAATAGCAAACAGGACTGGGAAGGATGACACCTTCACACCGTTGGAGGCTTAGCAAAAGTTCACTACGAAGGAAGCACACTGAGGCAACAGGTTTGCGGCCAGGGCGTTCAACGGTGTAGTGTTAGGCTGGTTGGAATCTTAGAGTGGGGTTTAGTATCTCCCAGGACTCTTCTCTGGGTGTTCTAGGGGGCCAATTGCGACAGGCACTTCGCCCGGGCAATCCTAAGGGCTTTGGCCCCCTCATGCAGGGAATGCGGGGAAAGGCATGTGGGGAAAGGCATGGGGGGTAGGTGTGTTATTGCTGGGGTTTGTTGGGTTGGTTGGGTAGGGGGGAGGGGACTGTTCTGCCAAACAAAGGGGGGGGGGTGGGTGGGAGTCACAATTAGTTATTGCTGGCTTGGGGGAAAGCGCTGTGGGACAGGGGACCCGAATGATGAACATAATAGGTCCCGACGCATAATGTTAGGGGCATGAACTGCCCCGTCAAGAGGAAGAAATTAGAGCGCTATAGGAAGGGGGTGAAACCAGATGTCGTGCTGTATCAAGCTAACTCCGGAGATTGAACTGCTGGGCTGCTCATCGCCATTAGCGACAGACTGGCAGCCCGGGTCCGGGACAGACCGGACCCTAGTGGGCACTCACTTTTTCTTAACATAGCAATGGGCTCTCACACATACACCTTAGAGACCGTTTGGGGTTGCTGTTGGCACTCTTGTCCCCTCTAATAAGGTTCCTCTGTTATTGCTAATAGGTCTCTGACCTGCAATAGAAAAGGACTGATGGGCGATGCGCAGGGCGGAGCCAAGGTGGGCGGGGTTACGGCAGTGTGCGTGCCGGGCCCCGCACAGAAAGAGAGGAAGGACAAATTTTGAACAAAATGTTTTGGATGCTTTTTACAAAAGTGCTCCAGTCCCGTCACACAGGACGGAGAGATGTCCCATAAGTATGGAGGAAAGGGGACTATGGACTAGGAGTAAGATGGTCACTACAGATAGTAACCTGGTTAATTTTGTTGAGAATGAGACCCCAGATGTAGCTCCAGAGATGGTGTGCCACGCCTTGAAGTCAATGCTGAGTGGGTATCTTATAGCCATGCAGGCGAAACAGCATAGGTAAACGAGGTTGAGGGAGAATTAACTCGAGAGCAAAATACGAGGCATACAGGTGGAGATGGCAAAAGGCCCGTCGCGGAAGCTGCAAAGGGCGATGAAACATGCTCAAGTGCAGCTGGAGCTTCTCCGTACGAGTACTATTATGTGAAGGCTAATAAAGTCGATAGGCTCTTTGCGCAGCAATTGAAAGAGAGCCTGAGCCAGGGCAATATTTCAACTGAAAAACAAAGAGGGGGCTGGGGGGTCTAGAGACCACAGATGAGGATATTTTAGGGGTATTCCCAGGATGTTTACACCAGGCTATATACCTCCGACAACCCGGAGGGAGAAAGGCAAGCATATTTTAAGGGAATCCCTCTGCAGACAGTCAAGCAGGAGGGTTAGAGGGGGATATCCAAGAGGGGGAGGTGAGAAGGGAATAAGGCGGTGGGACCAGATGGCTACCCAGCTGATTTGTAGGTATCCAGTTCGGTTCCTAGAAAGAGGGCGTTTTGTGCCAGCATGACCACTGATTTGTCATTGTTGATACAAAAAAACCTAGATTTGCGATGGTTTCCTTTGCTTGATTGACAGCTATGGTTGTCTGTTCCTTTGATTTCGCTTTTATGAGCCAATCATCGACGTATGGAAAGACTTCCTCTCCGACTCTTCTTAGGTGCGCTGCTACCGGCGCAAGACATTTGGTGAAGACCCTCGGGCCGACCTTAGACCGAAGAGGAGCCCACATCGAAATGTATCAGTATGTGAAAATATGCATATTCTAGGTCAATTTTCACCAGAAACGCACCTTTTTGAAGCCGTGGTAAGACCTGCTGGAGTGTGGTCATTTTGAACTTTATGTACTTCACGTACTAAGACACCGCCTTTTCTTTTTCTTTAACAGAATAAAGCAGGAGTAGAAACCTTTCCCTCTGTCGACTGAAAGGTGCGGCCTATACAATGGTGTTTTGTTGCAGTTTGTCCACTTCCAGCTTGAGCTGGGCCATGTGATGTGTGTTGCGCCCATGTGGCACAAGGCCGGCAGGCTTGTGAGGAACTCAATGGTGCGTCCTTCGTTTCATTTTGTCACAACCACTTGTCTGATGTGATCTTTTGCCACTGATGTAGGTAATGGCTGATCCTCGCTCCTACCGGGATGTGATGTGGGAGGGGAAGGTAGTTCCTGTCAATTTTGCTTGGATGACTTTGCACCTTGTCTGGCCTGTGCAACACCTGCCTCTGTGTCATGTATATCGAGGAGGACTGTTGGTATTTATTGGATGACTGATTAGCTGAGCTGGACTTGTGTATGGAATAGGGTCTGTTTAAGATCAAAACCTCCCTGATCCACCACGAAAGGAGCTAAAAGTAAGCTGTTCCTTGTTCTTGTCCCTCAGCAAACTGATGGCCCTGGCTGTATCCATATCCGATATCCGTCTTGATTCCTTTCAGGTGATGTCAACCTTTTTTGCCAAACAATTCTTGGATATCGAAAGGCATGTGAAGGATATGCGCTTGCACCTCAGGCCTAAAGTTGGTAGCCTTCATCCATGATCGGGATCTAAGGACAGCTCCGTGAGCTATCTGCCTGAACCCCGACTCTGCTGCACAGAGTCCATCATGTAGTCAGATATTGATTCCCCGTCCCAAACGACAGCTGGTAGGTGATCCATGACTTTGACATCTTGAGCCACAATTCCGGTTCAGATCTCGCTGTCATAGTGAGGGCATACGATGTTCTAATTTACGACACAGAAGCAGATAACTTCCTGCCTACTGCTTCACGTATCCTGCCTCCGTGTCAGGAGTGGTCATTAGTGGTGAATCGGGCTTGTGAGCTATTCCTGGTGGCCACAGTGATGACTGAATCAGGTTTTGCGTTCCCTCGCAACCACAGTGGTGCATCCTCTGGAGCCTTGTATTTCTTCTTCAGCCTTGTCATTGTAGCAGGAGTATACAGTGACTTGGCTAGGATATTCTCCCCGGCTTACCATATGGTGTCTAGATTGGGTATGGCATAACCGTTCTCTTGTCTCTATGTTCATACAGCACCGACTTCTTCTCTGCACATGATACTTGAAGACTGAAGCGATGTCATCCAGTGGTATAGAGCTTCCAGGGGAGTCTCACCTCTTTTGCTTCTCAATGACGTAATCCTCTCATTCATCAGTATCCTGTTGGGGTGAGTCCTGTGGAATCTCCCCCTCATCCGGCTTGTTGGATTGCATTCATGGCTGTGAAAAATTCCTGTCAGGATCATCAACTCAGTCCTGCCACTCAGTAAGCAATAGTAGGGATGGCGCCGTAATGGACCGTAGTGGGGAGACCCTTCTTTGTCTCCATGGTGGGGAGGAGCTTGTTTGTCTCCGAGGTGGGGAGATGCTTTTCTGCCTCTTGAGTGACACCTCCTGAGTGGCGACTGGGGATCGCTGCCATCACCTGTGGTGGCGTTAGCTAAGCGCGCCTTTTACCTCCTTTGAAATACATCAATGATATTTTTAACGGACTGCATTAACGAGGGTTGAAAAGGGTTAGAAGTGTCTTCCAAGAGTGACTGTTCTCCTAGGGGGCTATGCTCCTTGGGTACAGATTGTGCCGGTCTTCTTCCAGGTCAGAGAATTCCTCTTGAAGAATGTCAGGAAGCTCGACCATTTCCTTGATGGGAGACAGGTTAATTTTAGAAACTGAAATTTGTGGTACAGACAGCGTGTGTTCATCATTCTGTTCCGTGGACGGGAAGGTAGTGGTGGATACTACTATTTTTCCCGTGGACAGTGGGGTAGTCGTGGACAAACAGCTGTTAGACAGTGTTTTTCCCATTGACTATTTACCGGCTATCGATGACGCACTTGTAGTTGTGCACGAGAGGTCCCTGGAGCTAGTCATGGATGAAGACCATCACCCCCCTGACCCCCCGTGGTAGTTATGGACAGTTGATGAACACCGTTTGGGTTTCCGGGATTGGTCTGGGACAGTCCCTTGGTAATGGTCGTGAGGTACTAACTGTCGGCAGCAGTGTTTCTTTCTTCAGAAATGTGAGTTTTTGATTTTATGGGCGCTTCACAGGGTGCCCTGAACTTCTTTTCACCCGTTTCTTCAGTTTTGCAGGTGGTGCTGTCCTTTATTCCACAGATCAAGCTCTTCTCTTGGAGGAATGTGTCTCAGGGATCCTGCGGGAAGTGACATGAGCTGTCTTGACAGACTTCTCTCCTGATGAAGAAGTAGTCTCCTGTGCTGTGCCTGTCCTATTGTAGGTTCTTCAGTGTGAAGCTCTGACAAATGTGACATCCTAGAATGTCATGACGGTATAGACAATATATGCACTCCTTTCTGGTGAGGGCCTCTTATGAAGACAATCTTTTTGGAGCATCGGAGGCAGCCCTTGAAGAGTGAAGCTTTCACCTTCAAAGGGCCTTCATTTCCAGAGTCCACCATGGCCATGAGGGGCCAAGTGCCGACTCTTCCCTGAATGATTTGAAGATGAAAACAAAGATTTCCTGGACTGCAAAACACAGCCTCTGTAAAGCAGAGGAAAATCTCTCTGTTAATGAAAGAAATATTTGAAAAAGACTTGAAAAGACAAAGCTCAGTAAAGCTGTGGAGGATTCAATAGTCACTAGACTAAGAAAAATCTGAAGATGGGGGTGGAGCATAAGCCCTGCCACCTCATTGGTTAGTGACAAAAAGGAACAAAATGGGGTGGAGGAACTGCGCAAGTCTGTGCCCTTCAGGTTTCATTAGCAATTTGCATTGTTTGTTCCTATTGAACATTTTATTTAAAAAATAACCAAATATTCCCAGTCTGACGGGGAACATTCAAGCATGTGAATCTATGAAAGATCCAATGCTGGAGAAATAAACGTTTTGCATTAAACTCCACTTCAATGCAGTCTGGAGAGCATACACTTGTTGGACAAACTCATAAATGAGCATATCTCACACTTACTATATAATGAGGAAAGGAGACCAGAGGCTGGCTATGTAGATTGGGTCACGATAAGCAAAGCAGTAGTGATGATGTATTGCATTGTGATAAAAGGGACATAGCCCATGGTTACCAACATGCAGTCATTTTCTGGAAATCCTTCCAAAAACATAATTAAAAATGTAATAAGACATGATACGGATCGCAAGCCCCTTTTCATCATCACCTTTCCATTTCTAGTCATTAAAAAGATGGTGTCTAGGGGGTACTTTTCACCCAAACAGCATTTTCATAACCAACATACCCCTAAATTACAGCACATCCACACGGAAACACCCGACATACCTCAACACCTCTGCCACTAGCATACAGCGAACACCAACGAAAAGAAAATTCGAAAATTCAGTATAGCTGGGCCCACATCGAATCTTCAACAATAGCACTCTATCCCAAACCACCAACAGCGCCCACCCACGTGCCTGACCTTGGGCGGCATAGTGGAGCCTATACAGCCATCTAAGTCCTATGCTGGCAAAAATGCACTCAAGCACCCCTTATACTAAACCCTTAGAACCTCCACCACATTGACTGCGATCACCAAGGGCATTCCAACCACAAAGTGCATTGAGGCCATACAAATGTGGAAAGAGTGCTATACAAATAACCGAATACAATACAATACAAGACACATGAATAAGGCAACAAAGCATCCTCTTTTAGTAGAACATCTTTCTAAATAGGAGGCAGTCAGGGAAAGACTAAGGAGTAGCTCCAAAACCTACGTAAGCAGAGCAGGCAATTCTTGCTTGGGTTTACCTTTCAAAACCGTGTCCCTTTCTGCTGAACCAGCATACTTTCTCTGCATTTATATCTAGAAATCAACTTGGATGAAGAAACTGTCAGGTACACTCACATTTAGATTATGATCCTCGTCGTACTTGTCTTCGTGGTATACGCGGTAGCCTTCCTCCGATGACCCACGGAAACCGGTAAGTATGTTCCCTCTAGTCGACAGGAAGGGGCTGTTCTGGTACTGGCTACCATTGTAAAGGCTGGTAAGGTCATCATATGTGCTGGTTGTGGCAGTCATAGATGGCATAGTCGCTTTGGCTTCCCGAGAAACAATTCCCCCGAGTCCAGAACTGGCGATATCGGAGAAAAGCTGCACCAGACTTTGGCCTGCAGGGGGAGTGGCCGGGGCCGTGCTGGGGCCACTGCCCCGCTTCAGGATAGTGAGCATCTGTGCAAAGACATTGAACATGCGGAACTCATGTTCTCGGTCCTGCTCAAAGCGGCGCTGTTCTAGCTGCATGCGCCGCTCCTCCATCTCAATATCCCGTTGCAGGCGCCGCTCTTCTAGCTGCAGAAGACCCTCTTCCATCGCCATCTGTGAGCGCAGTGTCTTTAGAAGCAGCTCATTCAGGGGATCTTTGGATCGCAGCCCCTTCCTTTTCTTCCGCAGATGGTGAAAAGTGGCAAAGCCAGGTCGGGGGACTGTTCCCTGGAGTCCAGCAGATGAGGCCAAATTGGGCTCACTGAAGCCTAAAAATGAAAGAAGACCATAAGTAAAAAACATCCTTCAAGAATTACCAAACTAGCACTGCATATAGTTTGCCAACTGTTTCAACAGTCAACACATAAATGCATATATATAGAGCTATCAGAAGCAGAAATCAAATGTGCTTTAGTGGATCTTGCACTTTTTTGTAGGAGTGGTTCATGCATCATTATGAAAACACATCAACTACAACAACAATGGATGCTTTTCATTCCGTCTTTGTAAGGGGAATGAGGGGACACAGTAAATGGACTGCACTCAAATAAAAGAGCTCTGTAATCTTAACCTAGCCTTGCAACAGTTGTCAACTGAAATTATATGATATGGCATTTGTAACACGCCTATAATCAAGTGTTTCAAGGTGCGATGAGGCAAGGAAGGGGGGAACAGAGGGAGGACAGAGACAATGATCTTAATAGGCCAAGTGACATTGGATTGCTCAAGTGCAGGGGAGGAGAAAGGTGCCAGGGGAAAGGGAAGGGGGCAGTGCTGTACATGGGATCAAAATAATAACAAGAAGTGCGGCCAGCAGGTGGCAGGTGCAAGGTTAAGTGCAGACAGCAGGTGTCCAAAAGTGCAGGTAGGGGGAGTGTAGGGTTACAGATACAGACCCACGTGCAAGGGTTGCCGGGAAGCAGTGAAGGTGTGCGACTGGGCAAGTAGGGACCTGGGCCCGGAATCAGATGGTAGCCAGGTCACCAGTGCAGTATCAGACAGGAAATCATCAGGGGAGAGGAAGAGAGAAGGCAGAAGTAAAGAGGAAGGTCTTGAGGTGCTTCCGGAACCGGAGATGGTTCTCCTCGAGTTTCAGAGAGGAAGAGAGCCTGTTCCAGGGGGAGGCCCCAGCTGTAAAGAGAGATCTACCAACAACACGTTGCTTGGAGAAGCGACTGAACCTGAGGGAGTTGGAGGTGGAGGAGCGAAGAGTTCGAGTAGGAAGGTATTTACAAAAAGAGAGTTGGAGGTATTGATAACCCAGGCCCCAAGTCTTGTGGACAATGAGGAGGGTCTTGAACTCAATCCTTGCAGCCACTGGGAGCCAATGCAGAGATTTCAGTGCTGGAGAGATACGCTCACTGGGCTTGAGGCCAAGGAAAAGTCTTGGAGTCCTGTTCTGGATGCGTCGTAGAGGGCGAAGAGTAGACCCAGGCAGATTTAGAAAGAGGCTTTTGCAGTAGTCCAGCCTAGAAATAAACAGAGCTCTAGAGACAGTGAGCTTCTGGGGGAAGGAGAGGAAATGAAGAATACCTCTGAGGAGGTGGTAGTTTGACTTCTGAGACATCAGAGATGTGAGGAGAAAATGAGAGTGTGGAGTCGAAGATGACCCCGAGCTTCTAAGTCTCACAGGTGGGACCAGGAAGAGGGCCGAGGGAGGCTAGCCTGAGAGTGACAAGAATGCAGGGTGCAGGTGTGCCGAAGAGGACAATCTCTGACTTACTGGAATTAAGGCAGAGATCGCTGGCAGCACACCACTCTTGGATAGCAGACAGTCAGAGATGAGATAAGGAGAAGAGGTGGCAGAGGGGAGCCTGAAAACGAGCTGAGTGTCATCTGCATTGCACAGAAAGTTGGAACAGAGAGTGGCAATGCAGTGGGCGAGAGGTGCCAGGTATTGGTTGAACAGCCAGGTAGAGCGGGTAGACCCCTGGGGAACACCACTGGTAGAGAGTGAGATATAGGAAAGTAAGGACCCAGGTTGGACCTGGGAGGGTCAATCAGAGAGGTACAAGGTCAGCTAGGCCAGGGGCTGATCGGTGATACCCAGGTAATCACAGAGACGAATGAGCAGGATGGCATGGGTGACCGTGTCAAAGGCAGAAGAGGGATAGAGTAAGATAAGGACGGATGGGAGATTAGAATCTAGGTTAGAGAGCAGGTCTTCACAGATTTTCAGGAGAGCAGTTTCTGTACTTCTGGCTGCTCGAAAGCCGGATGTATGGTCATGGAGACAACCAACAGATTCAGTGTGAAGATTAAGCTGGCAGATGGCCAGCTTAAATGTCTTTAATTCATTGAGTGTGACCACAAATAGGGATCACAAAGTTCACTTGAAGGCATCCACCTAAGTGCAGACATGCATGACAATTGTATTTATTGTATTTGTATTTATTAGTTGACAAGGCTGGAATTTCGATCAGAAGTGCCATACAGCGAGCAAACAGACAGTGTTGCCAATCACCTTTTAGGGCGTATTTCCATGGTATATGTATGCAGTGGTGAGCTAAATTATGTGGGTCAGGCATTGAAACATTAAAAGCGGACATTATGTAATCTACTGACATAAATAACTACACTTTACATTCCATTCGTGACATACACGGTACATTCAGGCAATGCATCAGAGTTAACATAGATGCATATATACTGTTTAATCTGGGGCGAAGGTGGGAAGAGAAATTTGGAGGGAGGACCGGAAGGGAGCAGAAGAGGAACCCCACTTCACTGGCTAGCCGATAGTACAGAAGTCTGATCATAAATACTTTCACCGATTGAACTGTTTTCATTTCCAAGGTAGAGTATGCATGCAATGAGGGGCCAATAAAGAAAAGGAGCAGATGGACGGCACGGTGTGGTGTTTATTCATGGGAAAGGGTGGTTGCTGAGAATTTGCAAATGGAGAGCTTGGGTAGGTGAGTAGACTGCAATGTTCTGAGCCTGGTAGTGGGGGCTGGGGCTAGGCCATGAATGAAAAAAAAAACAATTTTCAGTGGAGAAAATAAGTCATGCCTAAAATCTCAGACGCCAGTCCATTTTTTTGGAAGTCAAAATACTTTGGTGTCTTAAATGTAATTTCTGAGATAACAGAAAAGGAAATAAGCAGTTATGTAATACGACAGGTAGAATTCTCATCCCTTCTGTTTTTCAAGTCTGGAGAACAAAACACAAGGCCTGGGAGCACTAAATTTGAAAAGGCCTCCATAAGGTCTGAGATCAAGGCTCCCATCTTTTTAAGTACTCAACCTTTTCTGTAACCGCAACCTACATGAAGGGCTTAATTGACGCACTGCTTACTGTCTCCTTAAAGATCCATTCTGTTTCCCACCAGTGTTAAACTGCCAGATCAAAATACGTAGAGGGATGCATGGATCCACTTGCATATTGTTGAAGGAAAGTAATCATGGCTAGACACCTTTTACTATCTATGCCAGGGACCTCTAAAAGCCACAAAGGTTAAGTCCTAGTTATTGAAAGCAATAAATAAACAGTAATTCAATGCATGCTCTTACCGATTCCAAAAACGTAACAAATCTCACCTCTGCAATGTGCCTAATTACATGCAGAATGTCATTCATTTGTTCGTTTTTCACTTAATATCCAACTCCCACTCAGCCAGAAACAAAAACAGACAAAATAAAAATCAGCTGCCATAATGCAGCGACAAGTTGAAAGAAATTGCTGCTGTGCCGGCTTTATCAGTCTTCTGATCAAATTGCTTCATATCTGGAGTTCATACACTTTCATAAGGCCAAGCATTAATAATAAAAAATACACCATCTGAAATCTAATGTGAGGAATCAGAAATGAGAGCAGTACACAAGTTTGACATGTTTTTGGGTTAAATACTTTTATTTTAAAAAAGGTGGTTGGGAAAAGGCCTCTCTGACCCTGCTCCAAGAGGATTTCCCTACCTAAACAAAAACTAAGGCTGTGTCCTTGTCAAGATGTCAAAAGTAAAACTGCCCAATGTTTAACGTTCGATTCTGTCCTCGCACTACAAACATAACTCCAAGGTGAAAAGGAGGGATATGCCTTTAACCTTGATTGGTGTTCAAAAAGGAAGAATACACGATTTAAACAAAGGTTTCCTCAAGGATAAAGTTCTTCATTCCAGAGGGCAGTTCCCTTCCCCTGGATTTGTCTTTACTCCTTGAGATTTCCATACACCATAGTTCTTTGGGGCCTCTTCTGGCCAAATACAACACTCGCCCAATAGTCCTTTGATTTCACAGTCTTTGGGCTCCTCTTGGCTGAATACAAAACTTGTACATTAACTGTTTCACAACTTTGGTTTCCTTTCAAGAATAGTTCTATGGGGCTCTCTTGGCCAAATGCAACACTTGCATACCACACTCTGTCTTTTTTTAATCTTCTTCAATTGCCCAATATACTTCCCTGTCAGGACTTCCGCATTACACACTGGAGGTTTGCCTGGTGTACTCGCCTGCCAGCACTTGTGCTTCTACTCATATGGGTTTTTCACTCGCTCTCAAACCTGTCTGTATATTTGGTTTAATAATGTATCTTCCCGATATATATCATCTTTCTTCTGCCTGCTTTGTATTGACACTGTGCACAACCACACATAAGCAAATGGTTTGTTTGCAATTCAAATTCCCTTTTACTATGTCCATCACTTTCCGGCAGGTAACTGTCAGTTATACGCTCTCAGCGCGTACGCCGATACGTCTTGGTGCCCCTGTTCCTCTCAGGAAGATTCACCAGCTTTTGCAGGCGTTGATTTCTTCTCTCGCGGTCGCTCGAGGAAGGTTTCCTGTTCCTCTCTCGCATGGTCTTCATGCCCTCGCTCACGGTCCTCCATGGCTTTTTCCCAAAACGCCTGCGGTCCTGCTGGCTTCGGTACGTGAACTGCTCCTCCCTTTCATCTGCGAACGCCCAAAAGAGAGGTGTAAATCTCTCTAGCCAGTCGCAACAGCAGCTGCCATTCATTTTCTGTCAGAGCTGCTTACATTTCCCAGGCACAGGTGTGTGCTGGGAAACACTAGAACGCTCACTAGGTTCACAGTTTCCCTTTCTCCACATTGCTTGATCCTTCCTCTTCCTCATCTCAGTATTTTGTAAATTCTGGGAACAGAAGTCCATTGTAAACGTTTGACTCATGGAGCTTGGATGAGCATTTCCAAACAATCTTAATGGTCAGTCCTCTGATAGATTGATACGTGAAATTGAAATGAATAAAGGCAATTCCATCAGATTGACAAGGGTGTTTCACAGATTCAACTAGAGGGGTTTCCCTCTTCATAGGAAGGGGGTGGAAACATGGCAATAAGCCATGAGGGTCTCAGACACAGAAGGTTATTCTCAAGGAAAAACAGGGGCTTCCATGTCTCAACTGACAGAGTCATATTGCCGCCCCCAGGGTCAGGATCATTTAGTGGCTGACGTCCCCTGGCCACATGAGTAGAGGTTACCGCATAGAGTTCCACGATGACTCCATTACACTAATTCCTTCGGCAAAAAAATTGAAACGGCACACAAAACCAACACTGGAACAGCTTAGTTATTTTGGGTTGCCAGCTACAGCATCAAACAGTTCATACCATGTACAATATTGTACCATATGTGCAAGAAGCCAGAATTGCACTCGAAAAACATGTTCCTAGAGTAATCATTGCCAATTCATCAGGGGTAAACATTTCAAGTAGCGATCTATGGGCCAGGTATAAAATTTCAATAAACACCAGAGTTCTCTGCATGCCCATTTCTTACTCACTAAGAGTCAATAGACACCATCAACGGCTAGTGGCAAGTGCACATTTTGAGGCCTGATTTCATCATTGATTTGTCCCATCTGAAAAGAAAATGCTATTTTTATTGAAGTGAAAATTCCTACAAGATCTGAAGATTTGTGCATGGGCACCGATTAGCTGAGTTCATGTTTAGCTTAAATGTTAATTATACATTTACTAATTTCTGATGGATTACTTGACCTTGTGGTGTGGTTACTGGTATTTGAGAAAGTAATCTGCCTTTGCCGTCTATTAATTTTACAAACATTAATAACGTCTTTAAATAAAATCAAATAAAGACATACAATTGTCATTTGGGTGAAAGTAGACAAGTTTACGAAGATGGGTTATTCTTAATGCATTATCAAATATGCCAAATTCCACTACCAGCGTTACCCATTTCCGACAGATGTCTTATTTACATGATCTGACAGACTGTATAGCATCTAGGGAGCCCCAATGTTCATCTGCTTTTTGGGGGAGTACAAAAAGTGTTCTCAGAATTAGTCTAAATGCCTTCACAACATGTCATCAAGAGAAAAATAGGCAACCAGAAAGCAAGCAGGTGCATAAAAACGAGACCTACACTTAATTTTTAACATGCTTGTGCCCCATTGTTAAAATCTGTAGAATTCACTCTTAACACAACTCATTCATCCATTGGAATGTCCACATCTTACTATTACTTGCTCCTCATCTAGTTGAGCCTACAGCTTTGCTGCTGTACAAGACATGCCGCATTCACTGACCAATAAAGCACAATTGAATTTAAGTATAGCAAAGAAGCCAAGAATGCAGATCAGTATCATTCCTTTATGTCTCGAAAGAACATGATGATTCAACATGATTGTCCATTTTCAAAGGTTACAAACCCAACAACCAGTGCTCCATATAATATTTTGAGGTGAGAGTATTTTACGCCTGATTTTTAAAACTTTGATAGTAAATGTGATTTCAAGAGAGTAAAAATGACTGTTCTCCTTTGCAAGAGAGTATAAATGTTATGCGACATCCAGCCAGCGTAAAAAACTGTATGGAAATCATTATTATGCGGCAGCTTTCTGCATTGCGACAGACTGCACCTTTCATTATTTCTCTAAGGTCTGGCCATTTCATCTCTCCTGTATATAAATGTTGAAAACCCAAAAAACCTAGCCAATTACACAGTAAAGCAAACATGAATTGTATTGTGTTTTGAGGTTCGTTAGCAGAATTGTCGTTTGATGTTTAACAAAAGTCCTCATTTCCTGGAGCTATTACTCCCTAACGGTATGCCAATGTTATGATACAACAGTGCAGAGGCAAGGACTCCATGCTAAATTCAACATCTAATCTCATGGTCAAATGGTTATTTATATAGCGCTTTTGGTAAAGCGCTGTGCATAGAACATATTTATCACAATTATCACCATACCGAAGTCGGTACTCTTATCGATCTCGAAAGGATGACAGGCTGAGTTTGCCTTGCCGGGACTATAATAATCACAATGCCTAGATGTTGGATGAACCATGTATGAAGGGTATACAGTTCTTTTGCCGCAGGATTTTACGTCGCAGGACTTTTCATCGCCTTTTTTTGGGGGGGGGGGGTTAAAAATTAAATATTTGTGGCTGAAAGGGAATAATTTAAAAAAAAAAAAAACTGAGGTTTTTTCGATAAAAAAACGGCAATGAAAAGTCCTGTGACGAAAAATCCCACGGCAAAATAACGTAGAACCGTATGAAGCACTACATAAAGTTAAATATCTATCTGGATTATCACAGGGACAGGTTTTCCAGAGTTTCTATTTCAATTACAAATGTAACTTTCCTTTGTTTTTAACAGCACCAGCACTTCCCGGAGAATCGGGTTTTGGATGTTTAATTGTAGTCTTGAAGATTTGAGAGGCAATAACACCTGTGATTGGTGTAATGACAATCACTCACCCTTGAGCAAAGACTCTGTTGCCACTGACCATTTATAGTAATGTACCCCATTGACTGCAATGTTGAATGGATGTAAACTAGACCGTGCATACTCATCATTTTACACACTGTTTTTATAATTAGAGTGTAAATTAAATTAGAAGTGGAAAAATGACCTGCCTCCACATGATTATGCACACGGCAAAGGAACTCTAAAAAATACAATTGTCCAATACTGATTTGCTTTTATTGGGGGGAAAAAGCATTGATACAATCTGATACAAAAGGTTAATTCTCAATTGCAACTTAGTTTCAGTGCAGACAGCCTGGCCCTCGCACTGACCTCACCTAACCGCAAATGAAGGGTGCAAGCCTGGGCCCAGCAACCGCACAGACCTGAAGCCGCAGCACAAGGTAAGGCGGTACCTGCCGCACCGCCTAACGGACGCTGCCAATCATTAGATTATGGGGCATTTCCCCCCTAACCCTGCAGTCCTCGCGACCCCGCTAACCCATTGCGAGGGATTAAACAACAGCCCCCACCACAGCTGGACTGCTAAAGCCTCAGAGTGGCTTGGGCCCTGGAGAGCGGAACTCCATCCACCCCAGCCCAGAGACTCCCAAAGGTAACAGGCAGCACAAGTACCGCAAATCACGAGGTACGGTGGCACCCATTCCCCTGCGTGAGTCTCCGCAGGGGTGGCATAACGCAGCAGGGGCACCGAGGATGGAACCCAGGATCCGCACATCTACCCTCTGAACTGGTTGATCTCGGGGGCTCCACATGCACAAACCTTTCCCCTCCTAAACCACTGGACTTTCAACAGAGGGCAAGGGGGCTCCAACCGCAACATCCGGCAGGAACACAGCCACAGCGCTACGTGTATGGGCACTTCCTTCGGATAGTACACTTATTTAAGATCCAGTATCCCTGAGAGCACTCGTTTAGATTACTCTCCTTAGATTCACTAGTCATTTGTGTCTGCTGTTATCTTCCCAACAACTTACGGTATCCTGTACTCCTAGATCCAGATCATGCATCTAGAATGGTTTATCATTTTGATCCACAAAATACAGAAAATAATGTAGTGGCTTTATAGATATCTTTTACCCACTTTCAGACTCTTGAAACTGGACAAAATGAATCAAGCTACTGGTTACCATGCACTTCTGAAGGTTGGACAAGAAAAAAAACTTTGCATGGTTTTGCCAGAAGAGTTACTTTTGGGAGGTGGTCAAAGAATTGGTGAATCAAGCATATCAAATTACTGTGATTTCAGAAACAAACCCATTTGTTTCTATTCTAAATGATATGATTTGCCCCGTTCAATTCATCAGACTTCATTGGATAATGGTTTTAATTGTGAACTGGATTTCGATTAATCCGGTATTGACCATTAAATAAAAAAGATCTAACGATTTGAGGACTGCTGGATTGGATATCCTATTGAATTATACCTTTAGAAATGCTCCTGATATATGGTTGAAGGTGCTATCTGGGCATTTTAAAAAGATTTTAGAAATGTGTTGCTTACCTGCCTCCTGGTCAACTTCATATTTTAAACCCATTTATAAGAAGGGAGATCCTTCTGGCCCCTGTAATTACTGACCAATTATGTGAATGGATGCAAGTGGCAAACACTTTGCCTCAATTGTAATTAAATATTAGGAAACCTGGGGAGGTTGGAACAGAATAAATAGGATTCTAAAATATCAAGCTGGTTTTTAGATGTGGCCTGGAGGAAATAGCCTTGTATTAACTTTGTTCCAACAATATGCTTGGGGTAATGATAATGATATGTTATTTATATAGCACCTTAATCCAAAGCGCTTTACAGAGCACATGTTTACAAACAAATAAAAGGAATATATATATATATATATATATATATATATATGATACATTACTCACCGTAATCGTATTTCTGATTCTTGTATCTGCTTAGATTCACATGCCGTGCATAGGCCGACATCTAGTGGAAGCTGCGGAGTATTACAGTTTGTTTTTCGAAACTCGAAAATGGGCGTCGAACTAGGGCATGCCAGTAATACTATCCCTAGTGTGACATCCCCTGTAACCATGATCCCTCACGCGTGTATGGCCCTCAGATTGTATTTTTTCTGACATGAGGTAGCATGAGGAGTAGCGCGAGTATAGAGGATCCAAGCAGATAAGATAGATAAGACTGCAAGCACCCATGCGCCTTCTCTCAGAGTGGAGGAAGGGTGGGCATATGTGAATCTAAGCAAATACAAGCATCAGAAATACGATTACGGTGAGTAATGTATCCCTTCTGAGGCTTGTGGAATCTGCTTAGATCACATGCTGTGAATAGATTAGCCATCTGAATAGATTAGCCATAGAAGAAGGAGGTGGGATGTGAGAAGGTTCATGAGCGAACAGATGTCTTAGAACCGCTTGTCCCACTGGAGTATCTGTCTTGGAATGAGTGTCGATGCAGTAGTGCTGAGTAAAGGTGTAAATAGAGCTCCATGTAGCTGCTTTGCAAATACTGTCAAGGGGTACATTTGCAATGAAATCCATAGTGGCCCCGGTACCTCTTGTCGAGTGGGCCCTTGGCGTAAAAGGCAGTGCTTTATCTGAAAGGAAATAGCACCGTTGGATACACCTGACTATCCACCTAGAGATGGCATTTTTAGAGATGCGATCTCCTTCTCTACCTGGAGCTATGGAGACGAACAGCTGATCTGTCTTTCTTAGCGGTCTGGTCTTGTCTACATAGTAGAGGACCGCCCTCCTTACATCTAGTGTGTAGAATTTCACCTCCGCAGAGCTCTTGGGTTCATGGAAGTAGGCCGGTAGCTCAATAGACTGGTTAACATGGAATTTGGAAATGAACTTAGGTGAGAACCTAGGGCGAGTGCGTAAAACCAGTTTATCCTTATGAATAGTAAACAAAGGATCCTGCACTGACAGAGTTTGAATTTCACTGACCCTTCTTATGGAGGTGATGGCTACTAAGAAGGCAGCTTTATAAGTCAGGTGTTTGAGACTAGATTTGTGCATGGGCTCGAAGGGAGGACCCATGAGCTTAGCAAGTACCACATTAAGGTCCCAACCTGGAGGTGGGTTAGAAATTGGAGGGTGGAGTCTATTTACCCCTTCCATAAATGCTTTGACGACTGGCACTTTCCACCATGACACCTTGTTATCGGAAGTGGTGTAGGCTGATAAAGCTGCCAGGTGCACTTTTAGTGAGTTAAACACTAACCCTGCATCCAGTAGGTGGAGCATATAGGTGACCAAATTAGAAGGTGTACAATCAACAGGGCTGATTTGTTTATTCTGGCACCAAATAACAAATCGTTTCCATTTATCATAGTAACAGTGCCTCGTGTTCGGTTTTCTTGACTCCTTCAAGATATCCATATATCTCTGGGGTAATTTGAGAAGTCCGAACTCTATGACTTCAGGAGCCATGCTGCCAAGTTCATCGAGTTGGGCTGAGGATGCACTGATTGCTCCTCGTGCTGGGAGAGTAGGTTGTACCAATACTATGGAATACTATGCCGTCGGGAGAAAAGGTCCTGCCCGCTACATCGAGGGCTCTGACGTCGGAGACTCTCCTACAAGAGACAAGGCAAAGAAGCGTAGTGAGCTTGCCAGATAAAGCTGTGCGAGATAACTCTTGATTATCTGGCCAGGATAGAAAAAGGTTCAACACTTTGTCGACATCCCAAAGTTTACTGTATCGAGATGGAGGTGGAGCCGTTAGCTTGATACCTTTAAGGAGTCTGCAGACTAAATGATGTTCCCCGGCTGGAACTCCCTCGATGGGGTCATTGCCTGCTGAAATAGCAGAACGGTACGCGTTGACGGTTCTGTAGGCCAGACCTTTTTCCACCAAGGATGCCAAGAAGTTGAGAATGTCCTCTACAGGTGCCGAAACCGGATGCAAGCCTTTGTCCTGACACCAGTCTCTCCAGGCATTCCATGAGTTAGAGTATCTTTTGGAAGTGGTAGGAGCCCAACTCTCCTCAATGAGGCCGATTGCCAAGTGAGACAAGCCTGGAACATTCCACCTAGCCCTGAAATCCTCCAGGCTGCTAGTACCAGAGACCCTTGGAGGAGGAGAGAGTGATGCTGGCCCGCAGGATTCAGCAGGAGATCTGGAAATTGGGGTAGAAAGATTGGAAAATCTGTAGAAAGTTCCAGAAGAACTGGATACCAGATCTGAGAGGTCCAGACCGGGGCTATAAGAACTAGCTCTGATCGCTCCTGACGGGCCTTCGCCAGGGTCCGTGGAAGGGAGGAAAGGCGTAATGTACTCCATTGCTCCACCTTTGGAGAAAGCCCTCCATAGCTGCTGCCGCTGGGTCTGGATTCCAGCTGAAAAATATTGGTAGTTGAGTGTTCAGGCGTGAGGCAAAGAGATCTTTGGACATGGGACCCCAAATCTGTTGAAGCCGAAGAAAGACTTCCTTGTGAAGTTTCCAGTTGCTGTAATCGACTGTGTTCCGGGAATACCAGTCTGCCACCGTGTTCGTCAGGCCTGGCAGGTATTCCGCCGTGACAGAAATACAGTGCTCTAGGCAGTAATGCCAAAAATCCTTGGCTAGTTCCGGTAGAAGGCGAGACTTGGTGCCTCCCAGATGGTTGATGTATCTCACTCCCGAGATGTTGTCCATTTTGAGTAAGATACAACAACTCACTCTGTCTTTGGTAAAGGAGCGTACCGCGAAAGAGCCCGCTAGTAGCTCGAGGCAGTTTATATGCATAGCGAGCTCCTGGGGTGACCACGTCCCCCCCCCGTGGCCACTGAGCCACATCGCGCTCCCCAGCCAAACGACTGGCATCTGATTCTATCACTATGTCTGGAGCGGAACGGAAGATCGCCCGGCCGTTCCAAGCTTCCATGTGAACGAGCCACCAATCGAGCTCTGTTCTTGCCTCTACTGATAAGGTCAGCTGTTGTGAGTAAGAAAGACTGCGTCTTAAATGCTGACCCTTGAGCCTCTGTAACTCTCGATAGTGCAGCGGTCCTGGAAAAATGGCCTGAATAGACGAAGAAAGGAGGCCTATCACCCTGGCTAAGTCGCGAAGTGACATCTCTTCCCTCTGAAGAAGCCTGCGGATCTCCCGCTTGGTAGAGTGAATCTTGGATACCGGAAGACGGTGTCTATGACGAATCCTAAGAACTCTAGGGTTTTGGATGCTTGAAGGCAATATTTCTCCCAATTTATGAGAAATCTGAGACTTTGTAGGAGATCTATGGCCAGCCTGGTCTGATTCTCTACCAGTGTTTGTGACTGTGCCATGAAGATAATATCATCTAAGTATATTATCAACTTGATGCCCTGTTCTCTTAAATGAGCTACGACTGGCCTCAGCAATTTGGAAAAGGCCCACAGAGCTGAGGAGAGACCGAACGGGTCTAAGATAGCTTGTGTGATCCTGATGTATGGGTACTGCGAGGTACGCATCTTTCAGGTCCAAGTGCATGAGCCAGTCGTTGGGTCTCAGTAGGTCACAATAAACTTGTTGAGGGCTTTGAGTTTTATCACATGTCGTACTTTCTGCTTTCTGCGCACCAGGAATATGGGGCTGTAAAAACCGCCTGGACTTGGGCAGGGCCGAATTGCTTGCTTTAGCACTAAACTGCGAATCTCCTTGTCCAGATCTATCTCGTCCTGCTTGGACATAGTAATAGGAATCAGACGGGTTACCTGAAAAGGTTCCGTAAAGAATTCTAGACGCATGCCACGCACTGTGTCTTTGACCCAAGCATCCCCAGATAAGTAATCCCATGCATGCGCAAAAAGAGCCAGCCTCCCTCCTATAGGTGCTAAATGCGCGGGCGCTGCGGTGAGCAGACCGACCTGAGGTCTGTTGTTGTGCGGGAAACCGGATGGCTCTCCTCCAGCCGCGACCTCTTCCTCTGCCTCTCGATGGGAAGAAGGTGTCCGCATGATCTTGCCAGACTTCATGTTCCCTGGACTGTTGAGGTCTGCGATCGAAGAAAAACCGGCTGGACGAGCGACCTCTGCCTCGACCGGCCCTGGCAAAAATCTTTGACGAGAAGACTCGTTTGATAGAGGCTTGAGCCTTGTCCAGTGCAGTAAAAGTGCCTACGAATTTTGCCATCTCCTTGACAAAGGAATCGCCGAACAGTAGGCCTTGGGCGGAGGCTCCGGACTCGGTGTCTGCCAGCTCAACCAATTTCGTGTCGATCTTATGGAGGATGCTTTTGCGGCGCTCAGCTGAGATGGCACAGCTGGCGCTACCTAGGAGGAAGATAGCTCGTTGGGCCCATCCTGACAGAATGACCAGATTGATGGAGTCTCCTGTGGCTATGGCTGCTTCAGCCAAATCCATCATCTTCGCTAATGGACCTAATACGTCCAGCACTCTGTCTTGGCAAGATTTCCAGGCTCGATCAATGCCTTTCCTTGGGTCTTTGGCATTCTTGCCAAGGAAAGTTATCATTTTGGAATCCAATTCTGGTGTGTGAGCAATCTTGTCCAGTATTACCGGGCGTGGGCACTCAGCCTTAAGTCTCGCTCTGACTTCTTTATCTATAGGCTTACAAAGCCTTTTTTGATGTATTCCAGAATCCTCGGTGATGGTTCCCAATCCGAAGATCTGCGATGGCCAAGATCCTCTGGGGAAAACATCCCTTCCGAGGAATACTGTTCTTTACGAGATTTTTTAGGGATGGGGGCTGCCACAATCCCTGTAGTAGAGGGTCGCGAGCCTACGGAATGAACCTCCTCATCAGCAGAAAGGGGAGACAAACTATTCTCGTCGTCACTGACTTCTTCTACACCCTGTTGGTCTTCCTGCGGGCTCAAGTGTCTTAAGTCCCCGTTTAATTCCTCGGGACAAGAGGGTCCATCTGCGGAAGGGGTCTCCTTCCTATCCAAGAAGGCCTTCTTCAGCCTTGAGAAGGCATCCGAGATTACGGTAGTGGCAGACTCTGGCTGGCTCGGGGGGGGTCAGAGTCTCTACTCAGGCGAGCTGGAATACATCCCCCTGAGAGGTGTTTTCTTTTTTGTGTTCTGGTAGGGAGTTATCATGCAGCCGCTCCTCTACGTCATCCAGCCGTTGCTGTATAGGTAGGAGCTTATCAGAGATAGCTTTCTTAATGCTAGTCTCCACCGAGGAGCTTAGCACCTTCTCCAAGCTACTTGCCATTGCCACTTCATCAAACCTGTATGTTTCATCTTCATATTCGGGCCATTCCTGGTCCTCTTGATCAAAGTATTGGGCTGCCATGTTTCAAATTGCACTTTTCTACTCCCTGATTCACCTCATTTTTTTTTTTTTTAAATCTGGAGTCGGACTGCTTTTTCTCTAAGCCCACAGTATGGGTATTCAAAATGTATATATGAATATATATGTAGCACTGAACAGGGCTCAGTCGTTTGGAAGTGTCCCCCTTTCTGCTGTTCTATCTTCCTTTCCTTTTTTTGTTTTTTTTGATAATTCTTTGGAGGACGTTGGCGAATCTGTTCCTGGCACTCGCGGTCGCAATCTCGTTCTAAACGTAACGAAATATCTGTTTGCGAGCGCCAGAGAACAGAGGAAGGCACCTGGGAGAGAGGGAGCGGACTCTAGTGCCTGCAGGGGGTCACCGCAGTTTCGCGGACGCTGGATTTGCCGCTCCCCCGACACGGGAAGCTCAACCCGAGTCGAGGGCGCGGCGAAATAAGTGTCCGAGGACAAAGAAAGTGAAACTTTGCTTGTTAGATCACGTGGCACAGTAAAGCCACTAAACACAAGAAATGAAGTCGGAGTACGATCTCCGACGCCAGCAGGAAGTAGTCGTATGGGATCCTCTGAGGGGCCGGCGCGTAGCGCGTCAGTGATTTTAAATTAACCCTTCTGGGAAGGGAAAAAGTAACGGCGCACCCAGCGCTCGAGCACAGGGACACGTTATAGTCCTAAGGTATCACGAGAAAAAAACGTATCAGACAATAATAGCAATTAAACAGATTGAATATGATGCACTTATCTCATGCTGTGAGCAGCAAAGAAAGGGGAAGTGCATCGTATTCAAGCCTGTTTATGGGAGGAACTGTTAGCTGATTGGTGGACATTAGTCACATGTTATGAACACCACACTGGACTTTCCCTCTGACTCTGGGAAATGTAGTTTGTTTACTATGTGGAAAACCTTTTTTCCTACTATTTTATTGTTAAACTATATGAATATTTTTCTGTTACGTAAAAATATTTTGCTGCTGAGCACTTTCTTTTAATATATAAAAGAAAGAAAGCGAAGCATAATGGGAGCCTCCGGTCTTGACATAGAATTACACAGCAAACATCTCACGCTGTCCCACAGTACTAGGGCAGCATGAGAAATCTGACAAGCTGCACCTCCTATGCTAATTGAAGCTTACTAATAGTAATCTCAATGGCATTATGGACTGGCAGGAACAGTAGAAATTATGTCAGAAACAAAAAATGGATTAGATTTTTCACACATATTTTGCAAAACAATAAGTCAAGGTAAAATGGTTGTTTGCCCTTCAACAGCCAAGGTATCTATCAGATTTCTGGTGTCTGTTAAAAGCCAGCCAAAAGTTAGATTTCGGGGCATTTCAACCTCCCATTCCCCCCGTTAGGCAGAAACCTGTGCAGTTCCCTCTGGGACCACTGCAAAATATTTAGGACTACAGGTATTTGGCAGTAAACCCACTTGGTAGCAGTCTGTACCACACAGATTCACTTGGTAGCTGTGGCTGAGCAGTCAGACTTCCCTCAAGAAGAGTTAGGCAGTATACAGAGTGTTCACAATAGGCCAAGAGAACACAGTAGAACGAGTAAACACTGACCAGGGCTTGGTGTAAAAGAGATATCATTATTTATTTTAAAACCACATCTAGAAAAACACACAGGCACTAATAGTAAGCAATTGAAAAACACGGTCACTAAAAGATATACACTCCCTTAAAAGAATATTAGACAAGTCTTAAGTAAAGCCCCACTTATTTTCAGACAGCGGTGAGCGCTTAACGTAGATGGCACTCTAATAGTTCGTTTTAAAAAGGGAGAGAAAAGCAGAGAACAAACTGAAACAGATCCCAACACTTTTACAAGAACATAACAAGAGAGGAAGGCAAAGTAAAACCGTGAATTCAGAGTCAGTAGGCCGGATCCGCTTTAAGAGGATCGAAATGAAATGTGTCCAAGGTCACACGGTTGCAGTGCACAAAAGTCTTGTAATGGTTCAAAAAGGAGTTGGACCAAAGAAAGGGACCAGTTAGAGGGTCAAGGCGGCCAGCCCAGTCTAGAAGCTTAAGGAGTTGTTATTACCTTGTAGCAATCTTTAGAAAGGGAGGCCTGGAGGACATGGTACCTTAAAGTGGTGAGAACACTCCAGCGGGGGCAGTTGTTCCTGGCAGCGGATGCAAGTCGGTGCTTCGTCCGGGGGAGGAGAGGAATTCGTCGTGGAGGAAGACAGGAGTCCGTTGCACTGCCAGGGAAGAAACCAGCCGTGGAGTTTCTCAGGTACAAGGAGCGGTCCATTGATTTGCGGTTCAGTGGTGAGTGGCAATCCGGCCGCCGGGGTGCTTGGCACGGGCAGTTCGACCACAAACCGGTCTGGGGTGCGAAGAAAGAAAGGTAAACTGGTTGTGCCCACCAGTCAGGGGAAGAAGCCTCTCCAGCCAGGAGATCTTCTCTGTCGTCGGGAAGTGGTGAGTCGGTTCTGCAGGGCTCCACCGGTGGTGTCATCGTGGTAGCTCGGCTCAGCTTCCCCCTCGTCGGATTCTCAGGTCCTGTGACGACGTCTGAAGTTCCAGTCCCCAAAGCCCTGCTTTTATGCAGCATACCCCCATTCACTCAGCCTAGCTGTCAATCAAGCATGCTAAGTGGTGAGCCGGCCGGCTCACCACTTGGGCCAATCACACCAGAGTGCGACTTGAGTTACCAAGGTAACTCAGTCCAGGGTGCCTAAACCCCCTCCCACACTCCCTGTGATTCCCAGACAGAGTGGCACCACTTTTGGAGGCTTCTGTGGAGAAGCCCGCCAAAAAGTGGAACAAAGGGCTCGACTTGGGTTGAAGTCACAGAAGAGAACACAAATGCCATTTTAGAATTGAGTCTTGGCAAAAGAAATACCAACCGGAGAATTAATATTAATTAAATAAACCGGCGGTATGTTCGAGGCTATGAGAATTAAATAATTAAAGTTGGTAGTCTCGAACAATGGGAAAATCCCATAGGAAAATATTTGCAGTCGAATATAAAAAGTAGTTTCCACTGCCACCAGCCAAAACTCGATCAGGGGGGATGGAGACGTGCCCCCTCGACTAACAGACCCCGGGGCACTCGAATTGCCCCGACCAATACGTCCACAATATGATGGTTGGTACTGGTTTCTGTTAATAATTTGGGACTAGTAAAGCCAATGGTGACTTTACATGCCCTTGGAGACAGTAGTCAGTCCCAGGGTATGGAGTCTATGGTGGGGTGTCACTATGACACCCCTGTGTTACTGCACGGAGGGTGCTGTGTAACACACATAGGAAAAACACATGAGACCCTATGGAGTAAAGGACCCCATAGCCCATAAAACACATTACCAGTCAAAGGAATACCATAAATCATGTCCAAGAGTGTGAGAAAAAAGAGTCTCACTCTTGGCAGGAGGAAAAACAAACTCCAGAAATCCAGCAAAGCTGCTGGGGGACTCACTAGGTTAGGAAATTCAGCCTAAAGAGAGAATTCTCCCTAACACCCCCCTCCAGGGCTATGCCACATTTGATAACTCCAGGGTGAAATCATTTTCCCACCCCATAAATGGGAGTTGATGGTGGGCTCATAAGGAATAGAGACACCAACCCAACACAGGAATTTGGCACCTTTCTGCCATGAAGCTTTGAACTCTCCAATGCCAACTAAGTAGTGAAAGGTTGATGGAGACCAGTGTTAGAGATACTCCCTATTGCTCTGTAGGCTACGCTTGAAGCTACACTAATCACCGAGAACAAAGTCTCTGTAGTATGCCAAGCAGCGTGCCAACACTTTAGAAAAGGTTTGGAGAACATACATTAAAAGACTGTATTGGAGTGGTGCTGCATGGGGAGGATGTCCTAATCAACTCCACCCCGACCCGTAATATTGCAAGAGACTTTCACAAGGGCCAAACAGTCTTTCTGGAACATATAAGAAGGGCAACTCAGCCTGCATTCTACAAGGAGACACAGGAGTAGCACCTGCAAAAACAGATTCCCATGTGTACACTTACTAATGGAAATTACAAGCCCTGTGCTTGAAGCAACTTGTCCGCAGGCATTGGAAATTGCAAACGCAAGTCCCTGCTCATAAACATTGCTGTGCAGGCCCAGGAAACACAAGAGGAAAATGAGCAGGACCTCCAGACAATAGCTTTCATCACACATACCGTTTGATAATCCAAAATGGCAGACTGCTTCAAATAAGACTGTGCAGAGAAAAGAGGCAGAGCGACAGACACGAACATCAAGGTAAGATTGTGTGGAGGACACCAGTCTCAACTGCAACCCCAGGATCTTTGACACCCACACCTGAAAACCATAGCCCAAAGACTAACCATGGATGCACAGTTGGAATAGTATAAATGCGAGAGCCGTGGGGAAAATCAGTGGCAGTATTTTAGCACATTCTATGTCAGGGTTTGCCAGAACATGTACAGAGACAGCTCAGGAAATTAGTGGGAATGGAAGCAAATTCATGGGCAGAAATACAGCTGACCATAGTGCATTACCGTCGGCTGTTGCAAGAGAAAAATAGGAAGAAGGAAGATGCTTGAAAACTTGAAGATGCCAAGTTAGTTCAAAAAACATTGTCGAAGTACACCATAGAAGGGGCGGTCCTGACAAGCGGAGAAGGATTGGGAATGCAGCAAGCAGTGGGTACATCGCAGGTAAATAATCAACACCAAATGCATGAAAGAGAGAATGGGTTATGCCACGAGTCAGAGGAATGGGCTACTGAGGAAGGGGTGGTTTTCAGAATATGCAGAATGATAATCAGAATAAGCAAGGAGGATTTAACCAAGGGGACAAATCAGAAGAGTTCCTCCTGTATGTTGGACATGTGGGATGACAAGGCACATTGCGCGCACAAGTGGAAGCCAAGGTTATGTACAGAATGGGCAATTCTGAAGGGAGGGGGGCAGCTTATCCTCCAGCATATGGTTCACAAGTTAGGATGGGTTTGCACAATATCAGACAGTGCATCAAGCACCAGCGCCGCAAATAACGGGCATTGCAGCCACAGCAAGCACCATTGAACCCCCCCACTAGGGCAGTCACAGCACGCACCCATGCAGATACAGCAGAATGTAAACACAGGACAGCTACGGACACCTAGAGTAGGGGGCGTCACTGTGGTAGGAGGAAGGCCTTTAACAGGTACAGGGATAAGTATCTATCCACAATAGGGCAGGGCGACTTGATGTGTTCAGAACTGTCGGTGAAACCACACCCCCAAGAGGAACCAAGGCTTGATGTGACGATAGGAGGCACATTTTTTCTTTTTTAGTAGACACTGGGGCTACTCGCTCATGTATACGAGAGGGAAAATACCCAATGTCGGGAAATGCCATGCATGCTCAAAGATTCTCTGGAGCTACAAGTCGAGTTCCTTTTACTGAGTGTGACATGTCTGTTCCATTATTGTATTCAAGGCAGACACCAGTCAATATTCTGGGCAGAGATTTAACTCCAGGTTAACATTATATGAACGAGGGAGAATTTAGATTTCCATTTACAGGGCAAGTGGCTCTGCGAGGAATGCCATTAGAACCAGAAGTCTTTCTTTATGGGGTACGCATTTTGTTGACATGGGTACCCAGCTTAGTGGGAAAGATTATGAGAATACCTGATGAGTTTTGTTTAGGCCACAGATACCTATGCAAGGCATAAATTAGTTTTCAAAAATTGATCAGAAGATTTTGCTAATTAAATCTTTTTTGATTAGCAAACAGACCCGTTTGATTAGCAATTTTGTACTGATATTGTTAATGTCACCAGAAGTTATTTGTACCCAATACATGAAATGAGCAACAATACAGCAGTTTTGCGTACCACTGAAATAAGACATTAGTGAGAGGAGTCGAGCCTTGTTAATTCTTCTGCTAGAATTGCAGGCCAGGTAACTTAGTTTACATATTCAACCTTAGAGAAATGCATTCTACCCATAACAATGGAGGACAACACATTTAAAATGTGATTTCTGTACAATGATGCATGTCACTACAAACCCACTTTATGCTTTGAACTCTGCTCCCACCCAGAGGCCAGCCATGCACAGTGAAACTTGTATTTGATATTTAATGTAAACAAAGTAAATGTTAAATAAACGTTTCAAACATCTCTTGAAAATACTACTCGCCCTTCATAAAAATCTACTAGATGAAAAGCTTTTGCGAACCATAGATGAGTGTATGTAAAACATAGGTTAGCTGCATGAATGGACACAAATACATAAGAGAAAACGGCTCTGAAAACAGTTTGGCCAGCTATCTCCTGCAGGTGGTACTATATAAAACAATCAATCATAAAGCAAAGCGAGCTCTGGAGGCCAACTACAGTGTTTGCAGTAGATCTGTAGATGTACAGACTGGATGAACTATTGATCACTACTTTGCGTAAGCATCTAGTTTGCTTTGTGTATTCGTTATGCAAGAGGCTAGAAGGAGACTAAGCAGAGTGGATTGTGTAGCAGGCAGAGAACAGGGCAAACTAGGTGGAATATTGTAGTTTGTGGTCATCTCACTTTCAGGGTACCTGGTAAAAAGAAACAGTGATTATATAGAATGTCAAGGAGTATGGGTTAGCTCATTGGAGCACCAGATGCAAGATGTATGCAACAAGGTTTGCCATCAAAAGCATTTGATCATGTGATCATGTATATTTTCTAAAGTGTTCACTCGTCAATATGATGCATCTTCCCCAACAAAATGAAGTATAGTTGACACTATGCAATTTAGATACACTAACCTAAACCTTACTGGAGATGCAGTGTTTTACAGTAGCAATAGTGTAATTATGCGTTATGTAACAACTTACATTTTGGGAATTGCCAGAAGGGACATTAAAAGCTTAATAATAGTATCCTCCAAATTACTTCTGGTTTGCAATTATTTGAAAAAGAAAGCCATTCTTGCATAGCACTCCCACACATGCCTTTGGCACTTAAAAGTGGACAAGATGATTACTGTTGCACTTTCTCTCCATTAGCACTTGAAGTGAACAGAGAAAGGAGATTGAAGAGAGCACTGAGGACAAGAAAGGAATGCAGGGTGAGCTGTGCTTTAATTGAAGAGGGCAACTTAAATAGCTAACTTTGCTGCACAAGTGCCCATTTGATTAGCAAACCTACAGGATTGCATACCAAATTGCTATGCAACACCGCTTATTTTATGCCTTGCATACTATGGGTTAAGAGGGGGGACAGATTATTCCCTTAGAATTAAATGCAGCCATAGTGAGAGGGTAAATGGCCATGCTCGGAGGAACCGATGACGAGGGCAGGCGATGGAGAATAGCGGTTGCCACTGGGGAAGGGTATAAACTGACCGATGTCACAGACGAAGACATGTTCAGAGATGATCCATCAGATAAAGTGATATTCGAGAGGAGTATTACATATCGGATCAGAATTGAGAAAAGAGAGATCCCACAATGAACAGTGATAGTACGACAGCAGTAAAAGAGGGGATGGCTGGAAGGTTTAGAATTAATCTTAACCTCCGGCATTGCTCTGGGCAACCCTCCAGACCATAGTTCTTTCCCTGCCAAGCCATTACAGAAGGGGAAAGACCATATGCAAATCAGGCTTGGTCCCATCCCCAAAGGGGTAGTCCAGCCCGAACTGCTAGGTCATATCCCATCTGCACGAGACCACAAGCATCCCCAGACATGTTTCAGCCTTGTTGGGCGTCATCAGTGAGGAGTAGCTTGGGTATCTAGGCCCAGCAGGCATGGGACCCACGTCTGAGCCTACCCATCCCACTCGGGGTGACAATAGCAAAACAAAAGAGGTGATGGCTGGAAGGTTTAAAATGAATCTTAACCTCTGGCATTGCTCTGGGCAACCCAGCATTTTTTAATAAAGATTTGGAAAAAGTGCCAAACTCTTTGTGGAGTAGAGACCCCTGTGATGTAGGCCTATTGAAGGGGACAGGGGAGGTTAAGATTAAGTTGAAAACAGGAGCAATTTTACCTCGAGCAAGACAGTACCCAATGTCTTGCAAGGCGGATGAGGGTATTTTTAAGACTAGATCAGCCCTGATGGAACAAGGTAATGGTGACGTCAGAGACAATGTGTAATACTGAGAGGCTCGTGGAGATTTAGCCAAGATACGAGACCGATTAATCAGATTGTAGAGGCAGAGTTTCCTTTAGTTCCAAATCCTTTGACAATACAACGCAGTATCCCAGCAGAAGCACGATATTTCACGGTGATGGACTTGAAAAATTCATTTTTCTCAATCCCGTTGCATAAGGACTCCCAAGATCTCACGTGATTTACGTTTTGCCAAACTAAACTGAAAAGCACTTGTTTGCCCAAAGGGTATTGTGAATCTCTATCGATCTTTTACAGGGTCCTTCAGATGGACCTAATCAATATTGATTTGCAAAGCGTCATGATACAGTACGTAGATTATATTTTGGTTTGTAGCAAAACAGAAGATGAGTGCAGACGAGACTCAATTCAGTTAATGACTATCCTGGCAGACAACGGATAAAAGGTAGACAAAGTGAAACTGCAATATTGTCAAGAAGAGGTGTTGTATATAGGTCAGTTGATCTCACATGAAGGGAAAAGAGTCACACGTGAAAGAGCTGAGGCGATCATGAAAACAGCAAAACCGCACACAGTAAAACACATGCAACTGTTTTTGGGATTATGCAACTATGTTAGAGCGTTGGTGTTTGATTATAGTTCATATACAAGACCTCTTTAGCAGGCTATGAAGAAAGCACAAGTAAATAAGGGAAAAATAGAATGGCCTGAGGAAATGGAGGGAGGGTTTGAAGAACTGAAGAAAGCAATTTGTACAGCTTCGGTTTTAGGAATTCCCAACTATGATAAGGAGTTATTTTTATTTTTGCACACGAATGGGACAGTCATGACAGCAGTGCTTACATAGAGAACTACATTAGGGTATAAAGTTGTGGTATATGATAGTGGAATTCTGGATCCAGTTATGAAAGGGCACTTTCCTTGCGAACAGTCACTGGCATCAGCCGCGTTCGCAAAGGGAGAAGTCTACTAGTATTGTGATGGGTGTTCTATGACATTATTTGTTGAGCATGCTTCGTTTGCCATTTTGGAAGGGTACATTGACATCTCAGAGAGCTTCTGCATATGAGGTAGTTATATTGAATCCGGCAATCAAAATAGTCGGGTGTAAAATAGTGAACCCTGCCATGTTTGTAGCCGAGCCTTTAGCAGAGGGCGAGTATGTGCATGATTGCGCTAACTATGAGGAATTCTACGATGACATTCTGCGCGTAAAGGAAAATGCGTTTGCAGGTGATGGGGGGAGATTCTCCTCACTGATGGGTCTAAAAAAATCGATCAAACTAGTGGGAAAGGCATTCCGGTTCAGTTGTGTTAAGACACAGAGCCAATGGTGAATTTGAAGTGGTAGCAAGTGCAAGATTACCGTCTGACTTTTCAGCACAAGCAGCAGAATTGGTGGCACTTCTTGTTGCGCTCGAAAAATATGCATGGCAGGAAGTAATGGTGTACAGTGACAGCCTATGCGATGTCAACCGTGCACGCAGGATTAGTATTTTGGAAAAGGAGGGGCTACCTCCGAGCGGATGGCACACCAGTGCAACATGCAGCATTATTTGACATGCCTATTAAGGCACTACAACTCCCAGTAGCCATTACAATAGTTAAATGCACAGCACATACTATGCAAACTGCCTTTCTGTTGTGGGAACGAAGCGGCAGACGAAGAGGCTAAAAGGGTTGCATATTCACCAGATATTTCAAGTTTTGATGCTCCAGATTTAAAGGAAAAAGTAGTTCCAATCATGACCGTAAATACAGGGTTTATTCATTTGTCACAAACACAGTTGCTGGAAGTTCAAGGCTGTGCACCACAGTAAGAGCAGGAATTATGGAAATGAAGAGGGTGTTCTTTGTCCTCCTCTGAAGCATTATGGTGGCAGGACAGCAGTGGAAAGCCGGAGATGCCTGTAGCCTTGTTAAGGGTAGCGGCTGAAAAGCTGCACTACCTGCGCATGTAATTAGGGAAAGCCTCGGAGCAGCTATTGCGGAGGACTGGTTCGTACCGAACCTGTTAGAACACATTGTCACGCTCACCTGATTCCCACGGAGGCGCAGGTCTGGCTTCGAGTGCTGATGCTTCTTCAATGGTGAAGCGCAGGACTCTGAAGATGGACAGGAAGGGCCCCTCTACTCTGGCTTTTCTGGCTCGCAGGAATATTCCCCTGTGCGTGAAAAGGGAGTATTACCTACTGACGGAATAATGCTCAAGCCTCCCACTCCCTTCCAACCCTCCACGATACCCTTCCACGATTCCCCGTGAAGTCTCACGTTAGGGTCTGGAAGGATGAGTTCTCCATCCTGCTTCTGATGCAGGGGCGCGTTGAAACCCAGTTACTTCACTGGATTGAGGTTTGATGGGAGTTCAAAATAAGCTTGACTATTCAGGTGAGGCGCTGTAAGAGTTCTGTTGCAAGTTCAAAAGTTCAAGCTTAATAATAATGTTCATTGTCTTATTGCAGCAAGCGCTAATGCTTATGTCTTTTTCCCCTTAGGGGCCGGGGTTCGGAATGCCGGAGATATGGCGCCGACCCGAAGTGAAACGTGCAGTTCCAGTAAATGACAGGTAAGTTCTGGATGAGCGTTCAGGTAAATTCTTTGCATTCGCTCATTCAATGTCTTTGTCTTTTTTCCCCATAGGGGCTGGGGTCCGGAATGCCAGGAAGCGGCAGGACCCGAAATGAAATGGGAATGACCCAACAGGTAAGTCTTAGAAGGAAACTGAGCTTTTCCTATTTCCCTTCCTTCTCTCACCTTGTTTTCTTGTCTTTTTCTCTCTAGGCTCTGGGAAGTGGGTGCGGATCCGGATGATCGCTGCTGAAGATGGAGGCGCCCAGGAAAGGTGAGTGAAATGCAGCGCTGCAGCGATCGAAGTGAAATGCTTTTAAAATGATGTCTTCCCTTTCATGATCGTCGGTGTGATGTCTCCGTGATGCAGCTTTAGCAGGTAAGGTCTTCTTTCTCACCAATTCTCTCTTATCTCCCTTTGCAGGTGACCCAGGATGCTGACAGGCGTGGCTGAAGTCCAGATGCAGGAGCTGACGCGGTGTGCGTCCAGCTGCGAGGAGCAGAACAACGCGAAGCGTGAGTTGCTGATCGGGCGTGGTTTAAATAGCTTTGGAAGAAGTTCCAGGTATGTATCCTTCCACCGATCAGGTATGTATCCTTCCCCGACCACACCCAGGTGGAAAGTAGTCCCACAGGTAAAGTAGTTCCATTCATGCCTCAAGAGGGCCTGGATGTAGCAGCATGGTCTGCATCAGGTAAGTGCACATTAAAACACTTGAACACATGTCTAGCTTTATGAGCCTGGCGCCTAAGGCGGTCCAACATGTCCAAAGGGCCCCAGCTTGGGCCCGCTGGCACTTCCCTGGGGGGAATGATGCCTGCCTCTGGGGTTGTTGGGTCGCACCTGGCTCCTTGGAGGTAGGCATCATGACAGTACCCCCCCCTCAAGGCCCCTCCCAAGGTTGTTCCCTCCGGGGGTTTTGGCTTGTTCGGAAATCTCCGGTGGAACCTTTGTATTAATCGAGGTGCGTGAACATGGTTACTAGGCTCCCACGATCTCTCCTGAGGTCCATATCCCTTCCAGTCAACAAGATAGAAGAGTTTTGACTTTAACACCTTGGAGTCTAAAATGTCTTTAACTTCGAATTCTAATTCCCCTTCAATTTGAACTGGGTCTGGAGGCTTGGACAGTCGGGTCCCTGGTTGTACTGGCTTCAAAAGTGAAGCATGAAAAACTGGATGAATACGCATGTTAGACGGTAAATCCAGTTTAAAGGCCACGGGATTGATTATAGCCTTGATGGGATAAGGTCCTATGAATCTGGGATTGAAGGTCTGCGGGCCCTTGAGGGGTAAATGTTTCGTTGCTAGCCATACCTGGTCTCCTACTTGGTAAGGAGGAGTTTTACTTCGGTGCAAATCAGCGTTTTCTTTATACTTTTTTTTGGCTTGCTGTAAATGAGTTGCAGCTTCTTTGAAGGCTCGGGTTATTGTGGAATGCAGATGATTTACTGCGGGCATTTCCAGGGTCAGAGGTGGATCTAGGTCAGAGGTCCGAGGATGGTGACCATACAAAGTATAAAAAGGAGTTTGTCCGGTTCCAGAATGCACTGAATTGTTGTATGCATATTCTGCGATCCAAAGGATGTTTTTCCAATTTAACTCGGATTGGTGTAACATGCACCGAAGATATTGCTCGAGAGTCTCTCTCGGTTTGTCCGTCGGTCTGGGGGTGGTGGCTGGTGGATAACCGCACATCTATTTGTGCTAGTTGGCAACACTTCTTCCAAAAATGGGAGATAAATTGACTTCCACGATCCGAGACTAATATGGAAGGGAAACCATGTATGCAAACTATATTCTCCAGAAATTCCTTGGCCAAGGTGGAAGCTGAAGGCAAACCTTTTAAAGGGATAAAGTGGGCCATTTTGGAGAATAGATCCACAATTACAAGGATAGTGTTGTAACCAGCACAAGGAGGCAGGTCAGTTATAAAGTCCATTGACAAGGTGTGCCATGGTGCCGGTGGAATATCCAAGGGTTGAAGTAGGCCGGCTGGCCTTTTCTTTTGACCCTTGTTTTGGGCGCAAATTCCGCAAGACAATACAAAAGACTTTATGTCTTTTCTCCAAGAAGGCCACCAGAAGTGGCGTTAGATTTTTTCCTCTGTTTTAGCGATACCAGGGTGTCCTTCCATTAATGATTCATGATGATGGGCAATAACAAGTTCTTGCAATTCTTTACTTGGCAGAAACAACCGCTCCTGGAAATAGGGTAAATCATCCTTAACGGTGTAATGAGGACCCTTTTGACTCCATTCCAGTAAGGCTGAAGAGTCTAGAAGTTGTTTTACTTGCGTTTGGATGTCCTCAATAGTTTGCAATGAAGTTAGGCCTAAGATTCTTTGTTCAGGTATGATTGGCACAGGTTCTAAACTCGAATTGGGTTCTTCCATGCCAATCCGGGATAAGGCGTCCGCTTTACCATTCTTGCAGCCAGGGCGATAGGTAATTACAAAATCAAATTCCGCAAAGAATAGAGCCCATCGGAGTTGTCGTGAAGATTGAGCTTTGGCCGTCTTTAAATACTGTAAATTTCTGTGGTCCGTAATTACGGTGATGGTGTGTCTTGCCCCGAGAAGGTAGTGACGCCAAGCCTTGAAAGCAGATTTAATAGCCAGTAACTCTTTGTCGGTAATTGCATAGTTGATTTCAGGAGGAGAACATTTCCTGGACCAAAAGGCCACAGGGTGTAGTTGGTTAGTTTCTGGGTCTCTTTGCGACATGACAGCTCCCATGGCCGAACTGGATGCGTCGGTTTCCACAATGTAAGGGAGATCTGGGTGCGGGTGCTTCAATACAGGTGCAGAGGTGAATTTGGTTTTCAGGTCCTGAAAGCTTGTTTGGCCTCAAGAGTCCATTCAAAGCGTTTGTTTTTCTTTAGGAGAGCTGTGATGGGTTGGACTGTTCGGGAAAATTCCGGGATGAATCTACGATAGAAATTGGCGAAGCAGAGCATGCTCTGAACTCCCTTCACCGAGCTAGGAGATGGCCATTTGAGGATGGCGTCCACCTTTCGCGAGTCCATTCGGACTCCTTGAGGTGTCAGGATGAATCCGAGAAACTCAACTTCTGTGGTATGAAAAACGCATTTTCGAGCTTTGCAAATAGTCTGTGCTGGCGCAATTTCTCAAGAACTGCCCTAACATGTTTTCTGTGATCGGATTCTGAAGAGGAGTACACCAGGATGTCGTCAATATAAACAATGACATAGACATCGATAAGTTCCCGAAGAACATCATTCATAAAGTACTGAAAGGCGGCAGGTGCATTGCACAAACCGAAGGGCATCACCTGATATTCGAAGAGCCCAAATTTGGTGCGGAATGCAGTCTTCCATTTGTCGCCTTCTTTTATACGCACCAGGTGATAAGCTCCTCGGAGATCTAACTTGGTGTACACACAAGCGTCTTTCACCTGGTCGATAAGCTCAGGGATCAGGGGCAGAGGATAACGATTCTTAATCGTTATTTGATTTAGGGCGCGATAGTCTATACATGTTCTAAGGTCGCCCTCTTTTTTCGGCACGAAGAACAGAGCTGAGGAGACAGGAGACTTGGACGGGCGAATAAAACCATTGGCTAGGTACTGATCTAAATACTGACGCAAATGCAGGTTCTCAGGTTCCGTAAGAGCATAAATCCTACTACAAGGTAGTTGAGCATTGGGTACCAGATCGATTTGGCAATCATAAGACCGATGGGGAGGTAACGTGTTAGCCTGTTCCTTCTGAAAAACGTCTTGGAATTCTTGGTATTCTGACGGTAGCTGTACAGGGGTGGAAGTTGCTGAGGCCAGACCCATAACTGGATTTCTTGGATAAAAAGTTGGTTCACAATCAGGAAAACTTATCTTCTTTGCTCGCCAGTCAATTCTGGGATTATGTGTTTCTAACCAAGGAATTCCAAGAATTACTTGAAATTGTGGGGCCTTGATCACATCAAACACGATTGCTTTCCGATGTCCATCCTGACCCACCAGTGTCATTTCAACAGTGGAATGCGTTACAGGCCCTGAGGCTATTTCGGTTCCATCTACTGTAGTAATGACATCTTGGGTTACTTTCGGGCGGAGAGGGAGCTTAATCCTGGAAGCCAATTCACGGTCTATGTAATTTCCAATAGCTCCACTGTCGATGTATGCTTTTATAGCATGCAACTGCTGAGGCTGTTTTGGGTCCACGAGCACCATTGGCATGACAAAATGAGAGGTCAAAGAGTTTGTTTTCAAGCTCGGCAAGCGGACCCCTACGCTTGTCGGGCTAGGTTGTTTCCCGAATCAGATGTCAATAAATCGTTATCAGCGGCTCCAACCACCTTCTTGGGTGGTTTAACCGGACAATTTCGAAGAAAGTGACCGGAAGACCCGCAATACAGACAAAGTTGCATTTGCCGCCTTCTCTCTCGTTCCATCTGCGTTAATGGTCCTTTAACACCGCTGATTTGCATAGGTTCGGATACGTCGGTACTCTTGGAGTTAGCGTGGGTTTTGATCGGTACTCGGGTTTCGTACTTGAACCGATCTGCTTTTCTATTTTGAAGTCTGTGATCAAGTTGAACCACCAAGTCTATGTAGTCTGCGCAGACGTGGGGTGGATCTACTATCTGAGCTAGAACATCCTTAAGCTCTCCGCGCAGGCCTCGATGAAACAATGTGATCCTTTTGTTTTCTGGCCATCCAGTTTCCACAACCAGTCTATTAAAGGTGGCAACGTAGGACAGGAGATCCTGGTTACCTTGTCGTAAGGATAGCAGTTCATTAACAAGGGCCTGTCCTTGAGAGTGTCGAGCAAACAATCTTTCCATGCTGGCCTGGAAGCCCTGAAAATCCTGGAGAATGGGATCATCCTGATTTACCAATGGAATAGACCAATCGGCAGCACTGCCACTGAGGTAAGATAGTATAAAGGCTACCTTGGTCTGGTCGTTAGGGAAGGCCCCGGGTCTGCATAGAAAGTATAAACGACATTGGTTCATAAAGACGGCATATTTCTTGGGATCCCCCGCAAAACGTTCAGGCGAGGCCAAAGGCATGTGTCCAGGTAGATTGATTTGTACCGGGTTATTCAAACCCATTGATGTGGAAGTACCTCCGGAATTAGGTAAAGGAGTGTGCCCTGCCTGGGCCTGCAATAACCTTTTGGCCAGGTCATCTGTTCTTTCCTTGGATAGGATCAGTTCTCTTTTGAGAGCGTTAGTCTCCTGGCGGGCTGAGTCCACTTCTGCCCGCAATTCCCCCAAAAGCTGGGCCAGCTGATCTGTCTCGGAAGTCTCCATAGCACCCGGGTGGGAAATTGTGGGTAGGCTTCACGTTCTGTCACGCTCACCTGATTCCCACAGAGGCGCAGGTCTGGCTTCGAGTGCTGATGCTTCTTCAATGGTGAAGCGCAGGACTCTGAAGATGGACAGGAAGGGCCCCTCTACTCTGGATTTTCTGGCTCGCAGGAATATTCCCCTGTGCGTGAAAAGGGAGTATTACCTACTGACGGAATATTGCTCAAGCCTCCCACTCCCTTCCAACCCTCCACGATACCCTTCCACGATTCCCCGTGAAGTCTCACCTTAGGGTCTGGAAGGATGAGTTCTCCATCCTGCTTCTGATGCAGGGGCGCGTTGAAACCCAGTTACTTCACTGGATTGAGGTTTGATGGGAGTTCAAAATAAGCTTGACTATTCAGGTGAGGTGCTGTAAGAGTTCTGTTGCAAGTTCAAAAGTTCAAGCTTAATAATAATGTTCATTGTCTTATTGCAGCAAGCGCTAATGCTTATGTCTTTTTCCCCTTAGGGGCCGGGGTTCGGAATGCCGGAGATATGGCGCCGACCCGAAGTGAAACGTGCAGTTCCAGTAAATGACAGGTAAGTTCTGGATGAGCGTTCAGGTAACGTCTTTGCATTCGCTCATTCAATGTCTTTGTCTTTTTTCCCCATAGGGGCCGGGGTCCGGAATGCCAGGAAGCGGCAGGACCCGAAATTAAATGGGAATGACCCAACAGGTGGGTCTTAGAAGGAAACTGAGCTTTTCCTATTTCCCCTTCCTTCTCTCACCTTGTTTTCTTGTCTTTTTCTCTCTAGGCTCTGGGAAGTGGGTGCGGATCCGGATGATCGCTGCTGAAGATGGAGGCGCCCAGGAAAGGTGAGTGAAATGCAGCGCTGCAGCGATCGAAGCGAAATGCTTTTAAAATGATGTCTTCCCTTTCAGGATCGTCGGTGTGATGTCTCCGCATGTAAGGTCTTCTTTCTCCCCAATTCTCTCTTATCTCCCTTTGCAGGTGACCCAGGATGCTGACAGGCGTGGCTGAAGTCCAGATGCAGGAGCTGACACGGTGAGCATCCAGCTGCGAGGAGCAGAACAACGCGAAGCGTGAGTTGCTGATCGGGCGTGGTTTAAATAGCTTTGGAAGAATTTCCAGGTATGTATCCTTCCACCGATCAGGTATGTATCCTTCCCCGACCACACCCAGGTGGAAAGTAGTCCCACAGGTAAAGTAGTTCCATTCAGGCCTCAAGAGGGCCTGGATGTAGCAGCATGGTCTGCATCAGGTAAGTGCACATTAAAACACTTGAACACATGTCTAGCTTTATGAGCCTGGCGCCTAAGGCACCAGGACAGGGGTCCAACATGAGCCTGGCGCCTAAGGCGCCAGGACTGTGTCCAAAGGGCCCCAGCTTGGGCCCGCTGGCACTTCCCTGGGGGGGAATGCCTGCCTGCCTCTGGGGTTGCTGGGTCGGACCTGGCTCCTTGGAGGTAGGCATCATGACACACATTGCATTTTATGTAGTGAATTGCATCGTACGTCAAAGGTTAACCTCTGGGCATATGCTGCGAACAATCAGAGGAGTGATTCCTCGACCAAATGGTCCTTTTCAGCATTAACATATCGATTATGTTGATATGCTGCAAGTATGTGGTGGATACAGGCATAAGATACTGGTGGTGTGTCCTTTTTTCCAGGTGGATCAAAGCAGGTCCTTGTACACACCCTGATGCCACTTGCGCAGCAATGATTTTAGTCCGAGAAGTCTTTCGTAGATGGGGAGAATGTGAGGTGCTGAGATCCGACAATGGGCTCCATTTTGTTAATGGAGTATTTAAACAGATTAGTCTAGTGCTTAGTATAAAACACAAGTATTCTTCAGCTTATCACCCGCAAGCCAACGGGTTATGTGAGAGACTCAACAGGCTCCTTAAAGAAAGAAATTAAAAATTGACACTGAAGACGGGATGGCTGTATTGCCTGCCCCTTGCATTATATGCATTAAGGAATAAGCCTGGGTCAGACCACCACCTCACACCCCACGTACTAGTGACAGGGAGGCTAATTAGATCACCTTTGTCTCCTCCATCGAGGAGCAGAAGTGATGCCCAGAAGACTGCAGAAATGTTAGTAAATGAGTTACGTGCTTATTTGACATGTATGGCTGCAAGAATCCCGGTCCTTTCAGATCAACTCAAGTGCAATGGGGGTGGGGGAAGGAGGGGCGTAGGTCTCAGGACACAGATGAAGACCATTCAGCAACCAGAGAACAAGAACTTTTACCTGTACCTAGACTATTTGTTGGAGACCCAGTTCTAGTGCGTAATTTCACCATGAGGTGACCACGCTTTAGTGGTCCCTGCATAGTAGAGAATGTTACTCTCTCAGCAGTAAAAGTTCAAGAGAGACGCGCCTGGATCCACTTAAGTGACGTAAAGCCTTTCGCTGGTAAGACCGAGGCACCCCTAACCGTTCATTCAGAAGCAAGACAAGAAGTACTCGGCAGTACCCGGGAAAAAGATTGATTGGGATAAGCTGGCCACATGTGTCCAGAATAAAACTGAAGGCGTAACTGAATATTTTAATAGGTTTGGGCAAGTATTTATTGATTTTTCAGGACAAGAAATGACATATGTCAGCGGGGAAACAATTTGTTGTAGATAAATTCCTCCGACAATTGTTACCTGAAATTTGTGTTCTTATAATGCAATCAGAAAGTGCTTGGCCGACTAAAACCATGTCAGACATTTTGCATATGGCTCAATATTATGAAAATAGAGTAAATGTGGAGAAAGAGAAAGCAGAAAAGTAGAGAGTGGATCTTATAACAAGAGTGTTAATACAGCAAGTACAACTGGAAACGAAGGGAGGGCCGCTTATTGGCTCAAGAGGAAGAGGTGTTGGTCCATTTGTACTATTTTCACTGCAAAGGCCCAATCAGTGTGCATATTGCAGACAGGAGGGCCACTGGAGGGCACAGTGTCCAGCCTTGTTGAACAGGGGAAGCGGAATGTATTAAAGAAGGGGGAAAAGGACGGTAGGTAGGAAGTAGGGATGCATGGGTACCACCTGGGCCAGAGATTGGCCGTGTGCCAACTACTACAGTCCCTATTAACCGTAACCCTAATGTTTTTGATAATCAATGTGAGTCACTAATAAATACAATATGGAGTATTTCTCTTGGGATGTCTCAGAATAGGACAGCCCTCAAATGAAAATGAAACCAATCCCCATCCCTGTGTATCAGTCAAGACCCTACGTTCACATAAGAGCTGAGAGGCAGGAGAACAATTTCTTGAAGACACACAGGCACAAAAGAGCTCCATAGATCATTCTAATGTTCCAGATATTCCTCTGCATGGGAATACTAATATTTCAGTAGGGATTGATGTAACACCTGTAGTTAGTAAGGTATTGGCCACAGTGCCTGTCCATTTAGGACCAGTAGCCAGGGAGATACCGTGTTTATTAACTACACAGTGTGGAGAAAATGTGTTGGGGTTAGATTTGTTGAAAAAGGTTGTGTTCTACCATTTATTGTACACCAGACGGAGTACGCATTACAGTATGTTCGTTGAAAATGAATCAGTTTTTAGCAAAACCTTAGCCAGCCGTGTTTGATAACATTGCTGATACTTTATGGGCAGTATCGGATAATGACAGTTTTATGGATATTTCCCTAGCGCAAAAATACAAATTATACAGGGAGCAATTTATCCACGTATTCCTCAGTACAAGGTATCCCCTGAAGGTTATTCAGCTCTTGAAATAATTGCCTCGGACTTAGTAAGACAAGGGATCGTAGAAGAAATAACGGGGAGTGTGTGCAATAGCCCCATTTTACCTGTTTTTAAAAAGGGGACACTGGTCTACCATATCGTCTTTTTATTGATTTAAGAGTGATTAATAAGGTTCTAGTCCCTCAGTTTCTAATAGTTCCAGACATTACTACCATAGATGACTCAAAGTGGAAAGTGATTTGTCAACACGTCAGGCAGGTATCAACAAATCCCAGTTTGAAACTCATAGTATAAATATTTACACAGTGTATGTCTGACACCAGATAAGCTGCACAAGTTCTTCCCAGAATGCCCTGCTGAATGTCAACAGCCAAACCGAAGTTTGTCTGTTCAGAATAATCCATAGGCGGAAGAATAGGAATAGAATTAGCAAATGTATAGGGCTAGGATTTATTTTGCTGAAGCACCTGGCTGCAATGCAATGGAAAAACTCCACTGCCCGGAAATTAAAGACAAGGACTTCATAAGTGCCATTAGGGGCGGGGGGAGCCAAAATTCTTCACTCCAAATGGGACGAAATACTGACTCAACTGCAATACCCGTCCAGTCTTAGAACGTCATGAGTGGATGAAACCATTTGAACTTATACTTGACAAATACAGTTATATTAGAATACAATAGGACATTTGGGGCAATGTCTGGAAGGGAAGAATGGAGGCTACAAAGGGGTCTGATAGGCACTTGTTGATGAATCCCTAATTAATTTGGGCTGCACTTTTCGATGTATGAATTGTATGAACTAATGATTGATCCATGAAATTCAAGTATGGTTTAATATTGCTGTTCTAACATTGTATATGGTTGTACTGATGAATAGAAATTAAACAAACATATACAACGAAATGAACGTCCTCCACTGCTGCCCAACTAAGTAGCCATTTTCCTGGGCTAAAATGTCATCCACACCCAATACCGGCCATGACACCTTATTAGTTTCGTTTAATAGCTTCAAAAGACAAGCAAGAAACATATTAAACCCATAAGGGAGTCTAAAATGTTTTACTAAAACTCAAGAAATAGAACAACTATCGTTATACACAATGGGCTCTTTTTAGGCATTAGGGTTTAAGGTAGTGAAAAATATTTATTTTAATTAATGAATATAACTCTTTTAAAGGAACGTTGTGAAAGTAGAGAATTTTGCATCACATGTGAATTCACAGATTGGCCAGAGGGATTTTATAAAAATAGGTTTGGGTAGAAAATTATGTAGTAGAAAACTGTGTATCTAGCATCCAAGCACCCTTTCAAATGCAAGCCATGGCGAGCCAGTCTTGGCCTTTACTATTGAATGCCGGCACTTGTAGTTTCCTTTTTAACATTGAAATTATTGGCGTACAAGTCCGAGGATGCAATGGTTAAAACACTACTGGGGAGGTTTTTGAGCAGTAGGAACTGTGGGTCGCCGCGCCCGTTGTTTCAGATTTTGAATGCACAAGCAGCCGGTAGGTAGAAACTGGAGGCCCATGCTCGTGGTGCCTAATGTGGATGTCCTGGTAGTTTGGTTTTAGTTTCTACTCAAGTGGTGCATGTGCTGTAATTGATATACAGTACTTTCTTGTACCCACTCAGCTGAGTAGGTAGGTAGAGTACACAAGGTTACTTATTTGTTTTGTTGTTTTTATTCGATTAATTCTTGATGAATAATTCAACTGTTTTAATACAGTAATGTGTATATTAACATTCTTCTTCATGTGGTGCCGACACATGTTTCGACCATACAGGTTTTTAGCAAGGCTACCAAGATTCAACAGGTCCATAAAATATCAGATATTGCATTATCATGATAGGTGGTTAGGGCAGGGTGAATGTGATTGACAGTGAATGGTTTGGATCAATTTTGAGTGATGCAACATGGTGGTGATATTGGATATTTACATGTTAGTGGTGGATCCATTTTATAAGATTAATCACACAAGGAACAAATAGCAGTAGGTGTTATGTGTCAAATATGCATAACCCCATACATCAGTATTGTTCAGGTACATTACAGTTTGAAAGCACAATTCAAATAATGAAAATCATTTGTATAATATCATTTATGGGTAGATCAAAGCATAGGGGAAACCCCAAGGGAAGGAAAAGTTAGTGAACAAAAGTTAGTAAGGTTTGGGTAAGACGATTGTCAGAACAGTTAGTTGATGTTTCTCGTAGGGCTGGGCTCACCTGGGGGTTGTCTGTCCTCTATTTGGATTGAGGTTGAAGAAGAGAGGAGTCTCTCGGTTACCCAGAGGTGTCCTGAGTATGGTGTGGAGTGGAAGGTTTAGCAATCGTTCCTTTGGGTCATCGTTGGTTAGTACCTGTGTGTGTGATGAGACATATTTGATTAATCAAAGGTCGTAGGGTCGGGGTTTGGGATCTGTCTGCTATATTAATTCTGCGGCGTGGCTATGGTTATGCGTGGAGGTTTGTGGGAGGGAGTCCGGGTTTCAGGGCCCCCTACCTTATGCTAGCAACGGTTGGTTGATAACCTGGGATGGTATATTGTGCTAATTGTAGCGAGTGGACCGGGGAGTGTGGTCCGACACTGTCCCCAATCCCGTGCGAGTGCTGTGAAGCTCCACCTGTGGATGCGTGCGCTCTTGGGTCACAGGCGTCATGTCTTCTAAGTGAATATCAGCATGCTAGTCCTAGGTTAGGTGCAATATGGATTGCTCGAGAGTCCAGGAACATATGTGTTCCAAGTATGTTTCAGTGAAACCAGGTGTTGCGGTTATTTTTAACAAAATAGGACTGTGCGTGGTTCAGTGGTCCACGGACCCCTCTGTCCAACTACTAGATTGTAGTGGGCAGAGCGGTCCATGGATGATGAGACCGAATTGCAGAGTAGTTACTAAGCTGACTTAATAGCAGGAAAGGAGCATTGGCGCTCGTAATGATGGTTCCCTTATGGTGGCCACGAGGGGTTACATTGATCCAGTATTGTGGTTAGGGTGGCCTGCGTGTGTTACGAGCGGGTGCATTTGTTTAAGGTTTGATTTGTTGCAGTGAGGATGCCGTTGGGAGTGCAGGGCTCACCCTCTAGCAAGCCTCTCAATGAGAGAGGGCAGAGGGGTCCGTATTTGTTGTGTGTGGGGCCTGCTACGCTCTGTGCCCAGTGGGTAGCATGCGGGGGTGGTGATTGAGTCTAGCATAAGTGAATGCGTGCCCCGTGTGGGGTTGGGCACTGGTATATTTGGGCAGGGAGCCACTCACCTTTGTGGCTGTCTGCTTTGTTTCTTTTCGCAGTCGGTCGGTGTGCTCAGCAATTACTTCCTATTCAAGCTGATATAAGACGGCATGGTATTGGCTCAGGGGCGCATGCTCTCATTGGTTGAAACAAGGCTTGCCCTCATTGGCTGGCGGTGCCAGGCCTGTCATAGCCAGGCTGAAGAGGGCTGTGGCGCTGGGGTGCCCGCGCATTGGCTTGCAGTGATGGTCAGTGGAAGGGATAGTCTGCTGGTCGGTCAACTTGAGATCCCGGGATCCCTGACCTAGTGGATGAGTGTGACTAATTATGGTGCCCAGTTGGGCAGAGTGGCTAAATGGTAGGCCAATGCGGGGCCCTGACCCTTGTAGGGATGTGGGGAATGAGGACACTGTGAAAAGGTCTAAGGGAACACATTGCCACTGTGACTGCGGTTGGCAAGATGTTTCAGGGTCCCCGAGTTGCATAGGGGCGAGAGTGGGGTCTAGGTCTCAGTCCTTCTGGGGGATATTCTCCAGATGGAATAGTATTGGTCAGTAGAGTATTGTAACGCTCACCTGGTATCCACGCGGACGTCACTCAGCCTGTTCTGACCTCTTATGACCTCGAACCCTTCCCTGGAGGCTACTCGACTGGAGACTGGGCCTGAAACACAGGATTGGTAGAGTTTAACTCCCTATTGTCTATGTGTGCTTGAACCCCTTCTTCCCCAGGGGTCCAACCGTTCCCTTTGATCCACAGCTCACCTTGTTTTCTTGGATAGTGTGCTCTCTGTCCTGCTTTCAGCGCAGGGGCGTGTTGATTGATGCAGGCTTGTTGCTGCCTAGTTACTTCACTGGCAAGAGTCTGACAGGTAAGTATAATGAGTCTTTTGAACAGTTCTCTAACTTCATTCCTTTCCTTCCTTAGAAAATGGCCGGCGTCCGGGGATGGCGGCGTGCTGCTGAGATGAGTAGAGCTGAAGGTGAGTGAGAGCGCGATGCACGATGCACCCCTTTCGTATTTGTATTGAACGCAGTTCTTTTTCTGTGTCTTTTAGGTGCCGCGACATTTTCAGCGTGGATGCCGGTTATGAAGAACAAATGCGGTGAGTAAGCACGGTATGCAGCGCCTCTAGATGTTTCCACGCTAACCTGGAGTGTCTTTTCCCTCTTACAGATGGATGAGAAGTTCCGGAGACAGAGTTCCCGAGAGCGGCTGGGATTCAGGTAAGCGTTTGAAGCTCGTACAGTCTTTAAAAATAAGCGAAGATTTGCAGAATGCTTACTAATGCCTTTTTTCTGTTCTTTTCCCTTTTCCTTAGGAAGCGGCGTACTGGGATGGGAATGACACCGCCAAAGATGCCCGCTGAACAGAAGGAGCGATGAATGATGGGCTGAAGCGCTAAAAGGTAAGGCTGTTCCTAACGGTGTTCTTGTTCTTGCAGGAGCTGAGCGCAGAAGAAATATGCAGGCCTACTGGAGACCGATCCGAACACGGTGAGTGTCACGCTGCAGGCGCAGAAAACGCAAAGCATGTTTCTCAGCCTGGGCGTGGCTTAAATAGTCTCTGGGTATCCCAGGTGTCTCTGGGCTGAACCACACCCAAAAGACTAGACTGCACATGCAGTTCTGGGAACCAAAATAAGTGGGGGCATCCATCTTGTCCCAATCAATGCACTACAAGTCAAATCCCCAATGTTATCCTATGGGAGTGAGTGAGTCTGGTGCCACAAGCACCAAGTCTGACTCCAAGTGGGTCTTTGGAGGGATGGAGAGGCCCTTGAGGACCATGTAGGTGATCATGGCCTGGCTCCAGCCTGACATCTTGGAGGGCTGGGGACACGAGGGGCAGGAATCATGACAGTATTATGTTGGATTCCATGTAGTTGCTGTTCTAGTCATATTGGGTACATTTATGCTGTTGTCTGGAAGCCTGCCGTGGTTCGTCTGGTAGGCGGTGCTGTCCAGAACCATGGCATAATAATACACATAGAATTTTTTTCCTTTTTCCATAAATTACAAATTACCAAATTTGTAATTTATGTGATCATATGCGTATGTGGCCTAAAGTACATATGGAGCACGATACACGAACTATGCACACGAATCAGGGAACACCTCAACTCCCTCAAAACAGCAGAAGCAAGATACCCACTATCGACCCACTGGCAAGAAAACCACCAGACGGACAACCAGAAAGAGATCCGATTCGTCAGGTTGGAGATGATCAAATCGGACACAAGAGGAGGAAACAGAGCCGTAAGACTACAACAAAATGAGGCCAGACTCATTTGTAAAACGCGCAACACGGAACTCGGATTAAACACAGAACACAATTTGAATGTCTTTCTGTGATTTGTCACTAAATTAGATCAGTAAAAAGGAAAAATTGTTTTCTATGTGTATTATTATGCCAGGGTTCTGGACAGCACCGCCTACCAGACCATCCATGGCAGGCTTCCAGACAACAGCACACATTTACCCAACATGACCAGAAGAGCAACTACACGGAATCCAACATAATACTCTACTGACCACCAATCCTATTCTATCAGGAGAATATCCCCCAGTAGGACTGAGACCTAGACCCCACTGTCGCCCCTATGTAACTCAGGGACCCTGAAACCTCTCGCCAACCGCAGTCACAGTGGCAATGTGATCCCTCAGACGTTTTCACAGTGTCATTGTTCCCCACATCCCTACAAGGGTCAGGACCCCGCATGACCTACCATTTAGCCACTCTGCCCAACTGGGCACCATGATAAGGCACAATCATCCACTAGGTCAGGGATCCATGGACCTCACCTCCCTCTGACCGACCAGAAGACTATCCCTTCTACCGAGCACCACTGCAAGCCCATGCGCGGGCACCCCAGCGCCACAGCCCTCTTCTGCCTGGCTATGACAGGCCAGGCACCGCCAGCCAATGAGGGCAAGCCTTGTTTCAACCAATGAGAGCATGCGCCCCTCGGCCAATACCAGGCCGTCTTATATCAGCTCGAATAGGAAGTAATTGCTGAGCACACCGACCCAGCGGCGAAAAGGAACGAAGCAGACAAACAGGTGAGCGGCTCCCCACCCTGGATATACCAGGGCCGGTCTTACACCAGATTGCACGCCAGGCGGAAAGCATCGTTGGCGCCCCCCCATTCATCAGAATGCGCCCCTCCTCCCCCAACTGGCTCACATCACTCCCAAACTACATATTTGTTGTGCGACAAAACCCCTCCTCAATATGAATAAATAATTGCTATATAAATGAAGCTGGTTTCATTAGATTGTAATTCAAGTACTTTACAGAAGAATTCTAATGTGAAATCACAGCTGTTGCTGCCCAAATAAATAGTTTTTCTGTCACCTGCTCTTAGGGAAGCAGTTTCAAACTGTCCGCACTGGCACACTGCAGTGTGACCAGCCTGCAGGGGTCTAAGGGCCCACTGACCACTGGCCCTGTGTTGCAGCCAGGTGTTCTGTTCGTACCACCTCACATGTATTTCACAAGGGGCAATACTAGACTAACCATATGAATAATTTTCTGATAGTAGGTTATCATTCCAAGATGTGACAGATGAAATCGTGGTGGTTCTTTGTTTCAGGTGGCGACAACAACTCCAGGCAGCGATGTCTCCCAAGAGACATAGCAAGCCGCTGCACAAATGGTGAAAATTCAAAATGGCTCAGAAAACAGACGCACTTTGACAGCAATCAGGGTCTGCGGCGCTAGGCAAACACACCAAAACAAGCAGGTTCCCAAAATCTCCCGGAGACTGGCATATTATGTCGATGAATATAACCTGGCTGGCTAGCAGTACATGTTGCAAACTTTAGTCTGCATGACGTGCTCGATCTCCAGGCGCTTGGGATTCCCACCTCCCACGTGAGCTGGCATCCCTTCATCATTGCCAACAAACGCCCAGTCCTTAATACAGGTCATACATAAAGTAAGAAATAGCCATCTTAAGACAACTGAGCATGCTAGAACGAGTGCAACTAGTTTTAAAATAGATGTGATAACAGACATGGACAACATAATGACAAACTATACAATGACGCCACCCTATTTAGCCGTTCCCATCATGCCTAGTATAAAGCTTATTAAACGTAGTCCCTATACGCAAGACGATATCCCCACTGCCCCTTTATGCTGAGTAAACCTCATCAAAAGAATGCAAGTAAGTAGAGGTCTCACACGCATCACATTTTCATAGTTTGACAACATCTGCAGTTCAGTGACCTAGTCCACCTGGGCGCCTAAAAAGATACTGCCTTTTAATGTCACACACTTTAAGGGATTATGCATTGCCTATTCTAATTTTCGGGCATTTTACACAAATGTGCATTCTTTTTTTGTAACACAGGCAGCAATTAATACTGTGGAATATGCAGTTTAGCTACCTGTGGTGGCATTACTTTTCAAAAGGAGCTCTATAAGAGCAGAGGGATAATAATAATGATGACTTGGTGCCATACCTGCCTTACCTCCGGATTTTTCCCGGAGACTCAGGAATTTTAACCATTTCTCAGGGTCTCTGGGAAAGACCCTGGAATCTCAGGAATTTCGGTGAGGGCCACTTTTACTGATTACTTTTTTTGTTTTGTAATGTTATGCTTGCAGGACTGCACTGCCATGGACTCCCTGCTTGAGTGTGGCTTTGTCTCTGCAGTAATGACTGTAACGCTTCCAGCACATTGGCAAAAAGAACGCAGGTGAAGCAAAATAACGTGCGTTTATTTTGCTTCACCTTTCATTCTTTTTGCCGACTTTCAATGCGAACGTGCGTTTCTTTTGCTTTCTTTCTTTTTGCCCAGTTTAGGGTGGACTCAGCCCCATTGAACCACAGCTATAAGGTTTGCAGTCTGGACAACTCACCGTTGCACTACATAACCTGATGAAAAAGAACTAAGGTGAAATGTCCAATTTCGGTACTGCAAAATTCAGGGAAAACCTTTGTATTGGTTCTTGGAGTTTACATGTGCACATTTTAACGTGTTGATTTTATGGAAGACGAATGCCTTTTGTCCTATGCAATTTGGGTGGTTGTGAAAATATTTAATGAAATATGCTTATTTCAATGGGAAATGCACATTTCTGACGTCACATTACAACAGAGTTTACCTTTTTAACATGTGGGCGGAGGCACGCATGTGAAAATGGGCAGAGTTTTGTGGGACTGTGGGCAGTGCATACATTTCAGGAATTTTGAGTTTCAAATGTAGGCAGGCATGCTTGGTGCACTGCCGTAGCGTTTCACGCTGGATTCCATCTTCCAAGCGCTGCGCTCTAATAATGGACGTGACCAATAATTATCATTGTCAGAAATTTGAGAATGCAGTGAGAATTGTACGTGTACATAGCAACCAAATCTTCAGATTTCTTTGCATTTTTTGTACTTGCTTTTTTTTTTAGAATACTTAAGGCACTCAATGGGGTGCAGCAATGAGTGATAATGCCACAATGCGGACACACTGGGGACACACTCGGTGTAGAGGAATCTATGTATTGTTTTCCTGTCTAGCTTCTTTCATTTCCTGTGTGTACCATACTACGGTTTACCCTCTAATTATTGTCCCCTCTAAAACATTTTCATTCCCCTTTATTCCTTCCTGACACCACCTATACATGTTTTCACTTAGATGTTTTTGCCTGTTTACTATGCCCGCATCCATTGTACATTTTCAGTCATGCATTTCCTCCTGTCCTCCTTTCATTGCGCAATCCCCGATACTTATATGACCTTATTTGCCATGTTACACTGTATGTCACTTCTAATCTGTCCTTTCCCCTTTCAAACATTCTCTTTCCCTTGCACTTTTTTCTCTGTCCCATTTCTATGTCTTGCATATTCATTGCCCGTCAATACAAGACGCCTCTGTTGCAAGTACCCTCTCTTTCTACGGTTTGGGGTGAAAGGGGTTCAGGGTACCCAGTCCTCTTGCACCCACGTTAAAACTACAAATAAAAAGGGATTCTACATGTGCATTGACATGCAGAATCTTCACAAACGTGCATTATTGTCACAGAATCGCGATAATGTACATTTGTCTGAAATAGTGTCTTGCTTACAAAAAGTGGGGGTGTGGGTGCATGGGGAATGAGTCGAGTATGGCAACGTGTAGGGTGATGGAAAAGTAAGAGGATAACCGGTGAAAGTGGGTATCTGGAACCCCATTAAAAAACAAGTCCAAATCAGGATTCTGCACTAAAATTGTTCATATGGAGATTTGAACATGATTACAACAGCCAAGGCGGGCACGTGGCAGGGCAACACGCATATTAAAGGAAACAGAAACAATAATGACAGAGAATGGGGATCGGATTAATTATGCAGTCGCCGAACTGTGTATGCTCCTGCAAAATTATCTGCAATGTTGCAAGTTGTGGCTGTCAGCGAGTTTATTAACAAACGATGGGTCCCTTCATTTCCCCAGTCATTCATAAGTGCCAAACAGCAGACAATTTTCATTTAAAATTTTTGTTTTTTTTTACTAGTTATGTTTTGGGAATAGTCGGCCCAAACAATTAAACAAACACTTACCTCTGTGCTGCTGGATCCACCGGCAATCGCTCCTCTTGTCCGAATGGCAGAGGTGCCAGCCAGCCCCAAACTCAATCTATCAGTGCGCGCGCGCAGCGTGCACATAGCCCGAGGCAGCACTGCACGCGTGGTGCGCCCATGATGGGCCTGGCTGGCGCAAGCGGGGCCTGGGGGGGGGGAAGTAAAAGCAACAAAGAAATGTTGCTAATTTGTCAATTGCTGCCCGGCCTGCCCTGCCTGAGGGCAAAGGCTGCAGGCTGAAGCAGCAGTAATACAACACAGGCGTCACGTAAGTGACGTTTGTTGTTTGTTTTGTTTGTGACATAAATAATTTTTTATAATGTCATGATGACATTAAAAAACATTATTCTGAATAGGCCTGGCTGGGTGCGGCCTGGCTTTCAGGACTCTGAGCACCGTCGCGCGGCACCCCCTACAGGCTGACAGATGTCAGGCAGCCGCCTGAGCTGCCTGACGCAAAGACCGGCCCTGCCAGTGCCCAACCCCACACGGGGCACGCACTCACTTATGCTAGACTCAATCACCACCCCTGCATGCTATCTACTGGGCACCGAGCGTAGCAGGCCCCACACACATCAAATACGGACCCCTCTGCTGTCTCTCATTGAGAGGCTTGCTAGAGGGGTCCCCGGGCACCCGAGCCCTGCACTCCCAAAGGCATTCTCACTGCAACAAATCAAACCTTAAACAAATGCACCCGCTCGTAACACACGCGGGCCGCCTTGGCCGCAAAACTGGATCAATTTAACCCATCGTGGCCACCACAAGGGAACCATCATTATGAGCGCCAGCGCTCATCTCCTGCTACTAAGTCAGCTTAGTAGCTACTCTGCAATTCGGTCTCATCATCCATGGACCGCTCTGCCCACTATAATCTAGTAGTTGGACAGAGGCATCTGTGGACCACTGACCAACGCACAGTCCTATTTTGTCAAAAATAACCGCAATACCTGGTTTCACTGAAACATACTTGGAACACATAAGTTCCTGGACTCTCGAGCTATCCATATTGCACCTAACCTGGGACTAGCATGCTGATATTCACTTAGAAGACATGACGCATGTGACCCAAGAGCACACGCATCCACAGGTGGAGCTTCACAGCACTCGCACGGGATTCTGGACAGTGTCGGACCACACTCCCCGGTCCACTCGCTACAATTAGCACAATATACCATCCCAGGTTATCAACCAACTGCCGCTAGCGTAAGGTAGGGGGCCCTGAAACCCGGACTCCCTCCCACAAACCTCCACGCATAACCATGGCCACACCGCAGAATAAATATAGCCGACAGATCCCAAGCCCCGACCCTACCCTACGACCTTTGATTAATCAAATATGTCTCATCACACACACAGGTACTAACCAACGATGATCCAAAGGAACCTTGGCTAAACCCTCCACTCCACACCATACTCGGGGCACCACTGAGTAACCAAGATACTCCTCTCTTCTTCAACCTCAATCCAAATAGAGGACAGACAACCACCAGGCGAGCCCACCCCCACAAGAATCACCAACTAACTGTTCTGACAAACGTCTTACCCAAACCTTACTAACTTTTGTTCACTAACTTTTCCTTCCCTTGTGCTTTCCCCATGCTCTGATCTACCCATAAATGATATTATACAAATGATTTTCATTATTTGAATTGTGCTTTCAAACTGTAATGTACCTGAACAATACTGATGTATGGGGTTATGCATTTTACTGCTATGTGTTCCTTGTGTGATTAATCTTATACCACCACTAAAATATAAATATCCAATATCACCACCATTTCACATCACTCAAAATGGATCTAAACCATTCACTGTCAATCACATTCACCCTGCACTAACCACCTATCATGATAATGCAATACTTGATATTTTATGGACCTGTTGAAACTTGGTAGCCTTGATAAAGACCTGTGTGGTCAAAACAAGTGTCGGCACCACCTGAAGAAGAATGTTAATATACCCTGACACATTACTGTATTAACAGTTGAATTATTCATCAAGAATTAATCAAATCAAAAGAACAAAAGAAATAAGAAACCTTGTGGACTCTACCTACCTACTCAGCTGAGTGGGCATAAGAACCTACTGTATATCAATTACAGCACATGCACCACTTGAGTAGAAACTAAAACCAAACTACCAGGTAAAACACTACTGTATTGAGTTTAATGCATGAACACTTCTGCAGTTAGTACATAGTTACAAGGGACAAGTGATTTATTAAGGAGCTGGGGCAATGAAAAGTCACATTGGCCAAATGTGGTTGACTTCAACAGATAGTTCCCGCAGACCTGCGTGTACCACACATTTCACCACCAAATGGCATCTTCAGGCAGCATTGGGTGAGATTATTTCCTAATGGCCAAATGGTGTTAGTCATCAGAACGGATCTTTGAGTTCCTGTTTGCCCCCACATAGTTATATTTGCAGCAACTCAAAACTACAAGCGCTGTGAAATGCAGATGACGAGCTGTCAGTCATTAGAATATACAGATTGGATACAATATCACACCCTACCATCAGAGTAGCCATTGCAAAGAATAAAAAATGTGTTTTCTTCCGTTTTACTGATAACAGAATTTTGATCTATCTTCAAAATGCCATGAAGCGTAACACCATGACTAACATGTGTAAGGTTCAAGAACTTTTCGGAGACATTGCCACAAAGACTTTTTTCAATTCAACTTTGCTTTTCACAGAAACATTGATGCAGGAGAGAAAGGATGATACACAGTTGAGGTTTTGTTTCTTGATTGTGCTTAAAGATCACTGCTTGGAGACTTAATAACAGTGGTGTATTTCTACGATGACATGTTAATGAAAGACCTTAAATTACATTACTGAGTGGACTGCTTTAATTATTTTAGAAATTACATTACTGAGAAAAACAAAAAAGGATTTGAGGATGACTGGGGAAAGGCAATGTTGAAAAACATTACTAGGCAAAGCGTCTTCCGCATTTGTCAGGCGACACCCTATTGTATATATCATTTTAGAGCACCAGGTGGGTCACAACGTTAAGGGCTCCAAGCTTAAGTGATGCTCTGTAGAAAGCATACTTAAAAAATACATTACTATGAAATGCAAAACGGGTGTACGGAGGATTCATGGAGAAAAAGTATGGGGTGACCATTCCTTTAACACTTGCTTAATCTACTTTCTACTTCTATATTGTAAAAGGATGCTCTTAAATAAGAATGAACGTTTTACACTTAATATAGTATATTGTGCAGTCAGCAACCATTTGTCGGAGGATGGGGATGAAGATAGCAACATTACGTTAGATTAAAATTCCTCAGTTAATTTGATGATGCACCCAGCAGCGCTACAGAAAGGCTTCTTATTTCTTTGGTGTGTTCAATGTATGTCTGGGGGCCCAAAAAGGAGTATTCTGCAAAAAATACAGGCACAGATTCCAGTTACAGTACACCATACAAGTCCATGTGACTGGGACATCTTGTTTTCAGCCCCCAGCTTTCCTTTTACCTTCTTTTCTCCATTTATATTAAGATACACAGTACATAACATAAATCAGTAAAGCCATGTATGTATGGTACAAGTTATATAACAATCACGATACAAGTACCTGCAGCCTAAAAAACAAAATGGTACATAGAGAAAGGGCTATGCAGCATCATGGAGCATAAGTAACCCAGTAAGGCCAACCATCATTCCATGTGCATAGCGCATGATGGGGCATATTATAACACTGAGTCAGTAAACCTTGCTCAACAGGGTTTTGTTTCTTTCAAAATAAGACATAAAATAAGCATGGTCGCATAGCAATTTGCGATGCAATTCTCTGGGTTTGCTAATCAAATCGATACTTGTATAGCAAAGCTAGCTATTTAAATTGCCATGTTCAATCAAAGCACAGCAAGCCCTGTATTCCTCTCTTGCCCTTGGTGCTCTCTTCACTCTCTTTGCTCTGTTCACTTCAATTGCTAAGGAAGAGAAAGCGCAGCAGTAACAATCTCCTCCAAAGGTCTGTGTGGGAGTGCTAGGCAAGAATTGCATTTTTCTTTTTCAAATAATTGTAAACTAGAAGTAGATCGGGATGATACTATACTTTTATTAACTAAATCCACTCTGCAAAAGACTAATAAGTATTAAATATATATATATATAATATATATATATATATATATATATATATATTATATATATATATTTTTTTTTTAAGGCAGTCATGCAATTCCATTCCTATAAATGTAAGTTGTCACATAATGCATAATTACAATATTGACACTCTATCATCTCCATGCTTTATAGTCAAGTTAAGGTCAGTGTATCTAAATGTGATAGTGTCAACTTTTTTTCATCTTGCTGATGAAGATGCATCATATTGACGAGTGACCACTTTTGAAAACGTATCACACAATCAAATGCTTTTTATGGCAAACCTAGTTCTGTAACTTGCTGGTTGCATACATCTGTGCAATTTGTGCACAACCCATGAGCTGATCCTATACTCCTTAACACTCTATTTTATCACCCGGTTGCTTTATACCAGGTATCCTGAAAGTGAGATGACCACCTAGTTTGCCGAGTTCTCTGCTCGCTATGCCATCCACTCTGCAGTCTCTTACTTTCTTTCCTCTTACATAATGAAAACACAAAGCTAACTAGATGTGTACGCAAAGTAATAGTTCAGTCCATTTGGTACATCTATAGATCTACTGCATTACCATACACTGTAGTTAACCTCCAGAGCTTGCTTTGCTTTATAATGAGGATAACATTACATATATTAGTACTTGCAGGAGATGAGTGGCCAAACTGTTTTCAGAGCGTTTTTATCATATCAATGCGTGTCCATTTAAAGACACTCATCCACAGCTCGCAAAGTCTTTCCGCCCACTCGCATAGTCAAGTAGATTTTATGAAAGGGGAGTACCATTTGCAAGGGATGTTTGAAACGGGTATTTAACATTTACTTTGTTTGCAGCAAATATCAAATAAAAGTTTCACTGTGCATGGGCGGCAGCAGTGTGACAACCATAAAGCGGGTTTGTAGCGACCTGCACCATTTTACAGAAATCACATTTAAATGTCATCTGTGCTATGGGTTGGGTGCATTTCTCTTAGGTCAAACAATTAAACTAAGTTGCCCGACCTGCAGGTCTAGCTGAATTTGCAAGTCCTAACTGTTCTCACTAATGTCTTATTTCAACAGTACACAAAAATGCTGTATTGCTGCTCATTTCAAGCCTTCTGTACAAATAAATTCTGGTAACATTACCAATATTAGTACAACATTGCTAATCAAATGGGTCAGTTTGCTAATCAATGCAAATTTAATTATCAAACTCTGCTAATTTTTTTATACTAATTTATGCCTTGCAAAAACCTAGACCGGATCTTCCAGTGTTTCTGGGGAACACTCCCGTTTTGCAAACATCACTTATTTATGATTGGATGAAGGAGATGCAAGTTTTGTGCAATCAGCCCAAAGTAGTTTTATGCATCACTCAAACATCCAAAGCAATAGCCACTTCCCCACCATTGTAGCCCTTATCCAAAACTCCCTCGTTTCCCAGTTCAACTTTTCACAGTCCACACCTAACAAATACTACAAGCAGGGCTGATAGAATCCTCCCTGGTACCATAATATGTTACAGGCTGTTATGTAGCTCCATCCAATGCTTCCTGACTCTTGCACACTACATGAACATGCGAGTTAAAGGACCACCATTCTTTCCACACGACTAGCGCTTACCTTCTTTCAACCTCTGTTTGCACAACCTCGCAGGTAACGAATATAGCCTCAGACAGAGGGAGGGGTCATTATCATGTGATAATGACCCACCACCAAGTTATTGCCCAAGGAGAAGCCAAGGGCCATAAGTTGGGTAAGGGGGATTATCCCGACCGATAATGACCCTCTGAGGTTTATAAGGCTATTAATACATGGTGGTAGCAATAGAGGCTTTGGCGTTTTGGAGGTGAAAAAAAAATGTTACTTTGAGCGGATAAAGTAATAGACAAACTTGAGTCAGCAAATTAAATGTGGTTTTATTGAGAAGTATTTAAAGAGCATGATTTTCTTCCTGAAATTATAATTTTAATGGACACTTGGTTTACCTGGAACAGTTTTAGCAAGAGCATGCATTAGGTGTCATGTAAAAGTATATGGTAGATGTGTAAGAAAGTGAAAGGATTTTCCAAAATTTTAGCTTTCTCTTTTGTGTGGTGAATAACATGTTGCAGCAAATAAAAGGTCTTACCAGAGAGGAAGTTTCTTGTTGAAAAATATCGTGCATTGCTGTTTCCCTGTCTGTTGAAGACCGAATGTTTAGAATGCAATCAATAAACCTTGACCGTATCGAATTCAGATGCATCCAAGTCATTTCCATCATTTTTTTTTCATCTGAAATCATTTCCATCGAAATGCCTTTTATTTGAATTTTTGTTTTATAATTCAACGGTATTTCCGTGCTGCTTTGTGGTAGGGCAAGGGTTAGATTTAGGGTTAGTGTAAGGGGTAGGGCAAGGGTTAGAATTAGGCTTAGGGTTAGTGTAAGGGGTTAGATTTAGGGTTCGTGTAAGGGCTAGGGCAGGGTTTAGAATCAGGGTTAGAGTTGGGTTAGGGGGGTTGCCTTGAGGTTTGGGGGTGGAACCCCCTCCAAAAATAAAAAATAAAAATAAAAAAATGAATCGTGACATGAAGCTGGCCAGTGCTGAAATACTTTGAAGATTTCAGCACTGGACAGCTCCATGTAACGTTTTAATCTGAAAAATAAATGCATCGAAATGCTATCTTTTACAATGTAATATTCGATGGACACGTTTCGATGAACATGTACATTTACATGTTAAAGATATCATTTCAATGTATTTACATTCAATGCATTTCCATCAATGGATTTGCTTTTTGATGCATTTCTATTGATGCAAAGGCCATAAACCGTTATTGACCACACTAAACATTCTGATTGGTCGAGAAGAAGTCAATAGCTATCTTCATAAGCTAAAATTTCTTATTTAAAAAAAAGTGTCCTAGTGTATTCAACAATACTTGAGATAAAGCCTCTTTTCAGAAGCTCCCTTTTCGGTTTCTGAAATCTCAACTTTCAGTTCAACTTTTCATATGGCCAATCGTCTCCTTACCTTGTACACTAGAAATCAAAACATTGCTGATCTATACAGAGTGCTAATTCCAAAATGCTGCCTTCCTCAAAGTGGAGAGCAGGAGGGGCTGTTCTCCCACAATTCCCAAGGCCCTCTCTAAACCTCCCTTAAAGGAATAGTGTGCTCAAAACTTTTATTGTCCCGAGCGTTTGGGCATGTGGTTTTAAGCAAACTGTGACTGATCGTAAAAACATTTCCTATGCACCTTACCTTAGTTTTCTGCACTTTTACACATACGAAATCAACGAACAGGGCATGGCCATCTTGGGCTAATCTTATCCGTGGATCGATCCCCCTAAGTTTAAGTGCCCCAGCGGCACTAAATCATATCACCCGCCCCTGAAGCGGACATCACTCGATGCATACGGCCCATTTCCCAACGCAAATGCACGTCTCGTGTCAACGTTCTCTGTGCGCCAGCTAATGACGTGTTTCCATGGAAATGGCAGGATGCCTCTTTCCTCAATAAGTATAAACAGACAGTTTCTCATCAGACAACATCTTGGTGTTTTTTCAATTGTTTCACTGTTTTTTTTTGTATAGCCTGTGACTCGTTTCTGCTGTGTTCAGCTATCTTCGTTGCACGGAGCCCCTGCAAACATTACTATTGATTTCAATTTTGTTGTATAATGGTAACAATACAGTCCTACCAGTATGAGCCGGAGTATTCCGCGGCAGAATTACTTGATAGAGAATGATGCAGAAACAATGGGGCATTGGACGACAGTTGGGCAGATAAATCACTGGGTCCTGATCCAGAGTCTAGTCGTATGGAAGACGTTTCCACCTGGTTTACCTGCAATCAGTGCAAGGTCATGCCAACCGAGGAGGAGAACGGATGCTGCTGAGAAAACTCTGGATGCTTGGCCTACATAAAGACACACCAGCGCTATGCGTTACATAGCTGCATGACTTCAGGGCAGCCTGCGTCACAAGGTCCGTGTTGAGGATTATGATGGTGCTTATGCACGAACTTCGCGCAACAGTTCGCCCTGACAATCCAATTAACGAGTAAGTGAACTCTAGATGTGATGTCATTTGACCCCTGAGGTCACTAACATTTCATGTTTGTCGCCTATATTGTCGTAACTTTGATCTATCAATGCCAAATGCATGTAGTCTGCCAATTGAATACATTTCTCACGCTTTGGAGAAATCAAGAATATTCCTCTAAAGTTTCTTTTACGTTCAACTCAATATTTCTCTGTGCCCCAAATGTTATGGATTGCATGGGTGTTCACTTTTGTAATGTGTATACACTTCAAAGCCCAAGCAGATTGATCCATGATTAACATTTGTACAGGCAACTAGGCCATAGGATACAGGGTGCATTTTCAAGTAAGGTTGTACACTTATCAGGTTCATTTAAATACAGTATGTGTGTTTCTCTTCCACAAGTGGTACATTTAGTGGTTAATTTACATGGTGGCTTTATGGGAGGCTTGGATTCCGCGTACGAGTAATAGACACCTGTGTCATTGGAGCCATTCGTGCCAAATTCCCCAGTGACAGTGAACAGTACAGGGGATTTTTTCCCACATTATGCTGCAACCAGAAGTATCCAATTTGTAGTATATTTGTGCCATCAACATCAGCAACAAAATAAAATACAAAAGAGCTTTTATAAATAGTTGTTTCAATTTTTCAGTGAATCAAGGGCACGCTCACTTGTCTATGAGGAACATGAAAGAATGGTTGGTGCCCTTTTTACGCTCACTTCCTCTCCAACAATCCATCCCCCCTCCATTATAAACGGCCAAGGTGCCAAACACCATGTACACTTCAAAGGTATCTTCCACACAGGGGCCATTGTACACATGGCCTCCCAAGACCCAGTGTCTCCAGGCTCCCCTGAAGCAGACCGCGCCAGAAACATGTCACACATTCACACCCACTTTTCTAATCCTTTATAAACCCCTTGATATTTATCCGGAGAACATCTCTGAGCACTGGAAGTCAACTCTTGATCATGCTACCTGTTCTCTTGCTACCAACTCCCCTGCTTGCTGAATCTAATTGTTTGTTAGTCAAGGTAAGGGCAACCTATTAACTTCCCTATATTCATCTCTTTCTGATCTCAAATGTTCTATCTATTTCTATCCCTGCCATCTCAACTGTGGAGTACCGCAGGGCTCCTCATTTCCGATGATGTTCAACATCTATATTTGGGCCCTTGTGTGTCTCATTCGCTCTATTGGCGTTCGGCGCTACTCGTACGTAGATGACACTCAGATCCTGATCCGTTTAGATGTTGATCAGGCTGAGGCGTTGTCGGGCCTGCGGCGGTGCCTGGTGGCCATGGGAGAGTCGATTGACTATAATTGGCTCAAATTGAACGGCGACAAGACGGAGGTGATGGTGGTAGGCTGTCCTCATGACCCCTCACTATGGGTGTCCTCTTTCTGTCCTTCCTCGTTGGGTCCCCTCCCCAGTCCGGTGGACAAGGTAAAAAACCTGGGGGTAGTACCATCAGCCTCCTTCTCAATGGATAAGCAAGTAACAGCTGTGTGGCAAGCCGGCCATTTCCAATTGAAAACATTGAAGAAGGTGCTTCTGATGATCCCCGCTCTCCTAAACCCACCGGTGGTGGCAGCTATGGTGATCTCGCAGATGGATTATTGTAATTCTCTTTATCTGGCACAGCATAAGGGAGTGATTTATCAGTTGAAACGTCTTCAAAATCTGTCCGCCCATGTGGCCACAGGCTCCCCTTATGGAGCCCATATATCCCCTATTCGCCGATCTCTGCCCTGGCTTCCGGTGACTCAAAGAGTCAACTTCAAGGCACTATGCATTGTCCATCATGATTTACATGGCCAAGGGGCGGAATATCTCCAGGCGAAATGTACGCCCTATGTCTCCCAACGGACACTGTGCTCCGCCTCAGCTGATATGCTAACAGTTCCCATGTATAAACGTGCTCGGATTGGAGGGCGAGCCTTTTCGGTGGCAGCTGCAGAGCTGTGGAATGAACTTCCAATGACCATCAAGAACATTTTGAATCATCTAGCTTTTAGAAAGGCTGTCAAAACCTTCCTTTTCTAGGCTTGCTGGCCTCCGACCAGGATTTCCTCCCTCTAGCGCCATGATGCCCTCCTGTGACTGTGCGCTTTATAAGTGGACCTAACATAACAGAGCAATCGAGAACTGCTGGAAACTTTGGGATGCTTCGTAACACCTTGTCCTTTGCAAAACGCAGCAAAAAATGGGTAGCAAAGCCAATATACTGGGAAATGGAATTCGATTTTGGGAAAGATCTCACTATAACTGTGTTGGCCAGGCATACTCCTGGAATGGATCCCGATTTTGTTCCTAGGGCACATACAATGCCACAAAACATTGCAAACGAGCCCTGTCCACCTAAAGCTGAACAGTTGACTTCCCGGTATAAATGATTTGTGTGCGCCCAGACTGCTCTCCCTCTGATTCCATCCCTCCTTCCTCGGCTCGCGTCCTTCCTGCAGCCCGCGTTCGATCCCCGCTTCCTGGTTCCCTGCAGCCCGCCTCCCGACCCGCCCACCATCCTCTGATTGGCCATCCGGCCTTGTGTGTTGACTGTACCGACTTGCGGCCTTCTCCAGTGCCTCATTTCCACCATGATTTCCATCTGGTGAGTGCTTTCCAATGTGTTAGCTTTGTCTGCCATTTGTGTGCACCCAGACTGCTCTCCCTCTGATTTCATCCCTCCTTCTTGGGCCCGCGTCCTTCCCGCAGCCCGCGTTTGATCCCCGCTTCCTGGTTCCCTGCAGCCCACCTCCCGACCCGCCCACTATCCTCTGATTGGCCATCCAGCCTTGTGTGTTGACTGTACCGACTTGCGGCCTCTCCAGTGCCTCATTTCCACCTGATTTCCATCTGGTGAGTGCTTCCCAATGTGTTAGCTTTGTCTGCCATTTGTGTGCGCCCAGACTGCTCTCCCTGATTCCATCCCTCCTTCCTCGGCCCGCGTCCTTCCCGCAGCCCACGTTCGATCCCCGCTTCCTGGTTCCCTTCAGCCCGCCTCCCGACCCGCCCACCATCCTCTGATTGGCCATCCGGCCTTGTGTGTTGACTGCACCGGCTTGCGGCCTCTCCAGTGCCTCATTTCCACCTGATTTCCATCTGGTGAGTGCTCCCCAATGTGTTAGCTTTGTCTGCCATTTGTGTGTGCTCAGACTGCTCTCCCTCTGATTCCATCCCTCCTTCCTCGGCCCGCGTCCTTCCCGCAGCCCGCGTTCCATCCCCGCTTCCTGGTTCCCTGCAGCCCGCCTCCCGACCCGCCCACCATCCTCTGATTGGCCATCCGGCCTTGTGTGTTGACTGCACCGACTTGCGGCCTCTCCAGTGCCTCATTTCCACCTGATTTCCATCTGGTGAGTGCTTCCCAATGTGTTAGCTTCGTCTGCCATTTGTGTGTGCCCAGACTGCTCTCCCTCTGATTCCATCCCTCCTTCCTCGGCTCGCGTCCTTCCCGCAGCCCGCGTTCGATCCCCGCTTCCTGGTTCCCTGCAGCCCGCCTCCCGACCCGCCCACCATCCTCTGATTGGCCATCGGGCCTTGTGTGTTGACTGCACCAACTTGCGGCCTCTCCAGTGCCTCATTTCCACCTGATTTCCATCTGGTGAGTGCTTCCCAATGTGTTAGCTTTGTCTGCCATTTGTGTGCGCCCAGACTGCTCTCCCTCTGATTCCATCCCGCCTTCCTCGGCCTGCATCCTTCCCGCAGCCCGGGTTCGATCCCTGCTTCCTGGTTCCCTGCAGCCCGCCTCCCGACCCGCCCACCATCCTCTGATTGGCCATCCGGCCTTGTGTGTTGACTGCACCGACTTGCGGCCTCTCCAGTACCTCATTTCCACCTGATTTCCATCTGGTGAGTGCTTCCCAATGAGTTAGCTTCGTCTGCCATTTGTGTGCGCCCAGACTGCTCTCCCTCTGATTCCTTCCTCGGCCCGCGTCCTTCCCGCAGCCCGCGTTCGATCCCTGCTTCCTGGTTCCCTGCAGCCCGCCTCCCGACCCGCCCACCATCCTCTGATTGGCCATCCGGCCTCCTTTCTCAGGCCATTACTGCACTTCCCAGGGCAACCCTCTGCCCGTGCAGCCCCTGTGGCTAAGGACCTGAGGCAAAGGACGACTCCTTCAGGGACGACTCCAGATCGTATCTGCAGGTATCCGCAGGAGAAGCAAGAAGCCAACAACAAGTAAGTGTGGCAAGGGCAGGGCCAGAAGCAACTACTTCAGGCCATACTACCCTACCACTCTTCTAACGCAGCATCAACAACGTAAATTCATTATAGTTGCACTCAGAAACTATGTCCTTGCATGTGAAAGGTGTCCCCAATCGCATTTAGAAGCTGCGCCCAATAACCTCCCTGAGAAAAGTTGAATTCAGAAGTGTACCCAACTGCTTCTAGAAGTGTACCCAATTGCATCTAGAAGTGTGCCCTATTGCACTTGGAAGTTGCGCCCAATAGCCTCTCTGAGAAAAGTTGAATCTAGAAGTGTACCCAATTGCATCTAGAAGTGTACCCAATTGCATTTAGAAGTGTGCCCAATTGCATTTAGAAGCAGCGCCCAATGACCCCTCTCAGAAAAGTTGCATCTAGAAGTGTGCCCTATTGCATTTTGAAGTTGTGCCCAATAGCCTCTCTGAGAAAAGCTGAATCTAGAAGTGTACCCAATTGTATTTAGAAGTTGCACCCAATAGCCTCTCTGAGAAAAGTTGAATCTAGAAGTGTACCCAATTGCATTTAGAAGTGTACCCAATTGCATTTAGAAGCTGCGCCCAATAACCTCTCTGAGAAACGTTGCATCTACAAGTGTGCCCAATGACATTCTGAAGTTGCGCCCAATAGCCTCTCTGAGAAAAGTGGAATTTAGAAATGCGCCCAATTGCATTTTGAAGTTGCGCCCAATAGCCTCTCTGAGAAAAGTTGAATCTAGAAGTGTACCCAATTGCATCTAGAAGTGTGCCCAATTGCATTTAGAAGTTGCACCCAATAGCGTCTCTGAGAAAAGTTGAATTTAGAAGTGTGCCCAATTACATTTGAAGCTGCGCCCAATAGCCTCTCTGAGAAAAGTTGAATTTAGAAGTGTACCCAATTGCATCTAGAAGTGCCTGATTGCATTTGAAGTTGCGCCCAATAGCCTCTCTGAGAAAGTTGAATTTAGAAGTGGCCCAATTGCATCTTGAAGTTGCGCCCAATAGCCTCTCTGAGAAAAGTTGAATTTAGAAGTGCGCCCAATTGCATTTTGAAGTTGCGCCCGATAGCCTTTCTGAGAAAAGCTGAATCGAGAAGTGTACCCAATTGCATCTAGAAGTTGGACCCAATAGCGTCTGAGAAATGTTGAAATTAGAAGTGTACCCAATTGCATTTAGAAGTTGCACCCAATAGCTTCTCTGAGAAAAGTTGAATCTAGAAGTGTACCCAATTGCCTCTCTGAGAAAAGTTGCATCTAGAAGTGTGCCCAATTGCATTTTGAAGTTGCGCCCAATAGCCTCTCTGAGAAAGTTGCATCTAGAAGTGTGCCCAATTGCATTTTGAAGTTGCGCCCAATAGCCTCTCTGAGAAAAGTGGAATTTAGAAGCGCGCCCAATTGCATTTTGAAGTTGCGCCCAATAGCCTCTCTGAGAAAGTTGCATCTAGAAGTGTGCCCAATTGCATTTTGAAGTTGCGCCCAATAGCCTCTCTGAGAAAAGTTGAATTGGGAAGTGTACCCAATTGCATTTAGAAGTTGCACCCAATAGCCTCTCTGAGAAAGTTGAATTTAGAAGTGGGCCCAATTGCATTTTGAAGTTGCGCCCAATAGCCTCTCTGAGAAAAGTTGAATTTAGAAGTGTGCCCAATTGTGGGTAGATTGGACGAGTGTATAGATTGACCGAATGTGTGGAGCAGACGACGATTGTGTTAAGGAGCAGACGAGTGTGTGGAGCGGACGAGTGCGTGGAGCGAATGAGTGTACGCGGAAGGACGAGTGTACGTGGAGCAGATGAGTGTATGTGGAACGGACGAGTGTATATGGAGCGAATGATTGTATACGGGGCGGATGGCTGTGTGGAGCAGATGACTGCGGAGCAGATGAGTGGCAGATGAGTCTGTGGAGCGGATGAACGCATAGAACGAATGAGTGTATGGAGCGGATGGATATATAGAGCAGATGAGTATGCTGAACTGACGAGTATGCTGAACGGACGAGTACGTAGAGCGGATGAATAGTGCATAGAATGGATGAGAAACAAAATGCATAGAACGGACCCGACCGCTCAGAATTGCGTGACATATATATTATGCTTTGGAATGCAAGGAACTTTTGAAAGAGCATACTTCATATCACACCCCACGCTTACACTCTCCTTACAACACCACTCAACTAGAACACAGAGATACTATGACACCATACATCACTGGTTTCACACCCCTCAGCCAGGCGTTTCTCCTCAGGCCTAACGCTGCCACACTCGGCCTGGATAATTCCGGCCAGACCAAACACATACTCCTGATCTCTCAACCACCACACCTACTGCTAAGAAGCAGCTACCACATGAACCTGCACCCGCTGCACACATACCTGGTGCGCACACGCACCTTTGGACTCTCTCTAATCTCTCTACTGACCCGAACTTCGGTTCCCAAAGGCGTTCAACCTACCAGCGCCTTCAGACCATACCAATGGTATATAAGGCGCTATACAAATGCAAATGCATAACATTTGCAGCAGTGTTCTTTTTTTTTTTTAAACTCTTTTTATTGTTACCGAAGGTCAACACAGATTAAACTCATTGCACCCGCATACGCTGGTACATACAATACAATAATTGTTAAAGGCATAGATCAGAAATCATAAAAACAATTTACACAGGCAGTTCCTCATCAGAGGCCATTTCACATAGGTACATTCTGAACGGGGCCCATATGTCCTTGGGGCGACATCTCGTTGTCACAGTCATGGTGTATTGCTCCTCACATTCGTTTATGTAGGCCAGATCACGAATAAAATGTTCAGTTTTTGGCGGAGAGGTACTTGTCCAACATCTCAGTATACACCGTTTGGCCACAGCACAAGCTACATTGAATAGTCGTCTGATCTTTTCACCTTGTTTGCCTATATCTCCGAACAAGTATTTCGGTGGGTGCATGTCCGCAGGGACTTGTGTAATGTCTTCAAGTATTCCCGCCACTTCCCTCCAGAACGTAGAAACTGGGGGGCATTCCCAATACATGTGATATGCTCCCGCTTGGCTGGCCTTGTATTTGGGACAGTCCCCCGGGTGGGTCGTTGAGAATTTGGCCATCTTTGCAGGAGTGTAGTGCAGTCTATTTAAGATCTTGAACTGAATAAGTCTGAGCCCTGCGTTCATGGATACAGCTTTGGTAAGCATACAGTATTTCGCCCATTTTTCTTCTGGGATATTCAGGTTCAGGTCTTCCTCCCATTTGGCTTTTACCTGCTTTGTGGTGGGTGTGTGTAATTGTACCAGTGCATAAAGTTTAGAAACTCCCAGCCCCGTACCAGATGTGGCGGCCTGTATGCAAGGATGGGATGGTGGCTCGTCCGGGAAGAATGGCCAGCGTGTATTGAATGCAGATTTCATCCTATGGTATTCAAGTGTTTTGGTTGGTCCCCCTCCTAACGCCTCCCCGAGTTCTTCTAGCGTTACAAATCTGCCATTTGGGAACATATCCCGCATTTGGATTTCCCTGTCTGGGTCCCAGTGTCTTTGTATCGTCTTATCCAATGTGGGTGGTATGCCGGGGTATTTCCAAAGGGGTACATCTGGGTCATATGGGGTATCTATCCTCAGCTTTTTATATAATGCCTTCCATGCACGTACCGTGGTCCCGACTGGATCGAAAGGGGCAGGGATCCTTGTATTGAGAATAAAATATTATAGAACTGAGGTCTATGGGATGTGCTGCAAACTTCTCAAGCCATATATGGGGCGATCTATCCTCGGGGTCATACCAATGCTTCGCGAACTGCGCCTGCGCTGCAAGATAGTATAGCTCGAAATCCGGTGCGGCCAGCCCCCCTGTACAATAAGGTTCAATGAGTTTTTCCCATTTCATTCTAGCGGTTTTCCTGTCCCACACAAAGGAGACCACCATTGATCTTATTTTTCCAAAGAAGGTTTTGCCTGGCCAGATTGGTATATTAGTGAATAAATATAATAACTTAGGGAGCACGACCATTTTAAGGATCGCAATCCTGCCATTCAGGGATATGGGTAGCTTGGCCCATGTTTGGAATTTTGTCTTCAACAGTTGCATTATCGTTTCTTAATTGTCTGCAAAGAGTGTCTTTTTGTCTCGGGACACTAGCACGCCTAGATATCGGATGTGTCCGGTTGCCCACTTAAGGTTTCCAGTGGATCCCGGGCATGTGGTTTGAGGTGTCAGTGGAAGTATTTAGGATTTTTCGTTATTTATTTTATATCCCGAGTATTTAGCGAATTCATTTATATCTTGCATTACAGGCGCCAAATTGGTCTCAGGGTTCCTAAGGTATAATAAAGTATCATCCGCATACAGAGAAATCGATTGGGGTGGGCCGGACATTCTTATTCCTTTATCCCCGTGTTTTAGCCTAATCATTATGGCCATTGGTTCAATAGTCAGTGCAAACAATATTGGTGAGAATGGACACCCCTGCCTGGTACCTCTGCCCAGTGTAAAGAATTCAGAGATCACCGTGTTTGTAAGGACCCTCGCCCCGGTTTTATTGTACAATAATTTGACATAGCTGATGAAATTGGGACCCATTCCAAATCTTCCCAGTACTTCAAATAGGTACACCCAAGACACCGAATCAAATGCCTTCTCGGCATCCAATGACACCGCCACAGCTTGAGCCTCTGGGTCGATCTGCGCCATTATTGCAAATAGTCTGCGCAAATTGAACGCAGTGGATCTTGTAGAGATGAATCTGTTCTGATCTGGATGAATCAGTGACGGCATGTTTGGTAGTAGTCTATTTGCCACGACTTTGGCGAAAATTTTAGCGTCAACGTTAATGAGTGATAATGGTCTGTACGATGACATATCTTGTGGGGGACGGCGGGGTTTCAGAAAGACTGTTATTACAGCTTCTCGCATGGATTCAGGGAGCTCCCCAAGTTCCAGTGCTTCCTCCCATACCTTTAACAAAATTGGGGCAAGTTCCTCCACACATTCTTTGTATAGTTCCACCCCCAGCCCGTCAGATCCCGGGGCCTTTCCTGAATGCAATGCTTTTATGGCTTCTATGATTTTTTCCTCCGTGATTGGGCTATCAAGGGCCAGTCTTGTGTCTGGTGGCAGGGTCGGGAATTCCAGGTCATTCAAGTATGCCTGTATTTCCGGTACAGTTTTCTCGTCTGCGTTTCAATACAGTTTATGGTAAAATTTCAGGAATTCAAGATTAATGGATCTGCCTCCGGTCACTATTCCACTCTCAGTGCTATCAATACATGTTATCGGAGTGTGTTGGCGATCCGCCCTGATGATGTTGGCCAGAGCTTTTCCCGCCTTGTTCCCCTCCCCGTATCTACGTGCCCTGGCTGGGGCTGCTATGTATTGCAGTTCTCTCATGGCCAGTTTATTAAATTCCCTTAGGAGATGATTTATATGAGCTAACGTGTCCTTATTTCGGGTCTCGCTATAAGAGTTCTCTAATTGCCGAAGCCGTGTTTCTGTTTCAGTTAGTTCCTGTCTCACCGCTTTAAGCAGCCCCGAGGATTTGGAGATCAGAGTTCCCCTAACCCAGACCTTAAAAGCCTCCCATAATGTTGAATATTTATCTACCGTTCCCATATTGTTGTTAAAGAATTCCTCCATTTCTATATGTAGTGCCTCCGCGACATTAGGGTCTTTGAGTATGTGTGTGGGCATTCTCCATCTTTTCTGAGGTTTCGGGACATCCCCAAGCATCAAGTCCAGGGATATTGGGGAGTGGTCAGATAATGTTTGTGGGTATATTTCACAGCTTTCTAACCCTCCCAAAATGTCTTCCGACACCCACCAATAGTCTATACGAGATTCCGAATCATGTACGCTCGAATAGTACGTGTACTCCTTCGCATCCGGATGCAGTGCCCTCCAGGCATCTCGGAGCATCAGCTGTGGCATAACCTGATCTAGGATTATAGATGCTTTGGACCGCACCCGCTTGGCTCTGGAGGATCTGTCTAGATCTGGGTCTAGTATTAGATTGAAATCTCCCCCCCCAGACAATACTAGTAGTGTCTAGTGTAATCAGCAATTCCAGTATATTGAGATAAAAGTCTGGGTCATCTATATTGGGGCCATAGGTGTTAACCAATGTGATCGATTTTCCCGCAACCTCTCCCCAGATCAGTACATATCTCCCCAGTGGGTCTTCTTTATGTCCTTTGGTCTGGAATCCCAGTGATGGATGTAGTATAGTTATGACTCCTCGTGCTTGAGTGGAATATTCTGTGTGGTATCTTTGCTTGCCCCATGCGGCCAGTACACTTGTGTTGCCGGGGCCCTGTGTATGTGTCTCCTGTAACATGACTATATGGGGTGAGTGTCTATTAACGTAAGTTCCTATTTTCCTAGTTTTGGAGTTTACAATAGCGTTTTTCTTCCGGATTTCTGCCGTTGAGTGCAGGATTGTTCCGCTGCAGCCTCCACTTTTCAAAATCATCTGCGGTGTGCTCCAAGTTAGGATCGTTTTGTTAAGGATATTTGTCGGGACGGAGCTCGTGCTCTAGGCGGCCATCTTGTATCGCGCTCAACAGCGCCCCCCTTGCAGCAGTGTTCTTAATGTGCTCACTATAACTTTTGGGATATGTTCCCCAATGCTTGTACATTGTACACCAAAAATGTAATGCTATTAAACTCGAATTTCAATGCTATGAAAAGTATTAAGAAGTGTTTAATTATGCAGATTTAATCCGGTTTACAATTCATTCATTTATATCTTTTGCCTTCCCTTATTTTATATTACTGGTCCTTGAACGATAACATACATGTCTGATTGCTAGGTTTCTGTAAATCACTCTACTAGACCCAAACCACACCAACACATGCAGTGCATGGCTCTGGCGGCCATGGCCTGAATTGTCTTTTCAAATGTATCCTCTTTGTCAACTTTTTGCCCGGCTCTTTTCCTCCCTTTCCCCCTCAACTGGACTTCCGCATCATCTGCCCTACTTGGGTCTTCAGGATTTAGGTAGACGTGTGTTGCTTTTTGGGAGAATATATTACTATATGGGATAAGGGCTGTGATGTGGGTTCTTGACTGATCAGGGCACGGGAGGGTCGGATGGCTATCAGCATGAAAGGAACTATGGGGTCTGAGCTGGTGGGCTCAAGCCTGGCGGGGTGGAGGTTGTTAGTGCAGTGGAGATGAATGGGCACTTGGATTTATGACTTGTCAGTGTCTCACGTTATCTGCAGAGCACATTCTTCCACGAGAACAGGACACGCGCAGACATGGCAATGTGGAGGAGATGGTGTGGGCTGGCTGAGCGAGGCGCTGGGGACGGGAGAGCTGCATTTGTTCAGAGATATGGATTTTTGGGCCTAGTAGAAAGATGTAATTCAGACTATTTCAAAATGGTTTCCTAATGCTGGGCTTGAAACTATAGTGTGTGTGTGTTATTTGCAATTGGGTGGGGTGTGGTGCAACGGAATGTCGCGGGGGTT